>NW_026250690.1:3828924-4194786 GCF_024043175.1 Alternaria infectoria
GCGTCATGAATCAAAAGCGTGACTCTAAGAGCACCATAGACTCATTCAGAAATGATCCAGAGATCTTGTCATATCTGACTTATCCCTCCATCATACTCGTCCGCATGGTCCGACATACCAGGCAGTAATTCATTGGATACAGGCTTTATCGCTGTGTATTTCCACTACTACCGCCATCGAAAACCCTCTCGTCGCTACCACACCCTCACTTCATCCTCAAGTATCTGCTGCAACATTGTCCTTCGCTCTCGCCCCAGCGCTCTGCGCTCCGATAGACCTCTCACTGAGATTCTTCGTATCTCTCACAAGAGACTTGTTGCATTCGTCGAGTACCGCTATTCGCTCTTCCAGCTTTTCTGCACGTTCTGTGCGGCTAGCGTTCAATATCGACTCCTTGTGTAAGCCCGCTGCCCGAAGATCATCCTGCGAGATAGGTTTCTCTAACAGCAACTCAGACATGGCGTCCAAGGTCGATTCGATGGTGATAAAATGTTCAGTGAAGTGAATTCGACTCCAAGTCTTTTCGGTAGCCAGAAGTTTGGTTTCCAGAGGGCTTTTACCCTCACGAAGAACTCCGACCTCACGAGCCCATTTGATGAAGTCGTTACGCACGCCTTCGATACAGCCGGGTAACAGCTTTTCTTGCAGGCGCTCGCTCGCTCCGTTGAAACCATTAGTGACTGTCACATATCCGGCCAAACAGCTTCGGAAGAGTGTCTTGACACTGGGGCTTGCATTGTATCTCCTGGGGTCAGATTTGTCTTCTGCGTCGACTGATGTTTCCAAATTAACGACGATGTATCTGAACTCATTAATGTGCAGGCCCAGCAACCCTATTAAATTTGGGTCAGGCCGCCGGGGTCTGTGAGGACCTTCTATCCAGGAGTTTTCCTTAGATGTAAGGATCGAGTTCATGATGTGTAGCGTGTGTTCCATGGCTTCGAGCCAGCCGGTAATCGATGATTTTGTGAACGAGGGAAAATGGCAAAAGTCGTGCTTCGGCGAATTCGCTTCGTACTGGTGCAGTCCTGTGTCTTTTGCCCAACTTGCAAAACAATTGAACTCCTCCTCTAGACTGACACGTGCTGGGTTCGTATACAGGATGTCCCTCTTGAGCTCTTGGGGAACAAACTTCGCGGTCTCAGTCTTATCGAAGTGGCCCAAGGTCTTGTTACACTCGTCCAAGGCACGTTTCGTAAGCTCCCGAGCCCTGTTCAGGTGGGTTTTCTGCGGCTCATCTGTCATATCGTGAAGACCGGTATCCCTCGGTTGCTAAAAGCTTTAGCTATTTGAATGTATGTCTTTTTGAAGTACTCGTATGAGGGAAGAGTGATGCTGCATTGCTTGATGTTGAGAATTCCGCACTGACTGCGCCGATGATATGACTGGCCTGTGTACTCATAGCTATGACACAAAAAGGTGACTCTAGGGTCTGAGCGGCCTCTGCTTGTACAGAGATACTCACATATTCAGTTTCGATTGACTGTCATCAGGCACCCCAGTCTACGACGAGCCACCACCCAGCTTGATCTCTCCCTCAAAACCGTTCACGTGCATAAAGTTCGCGCGTAACGGAGTCACACTCGTGTATCCCTGCGCAACCGCCCATCCATCGTTGCCCGGCTCGCTAGCCTCAACACTCTCATATACATCCTTGAAAGTCGGCGCCCACTTGAAGTGCTTGTGTGTATACCGCATGTGCGCCTGGCCCGAAGGCGTCTCTCGTCCACTGTCCGTGCCAGACGCACCGCCCTGTATCTCTGAGTTCGCCTTCAGCTCCTTCTTGCCAAACTTCTCCTCTTGCTTGCGGATCTGGCCCTCGATGTCTGATGGCGTGTCGTCTGCTTCGGAGGGTACTTCGACGACCTGGAAACAGCTTCCGCTCTTCCACGAGTTCTGTAGCATGTTTGTCCAGAGGATCTTGCGCTCTCCCACGTTCTCGACCAACGGTACGTTGACTGTGTAGAGGTGTGTGTTTGTGTCCCAGTTGTCCCACAGGTGTTGTATGAGTTTTGCGCTGAGCTCGCTCGCGTCGCTGATGATCTTAGCGTCGTGGTTGCGGTCGAAGAACGCGTACGAGAGCGCGATGGACTTCATGCCGCATACGGCCGCCTCCATCGCGCCGCCGATTGTGCCTGATGATAGAGAGAAGATGGCGGTGCTGTTGCGACCGTAGTTCGGGCCGCTGACTACGAGATCGATCGGGCCGCGGTCGGAGAAGTAGTGGTAGAGACCGATCTGTACGCAGGACGCAGGTGTGGAGTCGACGAGTACCCATTCTTCTTCATTGGATGAGGGCGGTAGAGGCGAGTTATGCGTTGTGCCATGGTTCGTGAGACGCCCTTCGGCGTTGGTTTGGAGGGGCGCAGGGCGGTAGTACGTCGGTTGTATCTGTGGCAGTGAGTATGGCGAGCGGCGTAGTAGAAGTGGTGTGTCATACCGACTTGCCCACAAGATGTGCCTTGCCTATCCATGACCTCTGTGTATGCGGAAGAACGACTGAAACGGTGTGTCCATGCTTCTGCAGTGTTGACACCAGAGAATGTACGTATGGCGAGGACTGGTCTGATGGCGGGCCATCGTCGTTGGTAACCTAGATCGATCAGTACTTGCCATTGGCTTAGTAAGATACGACAGTCTTACGAGAATATGCATGAATGCTTATGTGGACAGTGCAGCGGGTTCTGGCGACGCTGTGTTGTGGATTGGAGATGGAGATGCAGAGGGGCAGACAGTGACGTGCGCTACCAATAAGTCCGAAGCCCGTGGCAGGCAGTCACCGCCTCATCCTTCGCGTCAACACCTCTGCGCTTTCATATTTGTTTTCGCATGGCCGTTTCTTCGACAGAACGATTGCAAATGTCGTCCGCGAACGCTGCAGGGCAATGGCAAAGTCCGTCAAACTGGCAGTGGTACCTGCGCCATGGGTAGATCCGCTGATGCGCCCTGCATCGTGCCGACGATTAGAGCTTAGCTGCGAAGAAACTCGAACTTTGATGTCGCACCTGATAGCAGTGTAAACGCTTATGAACAAGACCGATGGTATGAATAGAAGTGTTTGCGACGCCGGACTTCGTCTCGCATCTCCATGGCAGATCTGAACACCCTCATTCGGGGGTTAACCATGGCCCCTCCCCCTTCCGACGTCCGCACGACAGCCGGCACTTCATCCACGACATTTCGAAACGGGAGTGCAGAGTCTACCGGCAGGTTTAGCTGTGTGTAGCTAAAACGACCAGAGCTTCGGGAGCGAAGGTGTAGAGCCGCAGGTCCCTGAAGCAGCTATTTTCGGTGTTCGTTTCTTCGGATCCCCGCCCGTGCCCGCATACCGTGAACACCATTTGTTTCAATCCTGAGACTGAACACTCGAGATGTTTATAAAGAGGCAGCGCAAGATGAGAGAGGTGATCAGTATACCCAACCTACCTTCACCCACCACTTCAACGTCTTCAAGCTCCCTACCTTGAAGCTCTCTATTCCATCATCCAGCGACCCATAATCATCTAAACACCAACACATCATCAAAATGGTTATCAACGTTCCCACCGCCTCCCTCGAGGGACAAGTCGCTCTCATCACCGGTGCTGGTCGCGGCATTGGAAGGGGTTGTGCTATCGAGCTCGGCAAGCGCGGCGCCTCCGTCATCGTTAACTACGTTTCATCCGAAGGCCCAGCGAACGAGGTCTGCGAAATTATCAAGGGCTTCAACAACGGTGCCAAAGCCGTAGCCATCAAGGCCGATGTCAGCAAAGTCAGTGAGATCAACAGACTATTCGAGGAGGCGAAGAAGGCATTCGGCAAGATCAACATCGTCATGAGCAACTCAGGAACCGAGAGCTGGGACGTGACAGAGGAGATCAGCGAGGAGAAGTACGACCACGTATTCAACCTGAACACAAGAGCGCAATTCTTCGTTGGCCAAACCGCATATAAGCACATCGAGGACAACGGCCGCATCATCCTGATGAGCTCCATTGCTGCCGGTCTTCTCGGTGTCAAGGACCACGCCCTCTACAATGCCTCCAAGATGGCCGTCATCGGTTTCATCAAGGCATTCGCAACCGACTTCGGAAAGCGTGGCATCACCGTCAACGGTGTCGCGCCAGGAGGTATCAAGTCGGACATGTTCACACAGAACGCCTGGCATTACATCCCCGGCGGTTCGCCTGACTGGCCAGCGGAGAAGATCGAGACTCTCATGGCAAACCACTGCCCGCTTGGAAGGTGTGCCGTACCTGAGGATGTTGCGAGGGTCGTCGCTTTCCTCGCATCAGCGGACGGTGGCTGGGTCAACGGTCAAGTGCTGACCATCTCCGGTGGATCATCGCAGTAAGCTGAGACTGAGGTGGTAATGATGAACGAATGACGGCAACATTGTATGTTTTCCAGCGCATTTGATAGAGAGCCTAGTTCGTGGCCATCGCTCGAACAAAAAGAATGAACCATAACAACATCACTTGATTCGTTTCCTGCATGTGCAAAAATCACAAACTGTGTGTCATGATTGAGGTCTGTGGGCGCGACCTTGGAAGGCTCCACATACCCTGCCAAGACTTACGTCACCAAACGCGATCAGGCAACGCCATCACGTGGTTCGATCTGCCCGGGCACCTGGGCACTCATACAAGAAAAAGCCTAAACAGGCCTGCGGACTACATCAAGACAAAGACCTGCAATGTAGGTGGCCTAACGTCAACGTAGGCTCTAGGGTGTTCAGGTTTTTCCTGGGTTAGCGTGCGGGCATACCTACTTTACACACCCTGCGACCTGTATCAGGATGTATTTTGGTCGACTAACGAAAATTAAGCGTCTGCCATGAACAGGATCTTGTCATTCGTAGGGGATTTCGACTTAGCCCAGCACGGTGGACCTTTCCTATAACCACGGTACTGCGGTGACACGCTGAACACCCCAGCAAACAACACCAAAGCTATCTCAATCACAACGTATACCAAAGTCCACTCTTTATGACTAGTCTGAACTCGGACCAGGCTGCAGTTTGAGTTAATGGCGCACTCTATTCATTCCAGACGTTTCCCTCATCGCTTCCATAGGAACTTCAAACTACCAGTAAGAAGACGGCAGTTTGGCATCCGACCACACACCCAAAGTTTGAATATTCATGTAGGTCATATGAGCAGAATTTTATGTGATAATTTTGTAAGAGACTCTCCCCTATAAATACTCTCTACTTCTACTTCATACCTATTTATCTCACAACTTACAAACCCCTCTCTTGGTCACCACCACTAAGCAAAACTTTCATAATACATCCGCAATCTCAAGCAGTCAAGAACAGAACCCCTGTTCTTTCATCATGTCGGACTCCAAACTGTCTAAGTGCAGGCTGAGCGATTTCCCCGAAGAACTCCTTTGCGGAATCCTAGACCAAGTCGGCTCCGGCATCGATGAAGAATACGTCCCCGGCACCACACAGACTCTCCTCTCTCTATCCGCTACCAGCCGTCAGTTCAATCGACTCACAGAGTCTTACCTCTACAAAACCATCAAGACCGATCACTTTCGTTGCAGAAAGCTCGTTCAGCGTCTAGAGGACGATCCCACTCTAGTCACACACATCAAGCGACTCGTCTGGGACAAAAAGCCAAGCGAAACTCCCAAATGGTACGGAGCGCTGTCGGGTCGGTTGAGTACACCAAATCTCGCACGGGTATTCAACATATCCAATATCCCGTCGCACTGGAAGTCTAGCGACTGGAGGGATAAATGTTCCGCACTAGCTCTAGTCTTGGTGCTCACTCCACGGGTAGAAGCCCTGGAAATTATGGACACGGATTTCCGATTTCGCATGAGCGACGGCAGATACGGGCCATCTTTATGGTCCACGCTGAGGCGATACCCCGATCCCAGGCTTACCGAGCGCTTCGCCAACATGCGTACGCTACGATTTGGCCATCAAGACGTGGACTTGGAAGCGCTTTTATATGCCCTTCGATTACCAGCTCTACGTACACTGAGCTTCAAAGGCGAGCTTGTGGACAAGGACAGATTCAATCACGGAGTTGTTCGACCGATGAATCCCTCCTTGGCACGATGCGCACAGCTGGCAAGGCTCCCGCCTCGAAGCTCACCTATCGAGTATCTCCACATCGAGAATAGCGCTATCCACTCGAAACATGTCGCCATGATCCTGCGCTCTATCAAGAATCTCAAAGACTTCAGCTTGACGTTCGCCGGAACCAGAACCGAACCCTCAATCAGCAGAGCCATCTACGAACACAACGGATACGGAGTACCAGCTTTACACTATCCTACCCTACTTGGAGCTATCATGGAGCATTCCAACTCGTTGAAGAGCCTCACTCTACAGACGAACCTGTCGCACGAGCCTAACATATACAACACAGCTGCGGCAGGATGCCTACGATTGGAACAAGTCCGCAACCTTGAGTACCTCAGAACCGATATAGTAACCCTATATCGCGACGAAACGACGAACCCGGACCGGCAACAACACGAAATCTTCAACTCCCTTCCGCCTGGCATACGTCGGCTTGACCTCGATATGTACGAACCAACATGGCCGTACTTTAGGTGTCCGAAGGCTGCACTTATGAGTCTAGCTATGGACTGTGCGCAGAAGTATCCACTATTTAAAGACGTACGTGTATTGAGACACACCACACATGAATCGAAGTTGTGGGGGGCGTTTTCGAAGGTTTACAGGGAGGTTGAGAATGCCTTCGGAGCACAAGGGGTGTCTATTCGGTTCTGCCCTCGCACCAAGCAAGCCAGCAGTTCAGATGACATGTACACTCCGCTGAGGAAAAGCAAGAGTGTCTAATCTAAAGTATTCATTGGGTATATAGAGACGCGCGTTCCACGCTCGTTGTTCGTTCGCAGCCTGCCTGCTGGAAGCAAGGCCTGCTGAACCATCTATGGACTAGTATACAAAAATCGAATCATTCCTCGTGTGTTCATGCCGTGTTATTGCAAATCGCTAAACGCCGATAAAGTCACAAAGTGTGACAAGGGGTATGCAGAATCGTGAACGCCGTGAATGTCCCTCAGCCTCAAACCGTGGGCTCTTCGGGTGTTTTCCCCATATCCTCCCTCTCGTCCTCTGGGCTCTTGGGCTCAAGCTTGATACTAGCGTCTAGGATTTTGCTCGTGACTTCGTTGATATCTGCCTCCTTGTTGGCTGCGCCGACGACTTCCTCGATCATGGCGGCGAAGTCGACAGTCATGCCACCGACGTTCATCTTGAGTAGCGAAGCGGCATCTGGACCGGCATTTCCGTCAACACTTCCGCGTTTAGAGCCGTTTTCCATGTCCAACATCATGGTCTCATTGTCGAATATGTTATCGCCACTCCACAGGCCTACAGTAGAAGTGTTGGGGTCTTCGTAGAGGTCAAAGCCCAGTCCCAGTGAGCCGTTCTTCGACGGCGAGCTGCTCACAGGCATGTCACTGGACAGAAAGTCATCAGCCAGGAACTCGCTAAATTGAGCATCACTGCGACCGGGTGTTGTAAATGTGGGAAAAGCTGAGAAGTCGATAGTCTGGGAAGGCGACGAGATCGGGTGGTCGGATAGAAGTGCATTGAGCTGACGGGTGAACGGTGTGTCAGGTGCAGCTGTTGTCGAACGGGTGACACGAGGACTCAGGATATTGCGGGATGGCGTTGAAGGCGCATCTCCGTTCCCTGCACCTCGTCTCGGCGTCAGAGCAACACGTTTGCGCGTGCTTGGAGTAGGGGTCTTTAGAGGATCTTGGGCGATCTGGTCCCTCGTAGGCGTGCTCTTCGGCGTAGGTTTCCGAGAAGCAGGGTCTTCGAAAAGATGGGCAAGATCGTCTGTCTCTGCGGCAGGGGGTGGTGGGCAGTTCTCCTTATCCGGATTTTCTTGGTCGACGATGGCCACTTGCGCCACTGGCTGCTTGAAGTACCACATAGTCTTTGACTCGCACGGAATGCAGCCATCGTGTCCTATACCAGCGTTTGCGCAACGTCCACACGGTCGTTCGCGGTCACAGCCTCTCTTAAGCTCCTTGCATCGCTGGCAACGGGGCTTCTTGGGTGCGTCATCGTCAGGGACATACATTGGGGTGGCAATTGGAGTCGCAGCGACGGGGGCTGGAGGTGGGTCGGCTAGCGTCTTACGCCGACCTTGTTTCCTAGGTGATGGGAAAAGTAGCCGCCTTGTAGGCTTTGGCGTGAGGTCTTGGTCGATGTCAATAGGAGAGGTTTTGCTCCCTCTAACGCCAGCAGGGCTTGACTCAATGGCTCGCTCGAAGGCAGCTTTAGCTTCTTCAGGGTCGAGCTCACCCCTACTGGGTGCGACAGCTGGCGGTGCCATTGTTCCATCAACGGGCCTGTCAATGGATGAAGCAGCTTGATCTTGCTCAGCTGGCATAGCAGCGTCAGACTCTGGCATGATGGCGTCGGACATGAGATCATCACCACCAGTCATAGACTTGGAGCGTGACCCCGCCTTCTGCTGCCTTTTGCGGTTGGCGAGACGCGCAGCGCGATCCCATACCTTCTGCGGCCTCATCGAAAACTTCTTGATAAGCCAGAGTCCGCACGGGTTACAGAGGTTGAGTTCTTCAAATGCCTCAGAAGACTTCGCAGCCATGATGTCCTTGTCTTCGCGTGTCAGGTTGTTCTTGAAGATACGGTATTTCGGCTCAGCGTCCTCAGAGGATGATTCAATCACTTCGTATGCGATGATGTCGGTGCTAGCAGTATCGGTAGACAGCTCAATATCCTTAGGTGTGCCATTCTCTACGCGTGTGTAGGCCTTTCTCCATGTGACTGTGTCGATCTCTCCGCAGTTCACACAGTGTGGTGGCATTTCGCCTTTCCGAATAGCCGCGTCCAGCCGGTCTTTGATAACCCTCTTCCTCTTCGCGCCGGATCCACTTCGTGGGTAGCCACACTCGGAGGGCGTGGGCGCATCAGACATGGGCTCTGCTCCAGACCATGTGTGTGACCTTGGTAGTCCTCTCGGCTTAGACGGCTTAGTTTGCTTCGGCGGGAGGTTTGGGGTTGCAGAGCGACTGTAGACTTGCGCTTCACTCTCCGCAGTCGGGGAGATATGCGACATCATGCCATCCGGCGAACCGGCTGTCGATACCGTAGCTCGTGACTTCTGTACAGCGTTTTTATCCCCGAGGTTATCATCTTGATGTACCATGGACAGCCTTGCGATCAGATCACTGTCATCATTTGTGTCGTTTCCTTGGAAATAGACTGAGTTGAAAATGTCCTGGTCCATGGTGTCGAAATCAAAAGTATGAGCTGTCATGTCCATCTCAATGCTCTGAGTGACTGGCTGTGTGACAGATTCGCGACGATGATCCTGGGATTGTCCATTCCAAAGCTTTTCAAAATCCATATTATCGCCGTCTCGACTAGCCGGCATGTCGCTAACGAAACCGGAATCGTTTGGAGGTTGTGTTGGGAGGTCAGGGCTTGAGGCATCGGGCGATGTGGTTCGGACTGGTGCGATTGGCGGGGATGACGGCATCGGAGTATCTCCTGGGCTTCCATCTCTTTCATCTGCAGACTCCATCGCATTGTCTGAGAAGACGCTACTCTCATACGGAGACACGTATGGTCGTCCTCCATCCATGGATCCATGTCTTAAAGCACTAGGGGCGGGTGGGCGGCGTGATCCTCGTTGACTAAACTTTTCACCGGGGCGAGGCGTTGGCGCACGGGGCACCATATCTGAAGCGGCGCCTGAATTGCTGAGAGAAGGCTTGAGTAGGCGTACAGATGCCGCTGTGCTGGCTGTAACGCGCAGCGAATCATTGTGGGCGTTGAGCGGTGTATTCCTCGGTCTCGTGGTCTGCGTGATCCGTGCCCTCTTCTTCGGAGGTCCGTCTTCCTGTGGCTCGATGACATAAGAATCGCTAAACTGGAACTGCTGGGTCGGCTGGGCACCTTCACTTCTGACAGAGGTCCGTGACGCTGGTCGGGAGGGTGGATTGTACTGATAGTGATGGAATGAGAGAGTGCTCATAGCAGGACTGGAAGCCCTAGTCGGCTGAGACATGAACGACATGTTCGACTGATCGTAGAAGGAGTCGTTCCGGGGTGGCTCTTGTGACGGGCTTTGGCGAGTAAGCATCTGGTGAAAGGGCTCAACACCACCAATGGAAGGACGTGGCGAAGCCTGTGCGGGGTATGGGCTGGGCTGGGCCAGGTGACCCAATGCAGGGTTCTCCTTGAGAAAGTCGGACCAGGCGTTGTAATCGAACCCTTCAGGCATCAGCTGACTGAGGCTGTGGTACCGCTCCATGTTCTCGACATATTCCTTTTGCATGCATGTCGGAACAGGCACCAGCTTCAGTTTGACCTCCAGGGTTTCCTTGATTCCGTTCGAAAAGATGCCAAGAATGTTCTTGCACACGCGACCAGTGACCATGGTTTGGGAATCTTTGGCGGGGGCATTGGGAGTCGGCGATGCTGAAGCGAGGATCCATGATAGCATGCCCTGACCAACCAGCGGCGTTTCGTACTCGGAGAAGTCGTAAGCGTATACGGTGTAGTCGTGACCTAGTTTGGCTACGAGTTCGGGACTGTAACAGTGAGCAAGCTGTTTCAATTAACCAATAAGCGGAGGAGTCGGCCCACCTTGCAGTCACAATAGCCTGAATGCAGGTCTTGAGTTCGATGACTCCCACTTCGGTGGTCTCGTCCAGCGACACGACAGGCACGTTCAGCACGCTTGGCAGACGGGCCAGGCAGTTTGACTTGTTCTGGTCATCGAATGTATAGAGTACTTTGACTGTGGTGCAGCTGTGTTAGATCAAGTCGTGATGAATGAGCAGATGTGCTTGCCTCGCATTTGCCTGCGCGGTATTTCGTCCATTGTGCTCTCCTCGGCAGCGGACGGTGTGGGCGCGTGCTGCATCGCACCAGGATCCGGCGTGGTACTTGAGGGCGTCGACATGGCTGCCTATGAGATTGACAAAGGATAGGAGGGCCGTGATGAAGAGAGGAGAAGGTTGTCGGGGGCGACGGGGTGGTCTATGTTATATCGCGATCGGTGGCTGGCGTGCGATCATCGCGAACGCGTTCGAGGTGAACTAAGAAGCGAGACTAAAAGCGACAAGAAGACGAATTGGCGGGGTAAACGGGTCTTTAAATATTTTCGCGTGTAGATGAATCCGAATTAGGCAACAGCACGCGTAAAGTGGCAGAGAGAAGGAACGTAGAGGGCGTCGTGAAAGAGGTCGTGTGGTGAAAGTGAAGTTGCATGCACGAGCTCGGAGGTTTGACGCTACCCGCTTCGCGCTAACGCGGGGAGGACAAAGACGCGTGACGCACCTTCCATGCTAAAGTTTCAGCCCCACTCCCGACGCGTTGATTGGCTTCAACCGCGGATAAAGTGTAGCTCCAGATCCGATTCTGCCAAGCTCGCTCACTTCATCGCCCTGCCTCATATCGTCGCCGACCGATCCACCTCATCCAAGCGCGTTGCCGTGGTGTTCCTCCTTTCTAAAACTAGGTCAGTCTTTCCGCTCCTGGTCTGTGCATATCTTTTGCGCGGCCCCATCCTTGCGCGCTACTTCCCTGAGCAGCGTATATCAAAATTCGCAGGCAGAAGCTCGAGAGCTAGAAAGTTAACCTGTAACAGTCCCAAACCCATATAGCAAATCTCCCCCTGCTACCTTGCACAATTCGACACCATGGTGGACGCAAAGATTCAGTATGTATTACTGCTAGAACATTCACCGCTACATGAGCTAACCTTGCGCAGAGAGCTTCTATCCAAGCCGCGTTCGGAGTTGACGTACGTACACCCTCCAATCCACAACAATTCCTGTACTGACATTGCTGCCTAGCGAGTACGAAGTTGCTCAGGTCGAAGAACATGAGCTCACCACCGGCCCCCTCTCCATCCTCCAGACCGCCGTCCGCTCGCGCACACAAGTCCTGATCTCGTGCCGAAACAACCGCAAGATTCTCGCACGTGTCAAGGCTTTCGACCGTCATTGCAACATGGTTCTCGAGAACGCGAAAGAGATGTGGACTGAGACTCCACGGTTAGCCAACGGCAGCTACGGAAGGAAGGTCAACAAGGACCGCTTCATTTCCAAGCTGTGCGTTCAAATTACACTCTACATTTGCGCATGCGCTGACTTTTATAGGTTCCTACGCGGCGACTCGGTCATTCTTGTATTGCTATCATAAGAGCTTGGAAGCACTGGGGATTTGGGACGGTAGCGCCAGATCGAGCGCACGAAATGGAGTTGGAATGAATTAAAAGTTACATAACCGTCGCGAAATCGGCGAGGAACACCGAACGAATCAAACAACGATACCCCAACTTCTACTTCTTCAACCCGTCACTCAGGCCCAGTAGGAGCTCCGCGAGGCCATGCGCGCCAGGGTCTGGAACCTCTTGGAAACCCTGGCCTCCAACGTAGACCGTTCGCCCCAAGCTCGCTTTCATACCCTTCGTCCCTTGCGCGCCACCTTGTGCCGCCGCAGCCGCTTTGTCGATACTTTCCGTCTTAGACAGCGTCTCAACGAACGGATAGAGGGCATCCATCAGCGTTCGGTCACCGGGTTTGGCAGGAGTGTATTTGCCGAGTGCCTTGAGCGATGAGTCAAGGGCCTCGGACCAGATTGCGGGTGTGACAGGCTGTGGCGACGAGGGCGCGTTTTGGCGCAATCCATGCGCCAGCGCATTCAAGAAGATGGCGTAGATTGCACCTGACGTGCCGTCCATAGCCAGTTCCACCACTTGAATGATGTGATTCATGAGGATCAGCAGATCATCTGTCTCCTTTGCCGTTTCGAGCATCTCGAGAATTGCTGTTGGGTGTCAGCGCCAGGCATCAATGCACACGTGATGATAGCCTACCTTCTGCGCCACGCTTGAGTCCTATTCCGCAATCGCCATCTCCAACTATTGTGTCATATCGGGTGACGTCTGGCTCAGCCTTGATGAGTCTGTTCAGCGCAACTGTCAAGGTTGACTTGGCCTGGGCATAGTTGACTACTCAAGTTAGCGGGCGTCATACGCAGCTCTGCAGGTACTTACCTCTCAGATCACTTGGCTGAATATCCTCTTCATCCACCTGCTCCTCGTTCTTCTTCGCTTCTCCCCGTCTCGCCCATGTGCTGCTACTAATCGCCGCAGACCAGCCACTTGCCTCGGCAGGCGCATCAAGCAGCTCGAGCATTGAAGTGTCGGCGACTCTAAGCAAGCTAATGGAGAAGCCCAATCCGTTCAAACTGGTCATGAAGGTGCCAGCTAGAATACGCACTGGCTTGATCTTGAAGCTGTCCGCCAATTGCTCGACGACTTCGTTCGTGATTCCGCTTAGCTCGAGTGGACTGACACCTCCCAGGTTGTTGACCAGTAGTACCACATCGTCCTTGTCGGTGATCTTGGAGAAGCTTCGGTCCTGGTCCGCTACGTCCAGACAATGCGACAACATTGTCTTTACAAGACCAGGTAGATCGATCTTCTTGCGCTCTGAACCGGCTTCATTATGGATGCCCATTCCAATCTCGACTAGGCCTTCAGCCAGCTCGTCTTCCTCTGCCTCTCGGCGACCTGGCACGTGGACGTGAGCCAGTGAAGAGCCGATCGAGACGGTGTTGTCTGCGACGAGCTGGGCCATCTGCGTTACATCTTTGAGATTCGCTCTACAATGATGTCAGCTTCCTTATAGGCATGATGTTGGTGTGGTGCATACCCTTTAGCAGCAAGCGCACCGGCAATCTTCTGGACGAGCACTGTTCCCGCAATACCTCTGCGTCCGACCTTACCTCCTTTCGCACGCCCTACACCCGCATCGTCGCCGACTACCACCATGTCGACTTCAATACCAGCAGCGCGCGCCTTCTCTACGGCCATGCCGAAGTTGAGCACATCGCCAGTGTAGTTCATCACAATCACGAGGACGCCTTTGTCTTTTTGGATGCGATGAAGAATGCATCTTCGCACCTGCTCTGCACTTGGCGACGCGAAGATTGTACCTGCAACTGCTCCGGACAAAAGGCCAGCACCGACAAACGATGCGAATGAAGGCTCGTGACCACTACCACCTCCAGAAACTATGCTGACTTGCGATGCGCCATTCTTGCGGTAGACGATCTTGTTGTTGATGTCGCATTGCACGGATGGGTTCGTCTGAGGGATGCTGAGTAGCGCGGTGTTGACGAGGTGTGTCGGGTCGTGGATGAAGTGTCTCGCTGAGTACGTTAACTATCTGATCGCATAGGTTTTGATGGGAATGCATACATGACATTGTGATTACTATATGTCCAGCTCAATGGAGTGCGCAAATTGGTGTAGAACGACGGAACACAGAGCGGATGGAAATCGCAAAAGTAGCATGACGAAAGACCAAGAAACCTTCAATACCCGACCCGACAATCAATCATTCCACCATTCCTTCGTGTCATTTGACATATGCCGACATAGCCAGTGGCCACACGGAATCGCGTCCGCGTTCCGTCTTGTTTCCAGGCATTTGGAGAGCTCCAGTACTCTAAGTGGGGTTGCGCAGATGCGTGAGGGGTAGCTTTGCGTTACTGTGGGGTCGCTCCTTCCCCCGAACCCCGAGATGTCAGCAAGCATAGCTGCCGGCTTCCTTTTCTGGGCGATGCCGTACCAAGTTTCGGTCTTCCGACCACTCCTACACCAAGCATTGAAACTACGACGAGCCTCATACGGAACAGGTCCGGGAGACTGGATTTCTTGTATATGACCATGCTTGCTTTTTCGATCTCGGCATTCGACAATCAGATCTCACCTACGTGCCCAGAGCTCATTACCCAACAATACGACTTTGGGCATGAATGACCGATTGCCGCCGTGATGATCATCAACTGGGCACGAAGCCCCTGCGTTTGTGGAGGAGATGGCGAGACGCGCTCATTCCTACCATTAGGCCGCTATTGCAGTTATGGAGCGGTACCCAGAGTGTGAGTTGATGGCACACACCCGTGATTGTCCGAGCCTTCGACTGGCTATGGTACCTTCGCTACCACGAAGTTTGTGCGGAGCCACATGGACTCGCACACATCTGGGAGAATCTCAATATCTCATGTAGCTTCACACTTACATTCACTACCCGCCTGCCTTAACAATCATGTCTCAGCTGGAAACCTCCGTTTCGTGCGCTGAGAAACGTTACAAAATCAATGCAAAGAGAAGTCCACTATACGCCCTTCCCTACGAGGTCCTAGCCCATATCCGGGGGTACTTGGATCACACCGAGAAGACTTGCTTTGCGCTGTCAGGCGCCAAGTTCTTCAAAAGTTTCCCATCCATCACTGTTCCAGAAGAGAAAGTCGGCGATACCAAGATCGACGTCTATCTTCGGCTTCTGAGAGACGACTTCTACAGAGAAGCCCACAAACGACCGGGGATCTGGTGCGTTTATTGTGCAGATGTACACAAGGATACGCACTTCATCGAGAGCATGCTCTGTCGCCCACGGCAGGAACGCAAATGTTCCTCTACACTCAGACTGTGCCCACACAGGTCTTACTCTCTGGACTACTTGAGAGATAAGGTAGAAAGAGCTGTATCTCTTAGGGGTAGGCAGGCCATGTACTTTAGTCTCCGGTGCTATACTTGCGAAACAGAGTTGAAAAAAAGCCAGATACACTTCACCAATTGTGCCGTCACATACGATCAGAAGTCTGGAGACTATGTCATGAGAAGTGACATAACCATAGGCTTTTCGAAAGCAAAATGCTCGGGTTTACATACAGAAGCGCGTAGAGTCCTACAAAAACTCGATTTCACAGCGTGTCTTCACAGACAAATTTCTGAGGAAAGCACCATAAACCGGTTTGTCGATGCCGAGACCGGGGTCGTCAAAGCAGAAAAGCAGGACCAAACCCATCGCGTACATTGCGAGCACTGTAAAACGATGGTACGAACCAGATACGTCAAATCCTTGTGTTTTTCGCCTCACAAGCCAGGAGCAGCAGCAGCGGAAACCGGACTGAAGATAGATATTATACGTAACTTGGGCAAATTGTCAAACGAAGACGACCCGACATGGAGAGCGCATCTTCGAAAGCGGCAATTGAAAGTCACAAAGGATTAAGGCGACCTGGGTTCGGCTCGATCTGGGTTGGATACCACGATGAGAGAGTGGGAAAGCAAGAGCTACGTGCATGGCCGCCAAGATGGAGAGCGGTCGGGCCTCACGGAGTAGGTTCGGCTTTGAAAAGCTACCCCACCATCTGATAAGATTCTAATCTACACCCCACCAACCCGTCGCGTCGAGCTCCAGCCATCGCGTCCTCAGGCAATCCGTCTCATCTTTCAAGTTACGCGTCGTATTGCTGAACTTCGAAATAATCACCTCAAAATACCACAACCCGCATTTGTCTTTTATATCTAAACCTCAACGCGAAGATGGCACACCCTGGCACCGCCCATAAATACACCAAAGGCCTCATCGCCTTCGAACATGCCTCGCCTCACCCTTCGTCCTCCTACAACACCATCCTCTGGATAGGCGGGCTGACAGACGGCCTCCTCACCGTCCCCTACCCCTCGCTCATCGCTGCCTCCCTCCCATCAACCTGGTCTCTTGCCGAAGTCCTCCTTACATCCTCCTACAGCGGTTGGGGCACCGGTAGCCTGGCGCGAGACGCGACTGAACTCGGGGAATGCGTGGCACACTTCAAGAAATTGAGACCGGGGAAGAAGATTGTGCTTATGGGGCATTCGACAGGATGTCAGGACATCATGGAGTACTTGCTTGGAAAGGGAGCAGAGGGGAGGGACAAAGTGGATGGCGTGATACTACAGGGTGGTGTAAGTGATAGGGAAGCGTGGGAAGATTATTACAAAGATGGACGAGATAGGGAACAGCTCGAAAGAGCGATTGAGACGGCGTATGCCTTGATACACACGGCGAAGGAGGATGAGGTCGTGTCGCCGGAAAGCAATCGTGTGTTTAAAGACATGGGCGGCCCCCTCAACGCCTACCGCGCATACTCCCTCCTCGCCAAAGGCGGCGACGACGATTACTTCTCCAGCGACCTATCCGACGAACACTTCGCGACTACATTCGGCGCGATACCAAAGACCACACCGGTGTGCTTTTTACTAGGGGCTGAGGACCCCTACGTCCCTACGAGCATCGACCGTGCCGCCCTGCTCCAGCGCTGGACGAGGATAATACGGGAAGGCGGTGGTGTTGTGGATGATGAAGATGGTGGTGTGATACCGGGTGCACATCATAATCTTGATGGGGATCCGGAGGAGGTTGTGCAGGATCTGGTCAGGAGGGTGCTTGGGTTTGTTACGGGATTGGACGATAAGACTAGGTCGTGGTATGCGTAGTTTCTCACAGAAATGACGGACACACAATTCTTCAAGTAATGTATTACCGTGGCATGCTAACCATGCACACCACTGCCTCTCAGCAAGTTGCTACTCAACGATATCTAGCTTTTGGTATCCCCATTCCAACCCAACCCAACCCATAATGCCGTTAATTCATCCTATCCCAACCCCGAATACAAGCAAAAGAGCATCCAAAGCCCTCCCACATACCAATACCTCAAACGCCCACGCAATGCAAAAACAGCCCATTCCATCTCGCGCCACACTCAGTCAAACCCGGTCCTCCACTGTTTCCCCATAAGTTTTTTGGTTTGCGTCGCAAAGTAGTGCTTCCGTCTTCGCTCTCGCTCTGCTGGGCTCCGCTCTGCTTCTTCTGTTTCTTCAGCTGGTAATACCTCGGTATCCTAAGCCCCCGGCATACCACCAGGTTCCTCAAACACCGCCTGCACAACCCATTGCTCGCCGAACTTGATCCCCTTCCCGCCACTGATACCAGCGTTGCGCCAAGGACGATTAACGCCAATATCCACGATCCAGATGAGCCACTGTGGATCGCGTCCGGAGCCGTTTTGAAGGGCTTTGACGAGCCCTGTGCGTGGCGCGCCGAGACAAACGATGTACTTTGCGCGGACTTCGAGGGGTTCGCCTTCTAGGATGGAGACTTCGCCCGTAGAGCCGCCGACTCCAGAGGGTGTTTCGACAGCGAGACACGCGGCGCGCGATTTGTTGGCCCAGCCGACGATGTTGAGTACAACGCGTTGGTCTTGATCGCCAAGGGCTTCGAATTCTTTGTGGCGGCCGAGCAGAGCATCAATAATAAGTTCCGGTGGTGCTTGAAGACGCTTTAGAGCTTCTTCAGTCGCGTTCCAGGAGCGGACGGTGCCGCCGAATTTGCGAAAGAGCTCGACTTGACGGCGTATGTCCTTGTCCCAGTCTGCGTTGCGTTCGAAGCCGAGGAGGGCGACCATAACTTTTGGCCCGCGTTGGGCGAGGTGCCGTGCTGCTGCTACTGCGCGTGCGCCTCCGCGATGGTTGCCTGCGAGGACCACAATAACGGGGTTGGCGTTTGGATTGGCGCGCGAAAGACGCATGCCTCCGGGATTTATAGCGGTCAGAGCAACTTCTGCAATACCTCGTCCTGAGTTCTCTGCCATGATGTCTTCGTTGAGGCCAAAGTCTACCTCGGCAGTTTCCTCTACGGCCAGCATAGCGCCAGGAGTAATGGCGAAGCACTTGCGGTTGTTAGACACCAGTCGTAAGCAGCCCTTAGCGCTAGACTCGAGAGGCGACTCTGGTGGTGTAGCAACGCGCCCTGGCCTGGGGCTACCGGTAGCATGTGAGGACGTGTAGGGGCGGTTGATGAACGAACGGTTAGTGCGCGGCAACACGCCTGAACCCATCATATCCATGTCGGCCTGCACGCTGCCTTGCCTTGTTGGTGCCATCTTGACTGAAGCCCTGGACATTGCCCGTCTAGAGTTACGTCCGCTGCCAAAGTCCTCCTCTTCCTCCTCAGAGCTTGTGTTGGTCGTGCTTTTCAGCTTCCGATCCAACACGTTTTCCGTAGGATGAAGGTTCTTTCCGCCGTGTGTACCAGGTCTAGCCAAGCGATTGAAGCTGACCAGGCGGTCCTCGTCTGCAGTGGTGTCCTCATTCCTAATCTGATTGAACACGGTACGCTTGTCAAACTTAGAGAGGTTACTCTGGAAGTCGAATTCAGGCATGTCCTGGATATCGGTCGCGTCTTCCGTGGCCCAGCCGTTTGTAGCTTCGAGCGCCTGTTGCCGTTTCGTTTTGCGATTCGACGCGTTCGCCGCTGCGAGACCGACTCTACCGCCGATGACTCCCGGAGTCCGCGTCTGTGGCTGTTCGGCGGCTTGTAGCATGGGAGTGTTTCTCCAACCATTGCCTTTGCTAGTATATGTTAGCTCCCTGATATGCGACAAAGGACATGGAATCCAGAATCCCACATACCCTTTCTTGACCGCCTCAACGTCACCATTCTTCCTCTCTTGAGCGGCAAGTTCCTTCTTACGAGACTTGCCCCCTCTTCGAGTCTTCTTGCCATTGTCATCGTTCTTCTGCGGGCTGGGGTCATCCATAGGCTTGCCGGTCCTCGTCTTGGTGATGCTTGCCCTTCGCGCATTCACCTGTGCTGTCCGCGCCTCACTGTCCGCCTCCTCAGCATCCGCAATATCCAGGGACGAGAATGGACCTTCCAGAGTCGCCGCACTCGGCTTTCGGACGTTGTGTTGCTTCGCATGGCTTGCGAAAGAGGACGTGTTCTTCGCTATGGCCGCCGCGCTCGTAGCAGCCACGGGCTTTATAGGCGTCGCAGGAGCTTCCTGAGGGGTTGCGGAAACAGGACCACCCAAGATAGGGGCGGTAGAAGTGCGCTTTCCCATGCTGAGAATCGCAGGATCGACAAACGGCGCGGCTTGAGCTGGCTGAGGAGCGGTCTGGCGAGGCGCTTGACGAGCATTCTGGTAGGCAGGTGCGCCTGCAGGCGGGATCCCGGACGGCTGGCTAACAAGATGCGGAACTTGTTGGCCCATATGCTGCGACTGGCGCTGGATATGGCCCGGAGGATATTGCGAGTGTGAGTATGCCTGCGGGCCTGATCGCGTGGGCAGAGGTTGGGGAGGAGCGGGCGCGGACGGATTGACCTTGATGTCTGCAATCATTTGTCCCTCTACCGTGTAGGAAGCGACACGGTGACCGGAGTTGGGGAAGAAGACTGCAGACGTCAGCGTATGCCCATATTCATGAATTCTGGCTGCGGTGTACCATCTTGGAGAACGAGTGTAGCTGTCTGCTGGTCCACGGCGCTGACGACGCCCACGACGACAGCACCTGGGGGGGACTGCAGCGTGACCGCGACCGACAATCCGACGAAAGCGCTCGCCATGTTTGCGGTAGATCGGACGTGTTGGAGGTGGAGCGGTGATCCCGAGTCCGTTGTAACCCCAACCTAACTATTTCGCGGGTCGTGCTTTCGCGCTAACGCAGTGGTCAGCCACAGTCTAGCCTCAACGGCCGTCTTCACATGCTCAGCATAAAAGGGACACCCGGTCACAAGTTGCGCCAAGGTACCCTGCACATGGAAGAAAACAAACAAAAGCGAATAGGGGGTATAGACTACCAGACCTTGAGATGCTGGATATTTTGGAATGTGTAAGAGCTACCTAGACTTCGGGTGTATCTTCTCTCTGTTAAAGTATCCAGATAGGCACGCGCTCAACTTTCCCTTGAATGACGTGCACTTGGAAAGGAGACAGAAGGAAGAATAACTCATGTTCATTACGCGTATTCATCTAACTAAGCCCGCCTCATCACCTAAAAGCAAATCAAAAAGTCCAGGGTATCCATACAATCGTTCCATGTCATCGCGCTCCATCAACCACGAGGCGCAAGTCGCGTGCGCCTCGACTGATAACGCGATATTCCCAGCCCCGCATCAAACAAGCTCCCACGTGGCCACTGAGCCAAACATACACGAGTACGCCCTCTTGTTGTTCCAAGTGGCCAGGCTCAAACCACGTGCATCCTTCTTATTAAATTCTGTCACGGCCACAATCGAAATCTTCTGGCCCGGCGCACCAAGGTCCATGCGCGGAGAGTCGAGCCACCAAGTGCGCCCGTCGGTGTTCAACGGCTTGTAGTCTGGATTCCGGCCGTCTCTGCCGGCAACGCTTAGGAGCATAATGTAGGGCGGACCCTTTCCGTTGATCTGGGGATCCCAGTGCGGGCAGATGAATGACATTTGGAACCGGACTACTGCTGGTGCGTAGGGGTCATTTACTTTGATCTTGGCTTGTGACGGTTCAAAGGTTTGCTCGCCGAAGCCGTGGAGCTTCATGCCATTGCCGCAGAGGAAGAGGCGCCCGCCCTCGTCATGTCGCATGAACTCTTCGTATGACATGATGCGTCCGTCGGTGCGGAACTGGTGAGAGGCTTCTCCGGGGTAGTGCTTCAGTCCGAATTCGTTGTTGTCCATGATGAAATGCTGCGGAGCGAAGGCTCGTACGTATCTAGTGGATGTTAGCCCTTGTTCGACGGGCGATGAACTGCGAAAGAAGTATCATCACGAAAAGCTTACCCTTCGCCCTTATTACGACACCCTAAGTGTCCAGCTCCCCAACAAGGATCAATGAGCTTCCATTCTCCGTTATCGATCTTGACAGCGTTCCAGGCATGTGTCGATTCATAAGGTGGTGTAGGTTGACCAGGCTCCAGAGGTGCGTGGCCGTAACCCTTGCACGCACCGGAACATACCATAGCTTCCAACCCAGCTTTCAGAGCCAGAGCAGCGAACAGACCGGCATAACCTTCGCATACTGCCAGACCTGATGCAATTGTCTTCTCGGGTGTAGTAGGCATAACCGTGTTGTTGAAGAACGAGTGAGTATCGTAGTCGACGTTATGATGAAGCCAGGTGAAGATCGCTCGAGCCTTGTCTGTAGGTGAGGGAAACTGTGAGCATAGTTGATGAGCAAGCCAGCCCACGTCTGAGTTGGGAAGTTGGGTACGAGGGAACTGCGCAGCGTGATTGTCTGGACCTGAGAAGTCCCGACACTTCAGGCAACTTGATGGAGCAGCACCTGGTTTCGGCTTGGAAGCCATGAGGGCGCTGAGATTCGGTCTGGACGACATGGGAACAGGTGGTGGTGCACCAAGAGCCGGGGCTGAATCGGATGTAACTGCTGGTGGGCGAGTTGAAGGCACAGGTGGGGGTGTAGCGGGCTTGTTGTTGAAGCCCATGTCCAACGCTGACCGTCGCGGTGGTGGTGGTGCGATCAATCTGTTTGTTCGAGAGGTGTCGTTTGAGGATTGCCTCTGTGGCAGCGCTGGCACAGGCTGAGGCGATCGCTCGCGAACGATAGACTGTCTAGGAGGTAGAGAGGGTCTTGCCGGTAGGTCTGCACGGCATCGTGTTAGCAGTGCTCTTGATGCGTGCCACAGCTGTAGTCTACTTACTGGGTGTCTTGAGCTGAGGGGGCAGTTCCCGAGAAGGCACATAATCCCTCTTGCTCTTCATAGCATTCAGTGTCGCCTTGCTCTGTTTAGGGTCCTCAGGTGCTTTCTTGGCTGGCAGCGGTGGCAGCTTTGACGGGTCATAGGCCGGAGCCCTGACCTGATATACCGTGCCTGTACTTCCATTGCTATATCCTGAGCCATTCGTCTTCACAGAACCCAATGACAGCGTTGATATGCCTGACGCGATTGTGGAAATTGACTCAGAAGACTCGCGCCTGCGCACGCTCGATTCAGACGCCTTGCGCGGAGGCAGTGTTGGCGTTTGGCGAGGCGTGCTGGCATTGCGCGGAGGCGGACGAGGGGGCAGCGCGGGCGAGACTTTTGGTTTTTCGGATTCGTTCACTACTATGGGCTGGTTGCCGAGTTGTCGCGCGGAGGTGGGCGCATTACTCAGGACTGGCGGGTTGTTGACGGTCTGGCGCGAGTAGGCGGGAGGGCGCGCGCTGGGCGGCGGCGGCGGTGGCTTCTTCTTTGCAGTCGAAGCATCGTACGAGTAGGTCGGCTTGGCGCCCGGTGTAGGAGTGTGCACCTCCTCGAGGTTGAGCGCGGCAATCCTCGACTTGATCGACCCTTCAGCCATCACGGTCGCGTTCGGGTGATCTACGGTCTGTGTTTTAGGTGTGGCTGGTGCTCAGTGGAGTCAACAGGAGCAGCAATTGGTCGTGTCCGTCGACGTGCAATCTCTCATTGCATGGTGAGCAAAAGGCTACAGAGTGAGTGGGCAGAGTGAGTGAAGGGACGTGAAAGCTGTAAGTATGACGAGACGAGGCTTGTCCGCCCAACAAGAGGCACGCCTGACCGCGAGGGATAATTGCAGGCAGAAACGATGCACAGCCTCCGGGGCTGGCTGTCAGTTCGCGCTAGTCCTAAAGCTGCAACCCCACCTTTTTATCCCGTCCTGCCGACTTAAGCTTTCCCTATCGTCTCAAAATAGCCCGGACCGATCCTCAAGGCTGACACTCTGGTGCTGGCTTAGTGGTAGATAGCCCATGGCCTTTCCAGACTATTGAATGACATCAACGTGCCTTGGTCGCCGCGACTGTCATCTGTCGTGGCACGAGGTTCGCATGACGTTTCAGAGCCTGCGCTTATGCTGTGTACCCCCGGGTGCCCGTTACCAAATCCTCACCGGTGCATAGGGTCGTGCCGTACAGGTACATGCAGATGACATAAGTGGCCTTGACGACGATCCTCCTGGGTGCATGAATACCTTGACGTCTGTTGTTGGTACGATGCTGTTGAATTTAGGGTATTCTACCTGATCGTATGAAGTAGTCATTTATTCCCTGGTTGTATTACCACATGCAGCGACCGTCTGATTTTAAAATTTCTTTGTTGACTATTGCACACAAAATCGCTATTGTATCAAACAAGTCGTAAGTAGAACATATGGAGTCGCCAAAGCAAGCACATAGACAACCCCTACACTCCATTCCCAATCCGCCCAAAACCTCTACCCAGCCTGTGCCGCCCATATCGCTGACCAGTTCCACCCAACTCTAACCGGGAACACCATAGCAATTTCAACTTGTGCTCACGCATCGCTGCGCAACGATAAGAATAGCGTGCGAGAAGACACTTTTACTCTTGTTGAAAGGAGAGGACGGGCAGTCGCTGACGATACCACCCAATAATGCAATGCGAAGGGCTCGCTATTCAAAACGCCAGAGAAGAGTGTGAGTGAAGTGTGGTGAAGACTACCTTGTAGCGAGACGCATGATGCGAGTTGACGATTTATAACCGCTACCTCTTGCGCTTCTTGCTCTTGTCCAGTGCTGTGCTCATGGAGTACGCGTCTTGCATCGGCATGTGGTAGTCGTGCATTGGGGGAGGCGCCATGGAGGTCGCCGATGAGACTGAGTTCTTCTTGACCGAGACCCCCATGTGGCGTCCATAGCGACCTTTCCTGCCGTTGCCTTCGTCTTCGCTGACACATCCGTCGGCACCGATGCCGGCGTCTTTGCAGCGCTGGCATGGTCGCTGACGGTCACAGCCCTTCTTGCTCTTGCGGCAGCGCTGGCAGCGTGGCTTACTCGAGAGATCCTCTTCATCGACGCCGAGCTGATGCTGGAAGTTCAGCGATGCGTTGGAAGCCTTGCGCGACTGAGAGGGGAGGGAAGACGGTGACATTGGGGCCTTGGTGGTGCCATTGACCTTGGACTTGCTCTTTGAGGTGGCACGGGGCTTGCCGGACTTGCCAGACTTGCTCGACACGGAGCGAGCCTTGATGATACCGGCGTGCACGCGGTGGTTGTGTTCATCGGCAATCATCTCATCACTGGCACCCTTGAAGGAGCCATCTCGGTCGTCCTCATAGTCCTCACCACTGCTCTCGGCTTCGTCGTAGACACGTGTATGGTCGTTCATTGCACGAGCCATGTTGTACGGGAGAGGAGGAAGCTCACTCTCGTCATCGCTACCATCAGCGCTCTCGTCACTTGAGGATGCCGCAGCTTTTCCGCTAAAGGCATCATCGAGCGTAGAGGTAGACGTGCGACCGTGACCGGAGAAGTTGGACGCATCACCCAAGCGCATGAGCTGACGAGCGACATCCTCATCAGAGATGACGCTGATACTCGCAAGAGTGGTGTCAGGGGTAGGGAGGACTCCACCGCTGCCGGAGTAGCGGTAGTGGGAGTGCTGAGCTGAGCCACGCGCGCGAGACTTGTATCCCTGAGCCTGGCTACTAGCGGCAGAGTATGGTGTGACTAGTCCTTGAAGATATGAACTGTCTCCCTGGCCGTAGCTCTGCGGGGAGGGCAACGGATGCGAGTATGAGAATGTCTGCTGGTTGGCAGAGTATGGCGAGCCAGCAGTGTTTCCGCTGATGCGTCGCTGGGGGGATACGGACGACTGTGAAGCATTCATGGGAACTTGAGGCGGTACGAACAGAGGCAGCTCCTAATGAAAGGAACGAGTGTCAGACTAATGCACGATACATGCCCACTGTAGGTACTTACCGAGCTGTCGAATTTGGCACGCTTTCGGCGGCCACCCTCGACAATGTTGTCAACGCTAATCTCAGCGCTCGCCAATGGCTCTTTCCTTGAGCGTCGCGAGCTGCTGACAGAGCCATGCTCGTCGTCGCTGTCGCTGTAGCCGTCACCATTGGCGTCAGCGAAGCTTCCGTGCGAGCTGTTGCCGCGACTCTTTATAGACGGGCGCATGCGCTTGTTGATGGACGCGCTCCTCCGACCACGATGTGGGGAGTGGCTCTGGCGCGCATGGCGGGACCCCGCTCTCGAGCCTTGGTGATGCTGGATCGGCGGTAGCATCTGGAAGGCTTCGTCGAGGTGGGGTCGAGCGCGACGGGGCGAGATGGTCTGCTGGCGCGGATCAGGAGAGAAGTCGTCTGCATCAAGAGTCTCTGGTGAGACTCGGACGTAGACGGTCATGCCATGTTCAAAGTTCTCGAAGCGCGCAATCAGCGTGTTGCCGTGGCGGTCCTCGAAGATGACGCCTCGACGCTCGTACAGACCGTAGAAGTTCTTGACTGTTGTGATGATGGAGTCTGTGGTGTCGTGCGGGTATATGTCGACCCGCATGGGTAGCCGGGCCTTGTGTGCTGGCGACTGGGGGAGCAGCAGCTCGAAGCTGACGTGCTTCTTGGGCGTCTGCTTGGAGGGCGACAGGGAGTCGTGCGCCGAGCCGGTTTCGGTGCTCGGGTAGACGTCCATGATGCCAGAGTCTTCTCTCTGGGGCAGCATGTCGTAGCCAGACTCCATCTGCATGGCGTCGTGGTGTCGGCCCGCTAGGAGCTCTTCTACCTCAGGGCAGCGTTGTGCGCCCGCAGGCCGAGGTTCCGCAAGCATGTTGGAAACTTGCATGCCAATGTCTCTGGTGTTGAGAGTGTATTCCAAAGCCTCTAAAACGAGCTGGTGTATGTATGTGTGGTTGGGCGGCGCACCGATCCTGCCGGTGTCGCAAGGGCTTGGACGGACGGCGGTCGGGGAAGGATAAACGGGCGTCGAGTCTGGGAGGTGACATGTTAGCAGATGGTCGCTGATGAGGTTTGATGGCCTTCCGAGTGCTTCTCGCGTTGTTCTGCGCAGCCTGTGCTGGGCTGGAGGCGGTTGGGGGCTCGTCACCGCTGGCCAGTTGCGGACTACAGGGAGAAGGTGACGACAGCGCGGAACACCCAGGGGGCGGCGTCGCAGTCACCTGTCGGGCCCAAGCCGGTCGCAAAGGCCTATGGAGAGATGTACTTACCAACAGATATGTCTAGAGCGCTGGATGGGCACTGGATGCTTCGATCCGATTGCGTGAGTGTACCGCCGCTGGCTGCGCACGTCAGGTTAGCGACCGGAATGCGCAGGGCAGGATTGACTCTATCTGGGCGCCAGAGTGCGATCTCAGACGGGCCACAGGCTTGATGGAAAGGGTTGAGGCTTACAGAGAGGAGGTGGTGTGGGACGGAGGAGAATGGTGTGGAGGGTGGGTTGCAGATGGGAGATGTTCGCAAGCGAACAATAGAGACACCGACTAATGACCACTCCAGGTCACGACGTACTTTCCGAATGCGCCTCAAACCAAAGAGCGGTCGCCTTTACACACACTTCCAGAATCTGCCATGTAAATTTATATCATCAAAACGGTTTAAACAGTACAGCGCATCCTCCCCGCTGCACATATGCGATTGCGCCTCCATTGGTAACTAGTATATACACTACTACACGAAACAGCCCACCTCAGTCCCTCAGTCACGCAAAAGGACGAAGAGTGCATAGCAGCTGAGGAGGTCCCCAGCTTTCGTCCCATCTGGTGTGCCTGTCTTTGAGGTCGAAACATGGGACAACTCGGCGGCAGCTATGCGCCCAATGGTAGAGGGGGACTAGAATGCATGCCACAGGACAACTCAATCGCTTGTTGACTATACCTGCGCAAGAGAGCCGATCTCAACAAGGTCAAACATGGCCAATGGGCGGATACGCGGCGTGCTGGTCGAGATGCGTACGTTCCATGTGAACATGGACAGGACGAGCTTTAGCACCCTGATACCCCGATGCGCCATCTCGAGCATATAGAGTACTCGAATACTACATTCCGGGTCGCCTTCACACAGAATTCTAGTCAGAGGGCTAAGGAAGCTTCCGGTCCCGAAAGTGGGTGAAGCGCTGTGGATTCGTTGGCAACTGGTGCCGGGCGTCTATTGGAGAGATCTCCGTGTGACACTCAATGCCACACGCCTGCTTCCGTAGTTCCCCTTTGCAGACAACCGTCCCTGAATGAGTCGCCACAGGATTTCCTAGAGGCTCGTGCTACTTATGAATTACGCGACCAAGGAATTATGTCTACATGTGCTCCCGCAATCGTCTGATGATCTCGGACCCACACTTTCATGACGATGGTAGCGCAAGCGCAGGAATCAAGCCGCGGATAGTCTACACACCCGCTGTGGTGTGGAAGCCATGCGTTGACCGGATTATCGCCGTTTGTTATCTTGCTGCTCAGATTCCGACCCTGCATGTGCGCGAGCGGATCATGGCGAGGGTACATATGTAGCGCGGCATGCGACTTCGCAAATCCGTGGCGTGAAGCTCGGACAACCACTCTAAGTGATGAGGGGTCGATCAAGAAGTCTGAACAGCATGTCTCCCGCACTTTGCGCAATCACGTTTCAGAAGGGATCCCGGTCGCGGACCATTTCGAAAGACGTTGTGCGCATTTTTGGCTCCATGCGATCTCGCTACGGATGCGATCGGTCCACACAGTCAGTCGGCGGTGAGCTTCTCGGCCTATACAGCCCGCGGGGACAAAGCAAAGGAAAGACGCGATAACGGCGCCGGTTTCAGGGCTTTCAACGTTCCCCAGACGCATTACCTTCCTCCAGGCTGCCTGGGACAACGCCGGCGCAACAAAGGCAAGCGCAGGCTGCCGTTTGATATCTGGTGGCAGTGCGCTGATCGACTGGGTGTGGGCGCCCGACGGCGGGTCGTGTTTACGAGTTCCAGACCACCCTTCTGATCGCGACCACAATTGAGGCCATCCAAAGCACCTGGAGTATGACGAGATGTGTTGTTATGGCAATGGAGCGCATAAACAGGATGTTTACAACAGGGTCGCAGAATGATGGCCGTCACGTGATTCCGCGATTCTAGCTGACTTAATCCACCATCAGCGCGTCTTTTGGCGGGGTACGTGTATATCTTCAATCAGGTGTCTGAAAACCCTGAAAGTGTCAAAATACACTCTCGGTAGCACTTGGATACTGTGCGAAAGTTTATAGAGCGGGAGATTCGCAATGTGCGGAAGCGCAATCTCAGGACGTCTTTTGTAATGATGTTGGAGTTCGCGTTTGCCTCGGCGAGATGACGTGCCTGTCAGCTCCGGAAGCATATCGGGAAGGTGCGGCCCGTGCATCATCACTAGGGCCGCTCGGGGATAGTGTCCAGTAAATAAACAACATTGCCCATCCAAACGCGCATAGCTCCAAGCTCCCATATAAGTTTACAAGCTCTTGTTGTCGTCAACACCACTCCTCGTGCCATTCGACAACGTCGACCCGTCTATCTCATCGTCGCCAACTTAGATGGAGAGTTTCTTTATATCGGCCACTGTTTTGTAGCGCTCCACCTCCGCTGCCCCTATCGTCCACTTCGCAACCGTCGCTGTCAACACAACATACATTCCAAGACTATTGTCTTTAATCGACAGACCAGAACATAATGGACGCAAAGGTAAGCCTGCTCTCTCTTCGTTTACTCTCACTTTGGCGGCATGGCGGTGCGTGGACGCGTTCCGAGCCTGGCGACTTCATCTCTTCATGGTCACCCAGACCATCTTCCTTTCACACCAGCTGACAGACTTTTCCACAGCCTCAACGTCCTGCGCGGGCTCTCCGAGTACGCGACGAGAACGCGCCGCCCCAATTACCTGCCGGCAAGACTCTGCATTCGCGTAACAAGTCAACACCAGCGCTGTCCACACTGATGCAGGTCGGCGGCATCAAGGCGGCCGCAGCCAAGCGGACCGTGTTTGGAGACGTCAGCAACACGCGGCAACCCATAACAAAGGACGACATGCAGGTCAATGGGAAGAAGAAGGGTCTTGAGGTGCTCAAGGACAACTCTGCCGTCACGGTCAAGGAGATCACCACAAAGGCTGGCGCGTTAGCACGACCGGCGCAACGCCCTCTGGCAAACGTCACAGCCAAAGCGAACGCGTCAATAGAGGCAAGCGACGTCGCCTCTGCTGTTACCAAATCTACCACCGTCAACGCCAGCCAGCCGGCCGCCGAAGTCCGCAAGGTCATCACCAAGAAGTCCTCCACAGCCGTCTTCAAGGAGCCACAATCAGAACCCCTTAACGACACAACAACTCTCGTAGATGTACCTGCTCGCCAACCTCTCCCTACCCAGCCATCTTCATTTCCCAACGTGGACCGTGCCTCAGCACAGTCCCAGCAACCAACGACCATCCCTGAAGAGGAAGAGAAAGCCGAGTCAAAAAACGGGGCGGACGACAGGTACGAATACCTAGATGCTCTCGAGGAGCAGGCGCGCGTCCTAGAGCAGGAGCGCAATGAGGAACTCGCCAAGGTCAACGGCCTGAACGGTCTCGACCAAGAAGAGTACTGGGACGAGGAGGAAGACGAAGAGTACTACGATGCCGACGGCTACACTACTGCCCGGTCTCTGCGATCGCGCGGCGACAACACAACTGGCGGTGTCACCCTTGTCCTTGCGCCTAGGGTCACTGCAAAGACACAACGCGAACTTGAGGCTGCTCGGATCTTCGTCGAAGCGAATCGGAGTGCCGAAGACGTGGAGGATGAGCAGTGGGATACCTCCATGGTCGCTGAATACGGCGACGAGATTTTCGAGTACATGCACGCCCTTGAAGAGCGCATGAAGCCCAACGCTTCTTACATGGACCACCAGGCCGAGATCCAATGGTCGATGCGGTCCGTCTTGATGGACTGGCTCGTTCAGGTCCACAACCGCTTCACCCTTCTGCCCGAGACTCTCTTCCTCGCCGTCAACTACGTCGACCGTTTCCTCTCGTGCAAGGTTGTTTCACTTGGCAAGCTTCAGCTTGTCGGCGCCACCGCGCTCTTCGTCGCTGCCAAGTACGAGGAGATCAACTGCCCATCAGTGCAAGAGATCGTATACATGGTCGACGGTGCCTACACTGCCGATGAGGTTTTGAAGGCCGAGCGCTTCATGCTCAGCATGCTTCAGTTCGAGCTGGGTTGGCCTGGCCCAATGAGCTTCCTTCGCCGTATCAGCAAAGCAGATGACTACGACCTGGAGACTCGTACCCTATCCAAGTACTTCTTGGAGATCACCGTCATGGATGAGCGCTTCGTGGGTTGCGCTCCTAGCTTCCTGTCGGCCGGTGCTCACTGCCTTGCCCGCTTCATGCTGAAGAAGGGTGACTGGGTAAGCTTGTATCCATGCACTATATCAAATCATGCTAACATCCCCTAGTCGCAAGCGCACGTACATTACTCCGGGTACACACTGACCCAACTGCGACACCTCATCTCCGTCATCCTTGAGTGCTGCGACAACCCACAAAAGCATCACGCGGCTGTGTACGAGAAGTACACCGACAAGCGCTATAAGCGTGCTTCCATATTCGTCGAGGCAGAGGTCTCAAAGGGCTTCTCGCTGCCATTTGTGTCTAGGGACAGCCTTGCCAGCCAAACTTGGAGGCGAAAGTGAATACACTTGTCTCCACATGGCTCTGACTTGACTGTGTTCTAACGTGGCTCAGGGCTCGTGTGATCGCGCATCTCTCCGAGGGCATCCACCAGCACCCACCCGTCAAGAGCCAGGCAGTACAAGTCAACCGGTCTGCTACAACTCAGCATCAGCACCAACATGGTCACCATCGAAATCTTCTCCATTCTTGCTTATTGTTCACGGATACCCGGCGCTTTGGCGGCTTCTTGGAACAGGGTCAACACCAGCAATCTTCCCAGTCTACATTAGTCCAACCTTCGTTCGGACACCCGGTGCATGGAGTTTATGATTATCCGGCCTGAGTCTTTTCGTTCCCTCCGTCACTGGTTCTTACTCTCTCGTCACCGTCACCCATACCCTGGCAGCTGGCAAACTTCCCTTCGACTGTATCTACTTGCTTTGGAAAGCGCTTCCGGCCGTATCACGACGAAACGAGGTCATGAACACCCACTCCCATTAGTCTAATTCTCCAACTCATGCGGTATTCTCCTTCTGGTGGCCGTCTTTCTTCCCTTTTCTACTTTTGTCACTCCTCTTGGGTCGGGTTTCAGCGATCGGCGATTCTTCGACGCACAGGAGTTACATGGACACCGCACTATGTGCGTATGGGGTTTCTCTATCTGCGTTACGCGTGGCACAATGAAGCTCTTAGTTTGGGCTTTCCAGTAGAGTCAAGAAAAGCGCTTAATACTTGCATCTTCAACAACGTTGACCTTGAGTGATGAGTGCGAACACCTTGCAGTGAGCGAACTCGATCGTGGATGTGCATGTACTTCTGGCCTAGGTTTGAGACTTCATATGGGTTTCCATTGTACTTGATGATGTTTGCTTGTTTGGTGGGCATCATCTCATGGTCGTTGAGAGAGGTCCAGATGACACGTCCATGCCTGTGCTGAACGCCCGAAACCTCCATATACACGTTTGCTAACCTCCACCTCAAGTGTGCCCCAGCGAATGCGCCCCACCATCCAAGCATTCGGGTATCTCAATCGTGACTGCTTCGTTTCGTGCCGTCGTTGCCCTTGTCACCTCAGCAACCCATTTGCGCCCTTGCTATGTCGAAATTCGATTCGTGCGAGAAACCGTGAAATGCTGATCATTGCGTTGCTTCCGCTGCCGGTGCAATCAAGACTACCGAGTCACCTGGCATACCGTCAGCTTCACGTCATCTAAAAGATCATGTACGTCTCTCACCTCTGACGAAGAGCATCTCGCTCTGCTTCTTGACTGTCCGCACGCGAGGCTCCTGGTCCTCGTCTTCCTCCTCCGCAATGTATATGGTTTCTTCGACGTCTCCGAGGACGAGGTTGCAATGCGAGTCGTATGCCTAGACATGCTGTTAGCTATGCATGTACATATATACAAGCTGCTGCATCGCGACTCACGTGTAGTCTGCCCTTGAGTTCGCGGTCGCCGCGCAATTTGACAATGACGACTTCGTCAATGCAGAGGCGCACAAGGTCGAGGGGCTCGTTGGTCTCTTCTTTCTCGTCCATGGCGGGCAATGTGTCTGTCGTGGATGCGATTCGTCGTGTGTGAGCTACAAGGCGCCTCCGCGGTGAACTTTGGCAGGAGCGATCGTCTTGGCGGAAGCGGGGACTAGCGTGCACGCGAATCTAGTGGTGGGCTGGTAGGCATTGCGTCAGGGCCCAGCCCCAATCCAACATTTCTAGGTACATTCACCCTCAACATCCCAGTTTCCATCGCCGCCTTACTCTCGATCACTTTTCGCTCGCTTCGACTTTACTTGCCATCCAGTATACGCAGCTCGGACACACAAGCAAGAGCACGAGTCATGGCCGAGATCCAGGTTCCCGCCCAGAAGGACGAGCATCCGCTTCTAGCCTCACGTCCGCCGGTTACCGATCCCATCACCTATCTTACTATTATTGAATACAACTTGTCCGAGGAGAACTTGCCGATTCTACACGAAGTTCTTCAAGATGCAGAGCTTACTGCGACTATCGGCTGGGATTTGATACATCTGCTCCTTCCGCTGCTCCCGCTATCGGAAGATTGTTTGCAAGACATCGCCGCCAAGGGTAACCCACGAGAGTGTGTTTTGAAAGTGACAGAAGCGCTGCGGTTACTGGAATTTGAAGAACCACACGATCACACCGACGAAGAAGAAGATGATGCAGACACCAGCGGAAGCAAGAAAGCGGCAGAAGTCGGAATGGGCGAATCGAGCACGAGTCCTGCTTTCCAACCGGCCGTAGTCCCGCCACTTCCGGTACTTAAGTTCGAGGTCCTCTTGACTATACTTGCAACGCTACATCGACGGGTCAAGACGAAATATCCGAGCCGGTTCCTGTCTACCAGTCTGCAGGCTGCACTGCTCGCATACAACAGGGCCAACACGCACATTGAAGACCTCACCCTATCCGCTGTCAAGTTCGTCAAGACACTGTCCGGCACTAAGAGGCCGCATTTGCCTTCAAGACGAAGCAGTGGAAACCTGCTACGTGTAAACACGAATCAGTCGGAGCCAGATCCGGAGGCACAGAGCGACGCGCCGAGCAGTGAGGAGAATGAACTTGTCAATCGCCTACTCCAGTCATTCCTCACGCATATCCTCGAGGATTACGTCTTGTCGCTGACATCAGACGACGACGTTCCAGGCCTGGCGTGGGCAAGCAGACTGATGGAGCGGTACGAGCCCCAGCGGATACCGAACAAGCCCAACTACAAGAAATATGCGGATAGGTTCGCAGAAGAAGAGGATCTGACCTCTAGGGTTGCGATTCTTGGACAGATTGTAGCCTTGACTCAGGATCTTGGGTTGAAGTACAAGGAGCTGCTGCGGACTGTGATGGATACGGAGGATGAGAAGCGAGGTATCCCAGGAACAGAAGATGAGCCCCCAGCTACGGCTGCCGATATACCGCTCTCACGAACAGGCGCTCTTCTGCTCATCGCCGCGCAAAATGTCAAACAAGAACTGTATGCTTCAGCCAAGCAAGACGAGTCATCGTCAATTGCCATTTTCCCAGGACACGCCACGATACTCAGCAACTTCATCGGAACCCTTGGGCAACAGACCGTCGGTATGGAGCCCGAAGCTTTGCTCGACACAGTCCTTACATTTGGCCTCATCGCACTCGAAAAGAACAACATTGGCGAGCCCAAAGATGACGAATCATTTGCCCAATACCTCCAAACAATCTCGCTCATTTCCGCAAACTCGCCGTCGCCAAGCTTGCGCGGGCATGCGCATTACCTCACCACAACGGTTTTGCGCTCACATCCCCACGATCTCGTCCGCCTAACCTTCATCCGCGACACGCTAGAACACTGCCCATATGAGAACCTCAAAGCAAGCGCAGTATCGTGGCTCAAAGGCGAGACTCTCGAGGCCAACGCCCCGCGTCCCCAATCCGCAGACGACGAGGACGAAGAAACCAACATCTTTGCTACACCAGTCGCTCTATCTACCGTTGCGCCCTTCCTATGGCCTGATCTCACCAAGCAATATGCCACCGATGCTGTCCTAGAAGAGTCATGGATGCAGTTCCGCCAAGAACTTGGTTTCTACGTTGCAGCACTCAATTTCTACTATCTGCTACTGCAGGCGAAGCATCTACACGAGACGCTTGGTATCAAGGAGTTGAACAGTAATCACAGCATTCAGTCGCAGTATCTAGATGTGCTGAAGCAGACTGCTGTGCGGTTCCAGAAGGAGCTGTCATCGGGTGGTGGCGCACTTGTTGTTGAGGGTGAAGAGGCGCTGGAACAGGCCAAGGCTGATGTCGGGTTACTGGAGAAAGTCATCGAGTGGGTTGAGGGCGGGTTGAAGAAATTGTAGATAGAGTGACTATATGTGTTATGCACGACGGATGTTCTTTAAACATGTATTTACATGAAATACAATCACATTTGCAGTAAGGCCCTCACTATATCCACAATGATCTTGAATTGCTCAGAACATACCCCCATTCATCCCCCCGAATCCCGCACCACCACCATACGATCCCCCCTGTGGAACCCATCCCCCGAAATTGTCCGCCGTCATGTCGTTCCACAGATACAAATCGCCGTTTTGAAACGCCGCGGAGAAGTCGCCCATATCCGTGGTAAACGCCGTTTGATCGCTGATCGGCTGCGGGTCAATGGCCATGTCATTCGCATTCCATGGTGTAGGCGTAGGGTACGCGTTACCCAGTGCGAAAGACGATGTCGGTAGAGAAGGCGGTGGGTGTTGCTGTTGCTGCTGCTGTGCTGCAACCTGAGCTGGGTCGATAGCAGACGCTGACGCTGACGTAGCAGCCGTAACCTGCACATTCTGCTCCGCAAACGCAGGTGTCTGATTCCCGCTTGCGGTCTTCATCTCATCTCCACCCCCCATCTTCTTCCTCCTCTTAAGATGCCTCCCCTCCTTCCTCCAAATCTGATATTCATCCCACCAACTCTTCAACTTTTCATGCAGCAAGAAATTCCAATGACTCGGCACCCTGACTCTACACTCCTGCGGTCCACCCGCCTCATTCGTCTTATCCAGCACAGTGTCGAGGTAATAACTCACTTTGAGGCTCTGACTTTCGAGCAGCTCGCCCATTTCCGCGTCGGTACCTACCGCGTACTCAGCTTTCATGAGGGTGACGAGAGAGTAGACGGCGCGGACGTAGAGGGCGTTGGGCGATTTACGCAGTTTGTCGACGGGAACGGCGATGAAGAAGTCGAGGATTGTGTGGGCGGCCGAGATGCATTTTGTGGTTGCGTTGATTTGGAGGGCGGAGCGCGAGAGGAGGGACTCGGGTTGCACGCAGTCGTCGTCTAGGGCGGGGAGGGTGATGTGGCGGTTGCGGAATTCGATGACTAGGATGTGTTAGATGGGGTAGATGTGATTTACACAGTGAGGTTTACCGTCGTAGCGACCCCCGTCCATACCAAACTCCCACATCGATAACATGTCGGAGTAATACTCTATCTGTAAATTCAGCGTCATAACGTCGTCTGGAATCCCTTTTCTCCAGTCTTGCATCCGCCGATCGAAGATTCGCAGTATGATCTGCATACGGAGCTCTGAAAGACTAAAGCTCGTGCTTGCGTCGTCAAAGCCAAATGCAGTGTTCGCCTCATCGGCTATCCTCTGAAGCTTCAACCACGCGACTATCCTCTTATCGTCCAACAGTTTCGACTTTTCCAGTATGTTGAAGCACTCTTCCATCCAACTGTTGAACAGCAGTATGTTAGGTCGTTTGAGTCGCATCGAGAAGCCTGCGCTGATGATGTAGAGTAGGAGGATAGTACGGCAGTGCTCGAGCAATTCCTCGGGCGAAGAAATCTTCTGGAGCGATCGAATTGCACGTTTGGGGAGTTGCTCGTGCGTTCTGGGTTTGGATGTCAAACCCAACTCCAGTGCCATCGACGCGGCCATGTTGACCCATTGATAGATTTGCAGCTGGCCTGGTGTTTTCGATGGTGAGTAGTATGTGACTGTGACGATGAGCGCCTGAATAGCTTGAACCGACTTCTCGCCTTTGATGAAGGCGGAACGTGCGTAGAGAAGGACGGTTTCTTCATGTAGTCTGTCAGACAGGGCAGAACCTTTCGAGTGCGCAGCCGCGGCCATAATCGCGTGGAAGAGCGCAGGCTTGTTTGCTCGGAGGTCGAAGACATCCCATTGTTTGGGGATAGTAATGCCTGGACATGCAGCGACAAGCTCGGTGCGCCATATGCTCAGGAGCTCGACTGCTAGATCTTCCGAGATGACACCACGATCTATAATGTCGTTATCAGAAGACCCCAGGAAGTCTGTCGGCGCGCTAGTAGTGGTGGAGTCGACTGTGGGTACTTTGTTGATTGGTGCTGTGACCATTGACGCTGATGTTGTAACACTCGGGCGGCTTGATACGCTAGGAGGCGTCTCCTTCTTTTTCACATGGCCTTGATCGTCCGAGTCCTCATCGCCTGATTCCTGTTCGCTAACATCATTCGATGATCTGGCGTTGGTCTTCAGAAGACTTCGCATCTGCTGTATCTCTTTCTCCAACTCCGTGACTCGCACGTCTGTTCTCTTTCTCTGTCTTCTCTTGGCCGGCGGCGCGAAAACACATGTTCTGTTCGCCTTGGCGCATCGCTGGCACTGCGCCGAGCTTGTGTCCGGGTTCATAAGACATCGGACTTTGGAAATGCGGCATGCTTCACAAGCGCGGTTTAATGGCTGGTCTTGAGACTTCCGGGGCTGTTCCGCGTCTGGGCTATTGACGAGTTGGTTGTTCATGGTCCAGAGCGTCTGCGACTTGTTGTCATCCCCAAGGCCCGACATTCTGGTTGACGTCGGCAAAGTTGCCGCTTGTAGTAGGATGGTATATTCGAATGACTGTCGTCTTGAGATGCGCACGCATAACGTCTTTGATCCAAATTCGACGATGCTAACTGCGCAATTCCATGTTTGTAATCAATGGAAGATCGACTAGCGCATGCAATAGCCGGTAGATCTTGCGAGGGTCTGTCGGAGACACGCGCTGGAGCGGAGAATGACGGTCGCCGATTATGTGCGACAACTTTGAATACACGATGTGCCGGAGTTGGAAAGGTGTTTGATGTATGACGAACGTGGATGCCTGGGAAGCCGTTGATCGAAGGTCGCGCAACAGGGTCTGACACGCGAAGCACCAATTAGGCAAACCTGTGGGTCTAGTGGATGACTTGTGGCTAAATATTGAGCCCGCAATGCGCGACACACGATCTCCGCTCTAGCGTCTCGGAGCAATCCCTGGGAAACTTGCTGTTCGTACATTTGTACTGTTGTATCAAAAGACTACACTGTATGTACGACTGTCGCACGAGAGTCTGCAAGCACCCAAGGCATCCACGACACTGCAATATGAGCTGGAAGTACCTATGAATACACTGTATACGCGTTCAGGCACCCCAATACTTGTCGCATGGATCGGAGTATTGGTCAATTAAACGGTGCCTCGTGACGACATTGCATGCAGGTGCGATTGGCAGCAAAGCAATACGACGGAGATGTGCCGGGCGACCATCAAATCCGTCAACACAGCACCAGAGTATTATCTCGAAGAAGCAGTTCATAGCAGCCGGGGTTGAGAGTCCTGCGCTGTGGAGAGAATCGCGCCCCGCGTATTTGGTTAAGGCGCGCCACGCCTTGCCCGACGGCAAACCTTCGTCAGCGTAGGGCGCGACTAGCGCCTTGGGTGTATAGTAATTCAGATCACAAAAACTACTGTTGAGCTCTCCTCGCCTCTCAAAACGATATAGTTGTTCATACGATTCATTCAACATAATAGTCGCTACAAACATGTCCTTTCTATACACCGACTTCGACAAGGCAAAGACACCACCTAAGCGAATACTACCGCCACCCATCTAGCAAAGCCAGAACCAGAACTTCTCAAGCGCATTGCGCGGGATCTGCTCAGGCCAAACCTCCGCATCAAGCGCCGCCTTGCCGCTCCAGATATCTGCCTCGGCCGGGTTGACCATCTTGGTCCGCTTGAAGATCTTCCAGAAAGCATAGAGGAGACCGAAGATGGCAACGCCGATGTAGGCAGTGAAGAAGCTGGTCAGCTCATCGGGTCCCCAAGGAGTGGTGGTGAAGACCTTGAAGCCGTTGAAGAGAATGATGAGGGCGAAGTAAGCGAACGCGGTCCAGGCAACGTATGGCTGCCACTTGCTAGCGAAGACCATGGTGCTGCGGTCGACGTTCTGGGCAATGCATGCCTTACGGAAGCGGGTGTATGTGTAGGTGATGGTGCACCAAGTAAAGAGCGACGCGATGGTGGTCAAGTTCTGGAACCATCCGAAGACCTTGTTGGCACCAGCGCTGACACTCATGTATGTGAGTAGCGAGATTGAGGCTGTGACTGCAACAGCGTAGACAGGGACACCCTTCTTGTTGCACCTGAGGAGGAACTGTGGGGCTTGGCCGTTCTGTGCGATACTGAAGAGATAGCGCGATCCGGTGTACAGGAAAGCGTTGCCAGATGAGGTTGCGGATGTCAAGATGACAGCGTTGACGATGTGGGGGAGGACGGGAATGCCTGCGTTCTTCATGGCGATGACCCAGGGGGATGACTGAGCACCCTTGGCGTTCTCGTCGGTGAGCTGAGGATCGTTTGAGCTGATACAGGTACCGATGATGAACGATCCCAGGACGTAGAAGAACAGGATACGCCAGAAGACACGGCGAACGGCTTTGGGGACTAGAGACGTACAAGGTCAGTGATTGTTATATGAAGAGTCGAGACAAGACGTTGCTTACTGTTCCTGCGGGGGTCGGCGGCTTCACCGGCAGCGACTGCAACCATCTCAACGCCACCGTACGAAAACGCTGCGTTGACAAGTGTAGACCAGAGACCCGTGAAGCGACCGGTATTCCCAGTGCCCACGTACTCCTTCATCGCACCTTCCTTCCAATAGCGGAAGCCTCGCCTGTCATGGTCAGGACCTCCACCGAGCATAATGACTAGACCGGCAAGAAGCAGTCCAATGATTGTTATGATCTTGATGGATGCGAAGATGAACTCGGCTTCTCCGTAAATCGAGACGGCGAAGATGTTCAGAAAGACGATGATGACGATGATGATGGAGATCCATATCGCAGGATTGTACCTAACTGGAGTCAGAACGTGTTGGAACTCGATTGGACCGTTATACTTACTTCTCTTCCTGGTCCCAGAAGTTGATCAAGAGAGCGGCAGCAGAGATCTCGGCGCAGAGTGTAATGGAGCTGTTGTACCAGTTGTTCCAACCGACGGCAAAACCAAGAGCGGGGTCCGCATAGCGAGCAGCGTACTGCGGGATGGCACCGGGAAGCGGGAGCCATGTGGCCATCTCTCCAAGACACTGCATCATGCCGAAGACGGCGACACCCGTGATGGTATAACCAAGGAGGACAGAGACGGGGCCGGCATTGGCGAAAGCACTGGCAATACCGAGGAACAGACCAGTACCGATGGTACCTCCGAGCGCGATGAACTGGATGTGGCGCGACTTGAGACCTCTCTGGACGTAGCCGTAGTCCTCGGCTTTCTGAGCGGAACCGTAGACACCAGCAGCCTCATTAAGGGCGTGGTCCTTGATGTCTTGGACATCGCCCACAGCATGGTCAGACGGACTCTCGCCAGCGACATACTGCTGCTTTTCGTAGTCGTTGACCGACATATCGGGCGACGGGGAGATAAGAACACCAAGAGGTATACTCAGCGAAGTGGAAGACTGAGCCTGAGTCTACCAGGGATAACGAACCCAGGAGAGCACAAGAAGGGTAGAGGCGCGAGAGAAGATAGCCTTGCAAGCCGGGTGAATGGGGGTACGAAACGGCCTTTATACCCACGCGCCTACGAGGGTTCCCTTCTCAACTTCGCAGCACCCTCGTCCCAGCACCCGGGAACCGCTCGCAAAAGCAGAGCATGGGCTGGACCCCAACGGCGACTGTCATTCTGCAGACTAGGCGCGGCGCAGCTCCGGTGTGGTCTGGAAAGCCTACTGGTCAATGGTGTGATTGGGAGCGAATGATACGATTAAGATGCAGACGGTGTCGCCGTTCGGTATGGGCTATGCCGCCTTGAATCGCCTTAACCTCGCCCGGGGCTGATAAGGATGGGATCGCTGTACTGGGGTAGACGTTGGAGTGACAAGCTTCGATACAAGCCTTGTCTACTCAAAGAGGGGTACAGCTTATGCACGGCATGCATGCCTGCTTGCTTGCGAATTATCGTACAACAACCAGCCTTTTCTTGTTGCTGTTGACACGTCGCAGATACTGTTCGTACAGAGTATTGTCAAGCAAACCTCTCGATACACCGAGGCGCCTTCGACCAGCACGCGACCGCAGGATGGGGCGCCGGGCGTTCCAACTCGCTTAAGGTGCGATTTGGCATTGAGACAAGCCTCAATGGCGCTGAAGCAAGCAGCTATCGGGCGCCCTAGCTCGCGCTAAGCATTCTCGGCAGGTGGATCAAAGCTACAACCCATCAGAACAGTTTCCACTATCGTGGGCTTACTAGGGGTGATGCATCGGGAGTCGTGCGAATTGCACGCGTTTCTAGAACACATTCTAGCGCGCGGACCTACTGCGGTGGTATCGCTGTCACTACGCGTTCGCGCATTCCGTCTCGTCTCCAGTGGGATGAGAAGTGCGAGATGGCTCTGGACCACGACTTTCGCGATGGGCTTCCGCGAATGGCGGGAACAAGACGTGCGTTCTGTGCGAGAACGCCCCCGCCCCTCCCGCACTGATGCAGTCACTGCACAGACAATTTGCGCAATCTACTCGGCCAGATGTGTCGCCAGACTGCGTGCAAGGGTTTGATTGGAGTCGTCAGCCTGCAGATAACCGTGGCAATTCGTATACTGGTTCCGACTGATGGCACAAGACTCTCGTTCCTCCAATGACATGCACCGATTTGGAAGCACGAAGACCGAGTGTTGTGAGCTGACTCTAGCGTCATCCCATGCGGTCTTTTGGGTGTCTTTTGGGCAGGTGGGTGTACTTGAGGCGTAATACTCGCACATGTGACCATCTTGAGAGCCTAAGAGTTGTGTCCTCATAAGGCTTTGTGCACCGATAAGGCTGACAGCAGATCACAACATCCAATGGATATGTTTTCTGGAATGTTTCAGGCGCGTAGACGCGGTCAGCATGCGCCCAGTTAAAGCCACCGGTACCTGGCTTATGCTTGCAGACTTGACTAGTTGACTTGAAGAGCCGCCGCCACCTCACACAAAGAAAACCCGAACAGGTCTGCAGCTTACATCAGTCTGGAAACATGGAAAGTAGTGAGCCTAAGTTCAACGTAAGCCCCGGGACGTCGGTTGTTTTCTTGTATGAAGCGCTGCATTCATTACACTGGCGCAAGACCGAAGAATTCGAGCTTATCTAAGGTTAGAGAAAGCCCTTCTCTGTTTGGTACCGTGTGTCAAAAGTACAAGTCTGCAATTCGTTGCCCGTTTGGAGGGCTCAAATGACTGTTACAAGTATCAGATCGTGAGAGTACAATTCCATGATATTTATACACACAGTATCGAAACCCGTCGACAGGATATCCATTCATCCATCCTCCTGATTATATCCTTGTGCCGGATACACAGTCGCAGAAATCCCCGTGGCCTGTCTGCACGCGTAGCAGATGAAGGTATGTCGTTCTCGGAGTAGTTCGTTGTGTTCGATCTGTCGGATATTGGTCGCATCGTCGTGAGAAGTCTTTGAGATGCCTTCGTGTACAGCAGATATCCGCCGTGATGTCGCAGCCAGCCACCACCCAGGCGCGTTAGCCAGGTCCGATCTTGGGCATGTCGTGGTGCTCGCTCAGTCCGCTCAGGTACTTGTTGAGTTCCTCCACCTTCTCCTTGTGTGTCTTGACTCCCTCCTTCTTCAGTCTCTCCTCCATTCTCTTCCTTCGCATCTCGTCATGCCGTCTTTCCGCTTCTGTCTTCTGTCTGCCGCCGCCCTCGCGTATCGATCGCTCTGCAGTCTCGGGCGACATCGAGCGGCCAGGTGTGCCTGAAGGTGATTTGCGCGCGTCATCGTCGGTGGTTGATCGTTTCGCAACGCTGGTGGACGTGTCTTCGGAGGGTTTTGTGGACTCGGTGGTCTTTGGCTTCTTCTTTTTCTTCTTCTTGTCGACGCCGCAGCCTCCTTTGAGTTTCAGCGCGCCGCCTGTGGCCGCTGTGTAGTCCGAGGACGGCATGGTGGTGTTGCGCCGGTGTATGGAGAGCGGGCAGCTTTGGATGGCTGGGCGCGAGATCGAATAACGGGTCCGCACGTGATACCGTAAAAGTGGGGCTAACGTATCGTCAACATCGACAGAGTTCCTTCCGCGTCAACCTACGAAAGACCGAACACTCTGGAGGCTACATCGACGTCAGGTCGCCAACTCTGCATGTTCTCATCTCGATGTAGTCTCTAGATCTGCCTCCTGCATTGAAACATTCCCACGCGCCATGGAAGATAGCGTGGTCCAGCACAGCCCTCTGTTGAGGCTCCCTTGCGAATTGCGTTTGCGTATCTACGACGAACTTGTCCCTATCATCCCTTTAAAATCCGATCGTCCACCAACCCAGTTTACCGGTCTTCTCTACAGCTGCAAGACCATACAACATGAGCTCGAACCAGAGATTTGCAAACGCATGGCCACTGCCATCTCCGAAGTAGCCGATGTTGTACGCCAACGCACTGGACAGGACATGGTGTACACTCCACCTGACTCTTTCTGCGGTTGGCGCAACCTCACTGTTTGCTATCATACGCGTGCGTATATGTTCGGTCCCAGGGACCCATTCCTCGTATTCAGGGAATTCTGGTTCGATACTCTCACTATCCACTTACATGACAAACCCGATACGTACCAATTCTTTCAAACACATCCATATATTCACGCGACAAGGAAATTAGCCAATAAGATGGCAGGCTATGCCGAGACGACTGGCTCAATACCGAGACCCAAAAGATGGGTTCTCCTCTTCGGTGAACGAACCGAACAATTTCGGTTGCACGGCATGGACAACAACAAGATCTGTTGCGACGAAGAGTTCCGCTGGGTATGGAGACATATATCGAGTGTACGCGGGTGGGGCGTAGTCTTCTGTAAGATCCCGCTTTCAACCCGACCACGTATTAGTGATCCCACAGAAAAGGACAAGAGAGAGATGTTCAGGGATGTTCAAGGAAGATGGGTATCTGAAATGGCATGCGAGATAGAGGAAGAGAACCACAGACGTTACATGGCCAATATGCAAAGAGAAATTGCTAGTACGGCACGTGGCCGTCGGATATTAAAGGACGTTGATTCAATGATGGCTGGAAAAAGGGAACCTTTTGTGTAGAGAGGAGGCGAGTATGGTTTGTCGACACAGCACTGACATATGACAAGAATCTGATGAACAAGTGAGGACTTGATAGATGGCAAATATACACAGCGTGCGGGTCTTTCACCGTGGTTCATTGAGCGTATCTTTAGAACTCGCCTCCACACCCATGTTCCACCAAGGCGCGTCCTTGAACCCATTGTATTTGCTTCAACGCGTTTAGAGTAATTACAGTTCCGATATGCAGTAATGCACGATTCTACCAATCCCTCTACCCTGCCCATCTTACCTCTTTCTACCCTATCTTGACAATTTCCCTATCATACCCATGCCCTTACTTCAAAAATCGCAAGACTGTGCCAATAACTCCGCTAACTCTTCCAAAGCCGCCTGATCCTCCGCGTCAAATCCATTCAGTTCCGCACAATCTATGTCAATAATTGCTACAACCTGTGCACGTGTTAGCAACTCTTTCATGTCCATTTTTGACTCAGCTGCTCGCCTAACCCTCATCATTCGATTCCTCATTGAAGTAAGGAACAAAGGAAAAAGAACATACCTTCCCACCCTGCACAACCGGAACAACAATCTCACTCCTACTCCTCCCATCACACGCAATATGTCCCGGAAACGTCTCCACATCTGCTACCAACTGCGTCTTTGCTTCTTTCGCCGCAGTCCCACATACACCGCGGCCAAAATTAATGGTCTGGCATGCTACTTGGCCTTGGAAGGGGCCGAGCAGGAGTTGCGATGCATTTGTTGGTGAAGTGAAGTAGAAACCTGCCCAGTTGACTGAAGAGGAGGGAGAGGGCAGCGAGTGGTAGGCGTGCCAGAGAAGTGATGCTGTGTTTGAGAAGTTGCTGTTTGGTGAAAGTCTTGGTTAGGAACGGACATTTGTCGCAAGTTTGGAAAGAGTAGGTGCTCACCAGACCTGCACAATATTAGCAATCCTATTCAATCTCTTCCATCCTTGAGACATTGAGAATTACGTACCCAATTCCTTTGCCCATCAAAAAGCGATCTCGCCTGCTCAAGCACTTGCTCATAAACCTCCTTCTTACTCATTCCATCGGCAAAATCGGACGCGTCGGCGTGCACCTACACCAGCAGCCAGCCCTGTCAGCCACGTATTCGAGACACATCTTAGCCCAGACTAAGCGAAAACTCTTGGCTGCATACCATGGTCGTTGATATCCAGTCACTTCTTGGGGTCGCGATTCTTTCCTGGCTGCTATTTCCAAAGTTCTTGTGTGCACAGAAAACGGAAATAGAGTCGCCGAAACTTCCCGGGCAGCAGCGATGATGAACCCACACAATAAAGACTACTACGGGGTTATGAGTCCACGGTGAATGTCTATTTGTACTTGGGATATTGACAAATGTGTGGGCAAAGGAATTGGTATTACATGATTGTTTACTGTCCCGGCTGCAAGGGGTTTAGGTTGACCAAAAATTGTCGATCGCGTCATCGCCGTCTAATCTTATCTATGCATGTTCGTGTGGTAGCCATCTTCTACCTCTTCATACCGTCAACATCTCGCGCACGGATATGCAAATGTGTTGACGAGGCTGGCTTGAGCATATCCTCGCATGAACAAGTCAAGGCAACAGTCTATGCACGATTACACTCGGCTACGCTTCCAAGTCGGCTCTGCTGTACAAATCTCGGCCAGACCATCCCCACAGCTACATACCTCCCTCCACATCGTTCAGCAAAAACTTCACCGCTATGATACATCAGACCCCAAGACGTCCTCTGCCAACGGTGACTAGACTCATGGCTCACCAGCATGAAAGCTTGTGCTGAGGTTTGCCAGGTACATAGACATCTCCCACCACAAGAACTCTTCATGGCAACTGGTCGGTTGGCGCAATGGTAGCGCGTGGCCCTCCTATCTGCTACAGATATCCCAAGGCCAAGGTTGCGGGTTCGAGTCCCGTGCTGATCGTATGTCGCTCACGATTAGTGGTGTACACTGACTTGAACGAAATATTTTGCTGGTTTGATGGCGAGATGCAACTTTCTTTTTTGGTCGGAGACCTGGCACCTACACGTCACCACCAACTACATATGGGCTCAGTAGAAATAGCAGAGCTAATGTCTACGACCCTTGGATGTATTATCTTGATTGATATCGGGGTAACATATCCTTAGGGTTGGATAGATACTTGTATACAGCACAATCTTTTGTCAACCAAATTCGAGACTAGACCTTTGTTCAGTAGTGCAAAGCAAGAGTCACAGTCACAATTGATCAGACAAGTCAAGTTTGATAGAGAAGAACATGCCATTGTTTTCGGACAATTAGAAGTAGTCATCAACTCATACACGTCATGAACATATCCGCAGCCAGATTACCGCGAAAAGGGACAAGACTAAAGTAAAGATGCAGCAACAAGTGACTGGGTAATGAGACAGTAGAAAGAGACATTAGCACACCATGCGCCCCCAGTAAACTCCCAGAATGATGACCCAACTCCGTTATGCACTCTTTGTAGTGATCCAAAAACGCCCGCCCGCAGACGACATGTGTAGCGTCAAGCCCGATGGCATGCTGTTCGACGAAGAATTGACTGAGACGAGAAACGAAGTGACGATGAAGGTCGTGTCCCAAGACGCCGTGCTAGAACTCCCGGAATGAAGATGCGGGATCAGAAACGCAAAATCCAGTGACGATGCTCATGACTTTGGGCGGGAGATGGCATTGCCCATGCTTCCAACACGACCGCTGGTTTTCCGTACAGCAGACTTGCCATCGGTGCTTCGGCGCGAGGGGCTCGATCGGATCTTGCCCATGTTGATGCTGCCACTGCCGCTCTTCTCCTTTGGTGTCTTTGGCCGTATGCCAGCTGGCGCAGTGTTCTCGAGATCGCTCTCCTCACCAAAGCCGAAAGAGGTGTGGGTTACTGATGTTTGGACGACGGACGTGGTGCTGAAAGCACGGCGCTGCTTGTCTTTGAGGGTCGGTGAGCGCTGAGGAGAGCGCGATGATGTGCGTCGCGCAATCTGGCGCAGGTGGAACTCCTCGTCTGACTCGCCATCGAAGCGTGTAATGTCCGCCCTGACCTCTGTGTGCGACCTGGTGAAGGGCTCGTTCTCGTCGATGCGCTGTGGTGACCGCGAGCCGTTGCCGTAAAGTTTGCTAGTCTTTCGCGGTTGTCCAGGTGTCGGCGCAGGCAGGTTGTCCTCCAACACGCCAATGTGGCCCGAGTTGCTTCGCTCGTTCGACTCAATCTCGCCGAGCGCGGCGCGCTTGGACGATCCGTTGGGCGGTGTGAAGGTTTGCCCGTTGCTAGCGAGGCGCTGCTTGTGCGGTGACTTGGTAGGCGTCGATGGCACGGTCTGCGCGTACTTTGCCTTGAACTGGTCTTCGTACCACCACTCTCGGAAAGTACCCTGGTTCAGGTGCAGCCAGTGCTGTTGGGGGCCAACGACCATGCCCGGGCGCATGAAGCGCATGTATGCGATGATCTCGTTGGCGGTGAAGCCGTGCTTGTAGATCAGGTACGCGCCGATCAAGCAGCCAGTTCGTCCCAGTCCAGCCTTGCAGTGGACTGCGATGCCGCGCTTCTGCACTGTGATCATCTCGTGGGCGAGGTTGACGAACTTGCGTACGAGGGACAGCGGTGGGCAAGTTCCGTCGTCGAAGATCATGTTCAAGTGCTGGATGCCGAGCTTGGTGAAGTATGAAGAGGAGTACAGTTCCGAGTTGAGGCGTACGACGAGTCCAACGTTGCGCGCGCAAAAGTGCGAGAGCACGTTCTTGAAGGGACCAGGAAGTCCAGATCGCTGGATCTCGGCGATGTTGGAGGGAAGCGTCGCGTACATCGGTGATGAGGTCGGGATCTCGTGTGTGGGTTGTTGCTGGGGAGAGGCAAAGGCAAGGAAGTTGGGAGTGACCCAGTTGAAGTCGCCCATGTCTACGCGCTCAAACTTCTCGTACCTAGACCTGTCAGTATTCATTGGTAGGCGTGATTCGGTAGACATACTCCTCGAGGCTGAAGTCCTTAAGACCGCAGAGGCCCTCTTCCTTGGCCTTCCATACACCGTAGATGACGTCCTGAATGTTCAGAACATAGTCGGCTTGGCTGTAGCCGGCGTCGCGGAAGGGCATGCACGGTGGGTCCATCTGGGCAATGGGCGCCAGAGCAAGGTGAGGTGGCCATGACTGGATGAGCACCATGTAGCATGCGAGAATGCAGGCAGCGTTTGCGCGACCTAGGCATGTTAACGGGTGCTATTGAGTGAGGAATGTGGAGTAGCTCACTCCTCGAGTCGGCGCTGCTCCAGAAGACGACGGCGCGGTCCTCGTTGAGAGGATCGCCCAGAACCTCGTGCAGCTGTACCGCGAACCGGTAGAGGTGGCCAATGTGCAGTGGGCCAAAGTCGCCGTGGAAGGCGTTGTACAGGAGCGTCTTGTCGATACTAAAGTAGACGGGAGGGTGCGCCTTGGGGCCGGCGGCAGTAGGACCTACTTGCGCGCGCGACGACCGCTTGGAGGGCGATTGGCTCTGCTTGGGGTACGGGAACGGAGTGTTCGCATCGGGCGGGCTTGTGTAGGATGCCAGGTAGAGTCTGTCTTGGATGTACTAGGAGATCGATCAGAATGGGTCCCGCAGTCGCTTTGTTTTGGTGTGTGTTGTGGTGCTCACCTCGATCACCTGACCATAGCTGGTGGTGGATGCGCGCGACATCTTGGCCACTCGATCGCGTGGTGAAGCCATTGCGAAGAAGAAGGTGCGACCCGCAGGTGTTGACTACAGCTGGGAAGGACGTTGACGAGATGCCGACTTGGGACGAGAGCAGCGATGTCGGCAGCGCAGCGCAAAGGAAGATGCGTCGTCGGTATGGCTGGTGGCGGAAGTGCCGTCTGCGTCTGCGTGTCCTGCTGCGGTCGGAGTAAGGAATAACTGTAAAGATGTGTGACGGCGGATGGTTGGAGGTTTAAGCACATCCTCCATGTTGTTGTTGTTTACAGACGCACGGACGCGCCCGCTAGCTCCACTCCATGGTTTCGGGATGCCCGCAACGCCATCATAACAACTCTAGACGTCTTGGCCCAAGCACCACAACAACACAACAACTGGTGAGGCCCTCCCTGCTGTTTGCATGACGCACTGCCTATAGGTGTCCTGAGACATATCTCTTCGTTTGCCAGCATCTCTTGTCCCGCCGGCTACGACTCTGTTTGTTTCCGTCTCTTAGGGAACCAGCAGCTCGAGGCTTTGGACCTGCAGCTGTCGTCGTGTCTGCATGACCTCACAGGGTCCAGTGTACGGACTCCTAAAGGCAGCCTGCATCTCGATTGCTGCAGTAATCGCGGACAATTTGCGCGACCCGCACTAGAGCTCGGCGGCATCGCGATCGTCCTCACCGCATGCAGCCATCGAGCCGTTGTTGTTTCTTCTGTGCTACTCCAACTGTCAACAGTCAGCTGTCATCGTACAGACTCCACAGAGTTGTCGCTGTATGAGGCGGGATCCTTGGCGACCCACAAAACCTGTGTGTCGCAGAGTAGCAGTGGGCCGCGCCCGTGCGCTGTAAAGCCTCATCTACCACATCAAGATTACGATGATCCGAAGAGGCAGGACCCAGGGGTGGCTCAAAGAGTCCATTGATGTTTTACCTACTTGGGCAACGTTCAATGGCGTCAAATTCAACGGCGTCAAAGTAGGCCCGCTGCCAGGCTATGAGGACCGAGGGTCTACAGTCATTGCTGAGGAGAAGCTTCAAGGGGGCGAAGCTGAGCCTTTGCTTGTCGTGCCCAAGGAGTTGATCATTTCTCGTCAGAATATTGAACTTATCGCAAAGTCCGATCATCATCTACGCGAACTTCTCGAAGCTCTTGGAGATTTTGGAATGGTGTGGCAATTCCAGAAGAAATGCAAATGTGCCCAGCACTAACATGAAACAGACAACAAGAGGTGCCGTTCTTACTTTTCTACTCCTCCAAGCAACCATCTGCTGTCCCGATACAAAGGATGTTGGCGTGCTCAATCCTCTTACGGAATACGTCAAGTTCCTTCCAGATGAGCTGCTACCCACTTTCTGGAGCGAGGAAGAACAGGAGCTTCTCGTTGGAACCACGCTCAAACCTGCAGTCAGCGCAAAGCTCAACAGCTTATTGCGCGAGTTCGAAAACTTGCGGACTGCTACAGAGTCTATCAGCTGGTGTAAAAAATACTGGTGGGATGAAGAAAATGGTATGTTGACTTTCGACGACTGGATGTGCGTCGATGCCATGTACAGATCTAGAGCCTTGGAATTCCCCGGTACTGGTGACTGCATGGTCCCCTGCGTCGACATGGCAAACCACGCGTCAGGTGATGCGACGGCCGCATTGTACGAGACTGATGGTAACGGAAATGGTCTATTACTACTTCGAGAGGGCAAACAAGTTAAACCTGGTGATGAGATAACAATCACGTAGGTTATCAGGACGAATCGGAGGATACTCGCTCACAAACATAGATACGGCGACGACAAAGGCGCATGCGAAAACATCTTTTCGTACGGATTCCTCGAGGATGCCATGACGTCTGCAAAGGTCGTATTTCTAGACCTCGATATCCCAGACGACGACCCACTCAGACCTGCGAAGATCTACGTGTCCAAAGTCGCACCGGGGTTCCGCATCTTCGAGAAAGACGGTACCATCGATTGGGAGAGTGACTTCATATGGCTCGTCGTAGTCAACGAAGAAGACGGTCTAGACTTCAAGGTCAGACAAACCACCGATGGCAAGAGAGAAATCCAATCTTTCTGGAAAGAGCAGGAACTCGATACCGTGAAGCTCCGAGAACATCTTGAACAAGACCCATTATGGGACGTCTTCAGGCTACGTGCGACGGTTCTCCTACAAAATCGCGTTGATGCGCAGATTGAGCTGCTCAAGGAAACAAAGGGCGCCAAACGGACGGGTACAATGCGGGACATGCCGTGGCGACTTGCGGAGCGACTCCGAAGTCTGGAGCTAGACTTGCTCAAGCGTGCAGCTGCTACTCTTGACAGCCAGGTAAGACCAATTTCTCTCTATACCCCGCAGTGCGAGCTCCATCATAGTATGTTTCGGACTTTACACCGCCAGAGGGCATGTGTCGCATCATGTCCTTTGACGACAGTTTATCTGGCGTGGCGTCGCACCAAGTTTGGTTGCATGGATGCGCTTGAGAGCCCAGACTGTCAGACTACCAACTACCAAATTACTGTTCCTGCATCTTCTCGCCGGAACCGCACTGACGACAAACAGAAAGCCAAACTCCTCGACACAGAGGCTGTTGTCCATTATCTAGGCTTGGACGGAGGAGGAGAGGAAGAAGAAGAAGAGGATTTCTCCTGATAACTCAAGGACCCCACTCCAGATAGACGACCTCATATAACGTAGTGGAGCCCCAAGCGCCCTGCATTTACTGCAACATGGGTAGCAGTACGTCTACGGTAGAACATCAATAGAAGCATCGGCTCTCCACCATGCATCCCACACTTTTTGATACCTTGGTATACCTCAAAGCAACTGATAGATCAACTCGAGTTTTTCGCAAATGACAGTCCACCACGGAAAGGAAAGAATGAATGGTTACTAATTACGAAGAATAAGGCAACCAATTCTTCTTTCGATGGCTATCCATGTGAGTGGGTGGGTGGTTCAAGTCGTCATTGATGGCCTGATCTGACTTGCTACGGGAACGGCACTGTCTTAAGGCTATCAATACTACGTTGTAAGAACGGTATCCAGATGACGCTGAGGCATAGAAATATCAGGAGGCGTAGAATATGACTAGGGGTGAACTCTGAGCAGGGCGGCACCAGTCCAGCTTCTGCGTAGTGAGATACTTATAGTCAGGCGAATGCTGTTGTGTAGTAACGGTCGCTAGTCGATGTTTGGTGTGTATAGCTCTGGTAACAGTCTTACTACCAGAGCACATGTCGCTTTCAACAGGAGTCATTGCTATAGTTGGTCATGTCAGGTTAGATGCTTATATCCCTTCACCAACAACAAAACTCTTCCATGCTCATGACGAGCAACGTGGCACGGACGGCTCATATGGCCGCCCTGCCGCCCCGCCGAACAGCCACTGTCTAATGATTGAGACATCCAACAATTGCTTTTTTCAGCCTTACACGCAGGGTCCGGCTAAATAGCCATCATAGACACGCGAGGATGCTATTGATCCCGTCTAGGAGAATTGATTTGCAGGTCGCAATGTGGCTTAATCGAGATAAGCGGCGTGCCGCGCCGCCCACTCAGTGCACTCTCATCATCCGTCCCTGGTCGATACAACCGCCTTTTAAGCCTGTAATGACAGAGTGTACAGGTTGCGCGTTCCGTGTCGACAGGGACGATGATCCTTTTGTCTTCTAGAATGTGACACATAGAGTGCGCTGATGAGTTGGAGTCACACGGGCAGCCAATATTGCGGCTATTAGCGAATGACTGTCTGCTAGCTGCCCTTGTAGACGATACCCATCTGGTTAAGAAGGGCGCGATATTTCGGACGCTGCACAGGGCTAGAGCAGGTTGCCATTGAGGGAGTGATGGGTGGCTCAATCACAGCAATCGGGCCGACGTCCTCGCATGATCTGAGCGTGGGTGTTCACCGTCGTCGAAGCCACCACCCCGCAGAAAGCTCTAGTCACCGTTGTGAGAGGCCGCTGAGGAGTGCCGAGAAAGGCCGTCGTAATTCTGACAAGCAGACGAGTCCCGCGCGCTGATCGCAGCGAAGCCAGCTTTAAGGTTTAGTGAACAGGCGTGGACGAGAAAGTATCGGCGAAAGATGTGCTGCTCGTGCTATCCCTTGTGGGATGGCGCCTGTCGCCCCGCAGCCGCCCACAAATTCCCCAGAGAAAGACTAAGCCAGGGTGGCAGGTGGCAGCTTACATCTGCCAGCCCGTCCCCGATTCTTCCGCCAACCCTCCTCGCCCGTCTGACTTGCGCACTCGCCCTGACTGCTTTTGCTCTGTTCTTGTGCATTCAAGTTGTGATACGCCTGGCGACCACATATTCAAAATTCAACTACGATACACGGACGATACTCGAGTACCGGAGCAGCGGATGACAGAACGTGACACGACCTATCAGTGATCGCCCATTGGGCCTTGGACGAATATCACCTGACACCACCGACGACGCGTAACGAACGACGCCAAAATGCCCGGAATACTCCCCATGAAAGTGATCAAAGTCGGCTCCGCCTGCCAGAGCCGCATCGCCCAAGCCTGCGACCGATGTCGCTCCAAGAAGATACGATGCGACGGCATCCGCCCCAGCTGCACGCAATGCACCAATGTCGGATTCGAGTGCAAGACGAGCGACAAGCTCAGTCGACGCGCATTCCCCAGAGGATACACGGAATCGCTGGAAGAACGCGTACGCATACTCGAGGCAGAGGTTCGCGACCTGAAGGATCTCCTTGACGAGAAAGACGAAAAGATTGACATGCTATCACGCATGCATGCGCGTTCCCCGGCAGCGTTTTCGACCGCTAGACGACCATCCATACACTCCCCGGGTTCTTCTGACGTGCGAGAAGAATCACAAGAGAAAGACGAGACGTTCAAGGTGCAGCAGGCACCGCTTCTGCTCGACGACCTGAACAGAGATTCGTACTTCGTGGGCAGCTCGAGTGGACGAACCCTTGTTGGTAAGATTCACCTTCTGTCGAGTGACGTGCAGCGCGTCTAACACTTCACAGAGGCGTTCAAGCAGAAAGCTCAAGAGACAGGCAGATTGTCCACCGACATCAATTCGAGCGCCTTCTTCGGCGCTGGAGCAAGACCGACTGCAACTCACCCCAAGCGCATCGTTTCATTCAAAGCCCCTCCCCGTCTGGTCTCAGATCAGATGATCAACATCTTCTTCCAAGAATGGGCTCCTCTATTTCCGATTCTCCATCGTCCGACCTTCTTGTCACTATACGAGCAGTATGTGGCTAGCCCGGATACCATGAGCGACAAGAAGTCGATTGCACAACTCAACTTGGTCTTTGGCATTGCCGCGCTGTCAAGCGACGTATGTAAACCTCGCAATCGTGTCTAGCAGAATGCTAACTTGTCCAGCCACGCGACGGTCAAGATGTAGAGTCATTCGAGGCCCAGTGGCAGAGCGCTGTCGAGAGCTTTCTGATGGACAATGATGTCGCAACGCTGCAGTGCCTTGTCCTTGCCCAGATCTTCTGCCTGCTGAGGGCTGATTACTCGCGGGTGCTCAAGTACAAGGGCTTGGCCGTCGGCCTGTCGCAACGTCTTGGCTTACATCAATCCCAGAAGCGCTTCGCACTCGATGCACTGACGAGCGAAACGCGCAAGAAGCTGTTCTGGTCGCTGTACACAGTCGACTGGTAAGTAGCCTTCGGCCGAACCCCGCCGTTACACTTACTGACCGCTCCTAGTCTCTCCGCTGCACACCTCGGACTACCGAAGCTGATCCGAGAGGAAGATGTGCACTGCGAGTATCCGGTAGATGCCGATGACGAATACGTCACCGAGAAGGGGTTCCTGCCGACCCTGCCCGGCGAGTACACCAAACTTTCCAGCGCACTGGCTCTGTTCCGCCTGTCGCGCATCCTGTCCAAGGTGCTGACGGAGCTCTACCCCGGATCGGCATCACATGATATTTCGTTCCGCACTATTGCGTCGCTCTCCGACGAGCTGGAAGACTGGCAGGCTAACCTTGCGCCTCACCTCAAGCTGACGTTTGCGCAAGACAAGCCGAGCACCAACGTCACCAGCAGCAGATCACCTGTTCTGGTATGTTTCCCAATTCCTGCTGCATCTACCGAATGCTGACAAGCCTAGTCTCTCGTCTACCACCACATTAGGGCGCTTGTATACCGCCCAGCCGTTGTTGCTAATCTTGGCGACAAGGGCTCGTCGGCCGTTGTAGCCGTTGGCGATGCCTGCAAGCATATTGTGCAGATTGTTGAACTTCTAGACGAGCGCAAGCTAAGCTTCTCGTTCTGCCTCAATCGCAATGAGGTTCTTGTCCAAGCCGGCTTCGGCCTGCTCTTCCAGACCTTGACGCTAGCTCGCGAGGGCAAGTTGATCAAGGACAGCAACCGTTTGGTATGTTCGGTAATGGACATGCTCGAGCGTGGAAATGCTGCTGGTTACGCCGAGTTCCGTCGCGTGGGCTGCGGTATCGTGGCGGTTCCTCAGGTGGAGCAAATGCCAGCCCCGCCTCTGTCGCGGCACAACTCAGAGGGCCACATGGGAGCGCCTCTGGATACCTTCCGTGCTACCCAAAAGTCGCTCAAGGCTCTTGCAGCTCGCTTCTCACCAAGCATGATGAAAAATGCTCGACAAGACCAAGAGCCGCGTCGCGCGACTTTGCCTGCCCTCTCGCCCAGCGTGGGTGCGCATGCTAATCCTTCGCTGACAAGCTTGTCGTCCATTCGATCAGAGCCTCCTGTCGCTCGTTCAGAACCAACATTGAGCCCCCTGTCACATCGCGCATCCTTTTCGATGCCAAACAAGCGTCGCCCAAGCCAGCCAACTCCTCAGCATCAGCAACAACAACAGCAGCAACAGCAACGCAACATCGACTACCTCTCCTTCGCCAACGACCCACTCGCCAGCTACGCCCTCCAAAACAACCAAGGCATCAAGACCGAAGTCTCAACCTCCGACTGGGAGCGACTCCTCTCCTCCCTAGACAACGGCCAAACAAACATCTACGACACAATCTACGGCGGCCCTCCAGCCGACGCCCTCGTCGACGTAGCCCCGCAATCAGCCAATACAGACAACACCAACGTGACATGGTCGCCAAATGTCTGGAACTGGAGCGCCTACAGCTCTGAAGCCCCACCGCCTCAAAGCGTACTCAGCTTCAGCGATGAGAGCTTGACTAGTGGTGAGGAGTTTAGTACTGGTGCTTGTGATTACGGGTCTACGCCTGGTAGCGATAGATTGTATCCTGGTATTATGATTCCGGGTGACTACGACAGCACGACGGGTTTGACGGGCTTGGATGCTACTTACTGTGGGCTGTAAACGTGGTGGTAGTGTTGATGATATCACGATGATTATGATGGGTTGTACAAACGGAGAATGGGTGTCTGGCGCATAGGTTTGAGGGTTCTTCACCTTTTGACGACACGGGTCTGGTTGAGCTTTTGCTGCTTTTGAGATACCACGCTTCTGGCCTGAGCGAAAGAGAGTCACGATGCGAATTGGGATGGAGGGAGGAGCTACTTTTCTCTTTTCCATGGAAATCTTCGTACATAGTCTTCTTGGTTAATTTAATTCAACATTTCCACCTTACCACACTTGACTGATTCTTTAATCTACTCTCGTCCAGTTGTCCACACCGCCGTGAGCCTATAATCTCATTCTTCGTACATCACCGTCTCCCCCAAACCTCCGATTATCGGCAATTCCCGCCCCCCAGCATGCACCTCGCCGGATGAAAGGAAGTCCTACCTCTCCCCTCGCGTGCGTCTCCAGCCACACACCCTCCCACTACCACGACACAACACCCTTACCTACCACGCCTACACACCCCGCACCCCAGCTAGCCCACTGCACGACCCACATGGTTCGCACGTGGAGAAATATGCGGGGGGGTTGTCAGCCTCAGCCCATTCCAGCGTCAGCTTTCCACTTTGGCCCTTGCGTTGACTTGCATTGTTTTGCTTGGGAAAGTGGAGTTGTGGGGATGACGATGCAAGGGTTTCGCGATCGGAGGCATACTGCGTAATCGGTGTGTGCTTGAGACAGACGCCTATTAACGCCATGGCTTTGGCACCTGGAGAATAACCTGAGATGATACGGCAGTTGGGGCAGATGTGTGTGGCGTAGCGCTAGGGATGGATGGATGTAAGAGATGACTTTGAGTATATAGCACGTAATGGGGCGCCTGCATGGAATCAGCTCAGCTCAGTTGGATTGTTTCTCACCCAATAATCTAGAAAACAGTTTTGGGCAAGACATCACGATGCACAGCGTCATGATCGACGGGAAGGTCCTTGGCTGGCTTTCCTGATCGGAGTCTACGCACACGTCATACATCGCGATCTGTTTCCCATGATGTACATACTCTACATTCGTATGGAGGGGTTGGAGCTAATCGGGTATTGTAGCCAATCACAAAAAGAGATTGAGAAAGTTTCCGTCCTTTGCTATTGACAGGTCCGACAGGCTTGATCCTTATTCCTGATTGATGTTGGTGATGGGTCGGCCCTTTGTAGCAGGTAGCGCGTGGGCGTTGGAAATGCGGGGTGGGTAGACTGCATCACACCATGTTATTGCAAGTGCAGGGACTGGGATGCCAATCATCGTTGCGAACGTGGTTATGGCGTACAGCTGGTGTTGAGGGGTATCGTATGGTCGGGAGAATTCGGAGAGGTGGCTTGCGTCGTCGCTGGGAGAACGTTCGAAAACTGTGCCCACATCTTGGTATCCGCTGAGCTGTCGACATCCAGTCTCTCCGTTCGTCTCTTGACGTTCCCTTGTCGCGATGCATGAAAGCATATCCGAAGACACATTGCTCCACATAGCTCCGACATCGCCAGTCTAACGCAGGAACTCGGCGTTGAGGTAGTCGACAAAGACCTCCTTTATGCGTGCTTTGGAGAAGCTGTGTTGACGATTCAGGGTGATGAATTGGCGGCGAATCCGCTGGAGTTGCGGGAGGGTCATTGGCGTCGCAGGGAGCTCGATGGGCTTCTCGACATCGGCAACGGCTATCTCTCCACCTCCTTCACCAGGGTGGTCTTTCTGGTACACCATTATCTGGGCGAGGATATCGGAAGTCGTCTTGTCGAGCTCGTAGAGGTAGTTCTGCTCTGTCGCTGGTTTCTGCTGTGTGTTAGAGGCATCTCAACACATTAGAAGAACTGGAGTACGCACCAGCACGGTCGCAAGGTTCGGCTTGACAGTCTTCATCTTGCCATCGCTGCTGACTATGGTGTCCCATATCTGGTCGCACGGCGGCTTCTCGTCCTCCTCGACGACGATGAACAGCGGACTGTCCCATCGCGTCATACCATTGGGCTCCTCGTACCGGAAGATGAGGTTCTCAAAATCTTCCTCCTCATAGCCGCCATCGACCTCTTTATCCGCCAAGAGCTTCTTGTTATTCTCGCGACATCGTTCGGCGGGCGTGCCTATGTGCAGCTCTAGGACTGTCAGTCGTGCATTCCCTCTGCGCACACGGTATACTGACAACGCAGCTTGGAGTCTGTAGAGCCTTGGCTTCGCAGTACAGCTGGTAGCGGAAGCCCTTGATGTAGTTTAAGCCATCGGCGATAACGATGTCATCGCGCGACAAGACTCTCTTGACGGCGGAATATTCTTCCGCACGTGCATCCTTCTCGGCTTTGGCGGTATGGTAGACGGCGCGCGACACGCCCAGCGACTGGTCGTTGATGAGATGGACTTTTAGGCGGGAAGTGCGCGCATCAGGAGGCGAACTGGCGATCTTGGCCTCGAAGTAGTCTTTTAGCTGGAGGGCTCTGGTCGTCTTGCCCGCGGAAGGGAAGCCTTCGGGGGTGGGTTAGCTCAATGGCGGGGGGAAAAACATGGAGGGGAAGGTGGAACCTGAAATTAAAACGAGCTGCCCTGGTCAGTAGGCGAGTCTGGGGAAGGTTCAACGAGGACTTACGGGCATGATGCGAGTAGGGCGAGCAATGCTTTGCCTGCAAGAGGTAATCCGCGTAAAACTAAAGAGACCTGGCGTCTCGATGCGATGGCAAGCGTCGGCAGATCAGATTGGCCTGTGACGAAATTCACGAGCTAGCAGTCCCCGAGCCGCGGTCCAAGTAAAGCCATGGATTGTGGTGCCTATCTTGCAGGCGATTCCACCTTCCTTTTGCCTGTATCCTGCTTTGCCTCACCTTGTCCCGACTTCAGCCTTTATTGCACACGTCTAGACGAATTCGCTGGGATTGTTCCGGGTGACGCGCAGAAGATCGCCAATACAGGGTAATATCGAGCTACCACGGGTCCATATTTACTTTACCCATACCCTCGCCTCACCCACTGTGTACACCCTTTCCACTCCTCTGCTCCCTCCTCGCCTTCATCGAGACTTCAAAGACTCCACCACGACCCTACCAGCCATTCCCGCAGCCATGTCCAACTACTCGCAACAACACTACGGCGCCCCCAGCCGACCCGCCTTCTCTGCCCTCCAGTCCTCCAGCACCCCAGCCGCAAGCTACACCAGCACCTCCGCCTCAAGCCACGCCTCCTCACGCTCCTCGACGCAATCTGCACCGCCCGTCTCGCCGTCCACGAGCCCTCAGAACCACCAGTACTTTGGCTCCTTGAACCAGCAGTCGCAACAGTTGCAGCAGCAGCCTCGCATGCAGGCACAACGGCAGAACAGCTTCGAGTACCAACCGAACAGGTCAGGAGCCGGCCAAACGGCTGCTGAGACTACAAACTACCTCAACCAGGCTGCGCTGCTTGCTGAGGCTGCGAAACGGGCACAGATGGCGTGTGTTATGCGAGATCTCGACGGAATGGAACTATAGTTTCCATACGACTTGGCTACACATCCGTCGTAACACGACAAACACCACCGCGACAAGACCATGCACACCGCGAAAACATTTTGCCGGTCAAAGTCGGCCGTGAGCGGTCTACCTTACATGTGCATGCTTCCAACGGAGTGGGTCCATCCATCAAAGTCTTCAAACTTCGCGAGGTCATCACTCCACCATTCTCACCGGAAACATTCTTCGCCATACCTTTCGTTCGAGTCTGCGGTGACGAAGCGCGTTACCGCTGCGTTTACCGACTATACTGCCCGATATTTCTACCGCGGCTACTTCATTTCGATTGTACATACTTCCCCACTATCGGACCGACTAGGCTGTTCTGTCCACTTTGCACCTTTTCCTACCACGGAGCTCGTATCTTGACAGTTGTACTTTGGGTATCTGGCACGTTGAGTAATCCACTGTATTTTGTGCTGTCAACATACAGTGGCTACCTTTTGTGTCGTTGCCTAGGCACATCTTGGAGAAACCGAGCTCCCCCATACATCATCTATCTCATAGCTTGGAGTTCCACGGCGAAACAAACATCACACCGTCACTTTTTTCATCATTTATTTTTCCCCTTTCACATGTCGCGATCCTGGAGTCTAGACTTAATAGCAAACGAGCGCTTTGGGCATTGGCAGCATTTCTTTTTAGATGGACTACGCATGCGGATGCGGCATATAGTATAAACCAATCAAGACACTTTGTCCATCACCGTATGCGTTATCGATTGTCGCGCTTCGCTCCTGCTATGCTCACACAGGAAGGCTACATTGCTTGTGAGTTTGCGCCTGGAAGGGGGATTTGCATCAGCGTCTGGCCTTACAGCTTTGATGGTAAACGTTTTGCTAAGCCTTGCGACCTTTGGGATATATCGTACAAGAAGTACGGAGATTAATACGTATCAACGTACGTGACAAACTTTACTCTCAAAAGTGTTCTTCGATGGGTCAACTGATGTGCTGTGGGTTTCCTACCGAGCGCTTCTGGACATAATCAATGCTCACTTGACCATCATGTATCATTCAAACACGCACTACAATACCACATCAAAGTAACAAATTCAAGCAAAGATATGAGTATTGCGATAAATAAGAAGGACGAACAACAGACTTTTAAATAGTAAGAAACGATGGCGTGCTCGCAACCCTTATCTCCTCCGCGCAGCCTCGTGCGGGGTCCTTCACCGGAACCACCCCATATGAGCCCGAACATGAAGGAAAGGGCGTGCATATGCAATAAATATAACCTGCATCGTATAAGAACGTGCAGCAAGGCAAAAAACCATAATCGAAACCCCGAGTAAACCGATACAAGCCTGGTCTGCGCACCATTTGCCTACTGTGAGGCTCAACACCTCTGCACCGAACTGCGTGCTTCCCTCTCTATCGTCCGCCTCACTCTTTCACTCATGACCTTTTGCTTGCTGCTCGTAACCTATTGCAAAAGGCCACGGCAACCCGCTCCCCAACCACTCACTGACACGTGCCTCGCCTGCAGCGCCCCTTTGAATCATCCGACCAATGCCAGACCAACGGGTCAACACACCTCTTTGGCGTCACCAACTCATCGCCCATCTTACTATCGCAGCGTGCCAGCGACGATGGCCGCAGTGCTAGTGACGATGAGCTTGATGCTGAGGGTGCCGGGTTCGCAGATGTGACCGGACGGGAGAAATCTATGACCACGATGCTGCCCGATGTGTTGTCTTCGTTGGAGCCGTAAGAGCGCCCTGGTTTGATCATGAAGACTAGGCGTTGGGAGTCGAGGACGCCGGTCACGCTTCGTGTGGTGGAGGAAGTTGTGTTAGTGGTGGAGAGTGTTGGGTTGAGTATGCTGTGCAGGCGAGCTGAGCAGGCGCAACGCGACGAGGAAGGAGGCCACATGCGGACGGGCGACTGGCGGTAGAGTGTTTGCGTGTCCACAAAAGAGGGCCTGGTGTCGTCGATGGGGGCTTTTCCTTTGCTGTTGATGGTGCGGTTGTGAGTGGAAGTGAAGGAGAGGCCTAGTTCGCGGCGTGATCCTATTCGCAGTCTGAGGCATGGTGCTTGCGAGGGGTTGTTGTTGCAGCAGCGGTCGTCTTCGACTAGATCGACGAAGGAGGTGCACGGGTAGCTGTAGGCTCGGAATTTTGTTCGGGATAGGGTGAAGGAACGGGGTGAAGGATCTGTTGGGGAGAACTCGGGGTGTTGGCTCCAGCTGTAGAGATCGGGTGTTGGTTTCCATTGGGGGTTATTCGATGAATCTATGAGCGGGAGGAAGAGATCATCCTCAGGCCCAAGTAGTTCATCCGATAGTTCCTCGGTGTCGTCCTCTTCTTGAAAGTCCATCTTAGTGACGTAGAAGGTGCGCGACTGGCGAGAAGATGCTTGAGCCCATTCTCGACGCGACTCCACAATCACCGTCTCGTTTGTACGCTCATCAAGCTGTAGTGCAAGATCGGTCCATGAGTCGTGGATTGGTCCTTGCTTGTGCTGTCGACGAAAGAGGCGCTCGTCTTTCTGAACGTCATCTGGTTTGTCCAGCGGAAAACGGACCACATGGTAGAAAGAAGTATAATCGATCTCCTCAACTTCAAAGGTGCCCTGGTTAGAGACAGCGTAAAAGTAGTTGTTGTGGATTTCGAACGCGATGGTGGAGCCGATATCAGATCCGTGAAACTTATCGAGCAGTACTGGTCTTTCGCGTTCGGTTATCCGAAAGTCTCTATGAAGTGAGATGCCCTCAATCTCCCATTTGTGATGACCGTCATCGCCGATTCCAGTATGTGTGCCGTAGTATAAATAATGCTCATTATGTCTAACAAAAAGCTTAGAGCATTCGCTTAGTCGCACCGATTCGATCACTCTTTGTCCATCCGCAAGGTTCGCAGCCGTGTTGATGGCGAATATATGGCTGTCATCCGAGTTGTACTTTGGTATAGCATGCACAGAGAGGATCCGATCAGCATAGTAAAGTAAGCGTACGCTGATATCACCAAAAGCTCTGAACTTCGACTCCAAGATAGGGCGAATGATAGCTTGGAGATCGAGACGAATAGCTTCTGCTTGCGAATTGAGACCCGTGACGTGGACCACCCCAGCGTCGAAAATACATATAGTTCCCTGTCGATACAAAAAGTTATTTCCTTGGCCCAGAACGCGAGCCGAAAACGGGTGCGCAGTTGACAAAGCATGTCTTCTTTCATAAATAGCCTGAAAGGCTTGCTTGTAGGTAATCTTCTCTGTCCGGGCTAAAGACGCTTCCTGGGTGTGGGGATAGTTGATCTATAAGCAGCGTCAGCCTTTGGCGTAAGCAGATTGACCGTTTGGCGTCATCTGACCTCGACAGCACGCCTGACAACTGTCCTTTCGTCTAGTACGGCTCTTAAGTGTCGACATGTTTGGCTGAGATGAACAATATCCTCGAGATTCAAATCGAAGGTGATACAGAAGAGTAGATCAAAAGGTAGCCGATCAAGGGAAGTCGTCATAGAACGAGATAGAGATGTATAGAGATAAGGCAAATAGGGCACGCGAGCGAATTCCCATACGAGTGATTGGCTAAGAAGAAGCAAGATCTTGAGATCTCGACAAGAAAAAGGGTTCAAGCTAACGATAGGTGGCGTAAATCAGCTGTGGAGTACCGGTCGCTGGATGTGCAGAGAGCACGGGCTTTGAATGCTCCCACATGCGCAGAGCCGCATGTTACTAGGGCGCATTTCCTCGCTAGGATATAGTCTAATTCATGTAATAGCGCCAGCAACCTTACGTTTCGCGTAAGCCCTGGTTGCTCTTCCCGTTTGCGGCTCGTCAGGCTGAGAAATCCGAAGCTATGAAGGCCCGATAAATATTGCGCGGGGTCGAATGGGGCCACGATGTGTTACACTCATACCGATGAGGAAGGATCATTTGCCGTGTTGCATGCGTTTGGAATACGAATATGTTGTGTGCCATAAGGGTCGGGCTGATGGGGTTGTGCCAAGTGAGCCGCATAGGTAGAGCTTCGCTTGACGTAAGCGTGCGGCTCTGCGCAAGTATACGGACCCACACAACCTTGCTCTTTCTTGTAGTCTCAGCCTCGGAGGCACCCCGCACAATTGCGAACTAAGAGTCTACCCCTCGGTGCTAGATGACCAGCTGACGGGTCGATGTGCTTTGCAAGGTTGCTTCAACATCGCTGGGAAGTTTCGGCCCCTATCATGCCGTGCGCATCAATGTACGCCTTGAGAAGTGCTCAGCCTTGCCATCGAGCCTTCAAGGATCCAACTGGAGTACTTCAACCGCCAGGCTAATTCTAAAACAGGTCGAGACCACTCCCTACACGTCCAGTGCCGCAATGATGCATGCTGAGGCACAGGCTCGGGCATGTAGACTTGATGCATGTTGATTGCCCTTGGCCCTGCTCGAGCATGATGCGGAAGTATCGGGGAAGCGGGACTATACGAGGCTATCTGCGATTTGTTGGGACCGTTCCACAAGACGTTGTGCGTTATAGCCCGGGCATCCAGGAGACTACCAATGGACCTAACCGATAGTGGGCTACGTAGTACGCCATGGGGCAGAAACTACACGCGATTCCCCATGTGATCGATCCTCGCGATGTATTGTGCCCTTCTAGGTTGGCGCAGAAGAAACTGAAAACCTGATTGCGGGAACCGATGGCGAGGGGACTACTCGAATGAGGTTTGAGTGGCCGTCCTTGCAGCTAGTTGGGCCCCATACCGACGAAGGGATGTGTGCCTCGTTGTTTCGACCGCGTCCAAACGGTGCTGGGAAATCGCGTCAGTCCATAGAGATTGTTGCACCTCTCGAAATTGTATGGCTTCACCAGCTCTTAGAGCGCCCGACTAATGGGCTCCGAACCTCGTGGCACGTAGCAACGTGTACAGCCGCGCATGACTGATCGTCGCGATTGCTCATGTGCTTCGTCGCATCGAGCTAGGCAATCAATCGGCCCATTGAAACGGAAGTGGAATAGTGAAGCGACGCAGCGGGGTCCAGTCTGTAGGCGTGGATGTTCGTCCTCCAGAGCAACTGGATCACAATAGCTCAGAGATAAGCCACGAGCACTCATCATTGCTCTGGGCCAGCGCGTTGGCGTTCTTGACCTTCCCATCCGATGTATGGCCAGCCTTTTGGTAGACTCGAGTAGGGCGGCAAAGTATAGCGGCCTTTACAGCTTCCCGCATCCGGACATTCCAAATCGCATAGGCCGAAGGTCTTGCAGTAGCACTCTTTTGCAGTTGGGCAATGGACCGGAGGTTTACCGAAAATCACTATCAATCATGTTAGCACATGATCCACGCCACTCGAAGAAGCAAAAAGCGCAGAGCCTCATCACGCGCGGGGTCGTGGGGTAGGGCGCGAAATGCCAACGGATGTCGACTTACTGTGCCAGGAGTACTCAAACACCCTTCCACTAATAGCATCCCCCAGTTCAGTGCCCATAATCCAATCCCGATACTTCTCATACTGCTCCTTGCTCCTCTCCCTAATCTTGTCCCTCGTCGCCGCAAACTGCGCACAGCAGCTCACCCCAACAGCATCCGGCACCTTCTCCCCCGGAAACAGGCTCTCAAAGGCCTTCTTATACTGTCCGCCCGCATGCACGGCCTCTCTGTGTTCGCCCGCTTCCGCCAGCGGCTTGATCTCGTTGGGGCAGCCGAGGGACCAGGCGCAGCGGATGTTGACGTAGCCTTCTTTCTCGAGGTAGGGCAGCTGGAAATGGCGCAGCATGGGGAGGCCGTCGTAGTCCGGGTCGTCGTTGTGCCATTGGTAGCGGTTGGGGTGGATAAAGAGGACGTTGTCGGGGAGGGACGCGTAGTGGTCGATTATGTAGCTGCGCGCGTATTCTTCGTTAGCATGCTGGACATGGGACGAAAGATAGTATAGATGGGGACGTACGTCAGATAGACCATGCTCTCTCGGCCCTTGTTCTTCGGCACCGTGAGCTCCGCGCTCGGATCGTCGACATGGTAGATATTCTTCTCCCAGTGCGGAAAGTACTCCTCGAGCCACGTTGCGTTCTCGGAACTCTGGCTGGCGACCACAAAGGCGGTCCGACGCGCTTTGATGCCATCGTTTGCTTTTAGCGGCTTCCCTTTCGGGTTGTGCGATGACTCGTCTGGCTGCTGCTCGTCGTAGAGTTCGTCGGGAAGGTGCGACTTGGCCGATCCAGCTGAGGCCGCCGTCTTGTCCCAGAGCGCGAACTTCAGATGGACGAAGAGGGCGGTGAGCAGGACGATATTGACGAGTATGACCACATTGCGAGCAGTGATTAGACGAGGCATGGCGCCACAAAACAAAGTGCCCACGATGTTTGCACGACGGTTTCCAGGAACCTGGGGCATCGGATATCACATGCGAACACCAGGGGCTGATCGGCGCTAGCCGATTCAAGCTCCCATTAGCGTGGTAGCGTAGAAGAAGCCAAGAATACGAAGGATGATCACAACTCTTTTCTATTCTCTACGGCATTCTATACTCGAAATCGTTCTACACACTGTGTACTATCCGCTCCGCCAACGCCGCAATACTCGTGCGCGAATCCAATAGATCCACCATGCCAACCTTGTACCCCAGCGCAACGTGGAACCAATTTCGTAACTCGGCTGCAATCAAACTATCGACGCCATGGTCCGACACAGCACGCGCGCAATTCACAGTCGTTGGATCAAGCAATAGCATAGTCGCAACCGCGTTGGATATGGCTGATGTGACGAGTGCGAGGGTTTCCGCGTGGCACGCGAGTTGATCTGAGCCAGGGGCAGCGTTGCGAGCCTTTTGCACAGCAGCACCGAATGCGTCGCGGACCTGCGCTGTGGATGAGCGTGCAGTGTCCTTCTGTGGAGAGTCGGCACCGCCCTCTTCCTGGCGCAAAGCATCTTCGAATGCACGGATCACATGGGAAACGCGAGCGTCGCCATGCCAGCGAGGTGTTGCGACGCTTCGGATACCCATCTCAGCGTCGTCGCGCTCTTTTGCGAGCATGTGTGCCGGATCCATGTATGTTACGTAGGTAGCGGCGGCGAGGGGGTCAGCGGCAGTTACATTGGAAGGGGGAAGAAACGCTGGCTCGAGAAGGCGGAGGAAGTAGCTTTCAGATTCAGTCAGGACTTTGTTGCGTGCCATCAAATCCAATGTGGTGGTGTCGGTGCTTAGGTGGCCAACGTCGTTGACAAGGCCGAATTGAGCAGCCGTAGCAGGCAGACCCAGACGGCGGCGATAGCGTGCGAACTGGTCCTGGAAGTTGTTGGCGGCCGTGTACGCAGCCTGAGTCGCGAAGCTCAGAACCGAGAGGATGGAAGTGGTCATGACGAAGAATTCCAACGGCAAGTGTTTGGTGGTGTCGTGTAGATTCCGCGTGCCAAGTACTTTCGCGGCGAGGCCATCCTGCCAGCCAGGGGCTGTCACCTTGTCGAAAGAGATATCTTGGTAGGAAACGGCGCAGTGGACGATGCCCTTGAGTTCGCCAATGGTGGATGCGTACTCAACGGCTTTTGCGACACTCTCTCGAATACCGAGATCGCAAGCAACGGGATGTACACGAATACCAGATTCGGCGAGCCTGTCCACAAGTGTCTGCGCTTCGGGCGCGCTCCCACCACGGCGGGACAAGATAACGAGCTCTCGTGCACCACGATCACCCATCCACTGGATAATAGACCGTCCCAGACCGCTCAGTCCACCAGTGATGATGTAGCAGGCTGCTGGGTCGAAGGTGACGGCTGGTGGTGCCTGTACCATGCGTATCAGTGAGTTTGACGCGAATGACACAACTAGCTTGCCAACATGTTTGCCTTTGGAGAAAGCCAGCAACGTCTGGTGGAGTTGGGAGATGTCCGAGATAGCCAGAGGTTGGATGGGACTGATGCGCCCAGCACGGTAGTGAGCGTCCACCGCGGTCATAAGCTCGGCACCTAGTTTAGGGTCGCGATCTACGACACGGGCAAGATCGAAAGATGAGAAGCTGGCGCTCTTCTGAAACAGCTCAAGGCCGATTGCACGGGCATCCTCGACGTCTGCGCGGCCAATGTCGATTAGATGGCCGAGTGGAGCGAGTGCTTTGGCTGTCTCATGAAGCATATCACCCTGAGCAGTGCTGAGAATGACATCGAAGCCCCCGTTGCGCGTGGCAGCCGCAGCACGATTCATTTCGGCCTTTTCACGTGCCGAAAACACATTCGCAGGGGGTAGGCCAATCGTCTTTACAAGGAATTGCAGCTTTTCTTGCGAACCAGCCATAGCAAAAACTTGGGCGCCCTTGGCACGGGCGAATTGGATGGCAGCCAGGCCGACACCGCCTGAGGCTGACTGAATCAAGACACTCTGGCCCTGATGCAGACGGGTAAGTTGTTCGAATGCGTAGACTGCCGTCATGTAGACAACAGGCATGGTGGCCATGTGAACAAGATCATCGGTGGGTCTTACTTTGCAAGCGAAAGCTGAAGGTACGCGAGCATAGTTGCCGAAATGGCCTTTCCCTAGGCCGTAGACTGGGTCTCCGACCGCGAAAGAGCTTGCAGCATCAGTCCCGACCTGAGTGACGATACCAGCGTACTCAGATGACAAGTTATTGCCGTCGAAGCGGCCAGTAGCCAAGACTAGATCCTTCCAGTTGAGACCGACGGCAGTAACCTTAACCTCAATGTAGTCACATGACAGGGATTGTTTGCGCAGCTCTGTGTAGGGACGGAAGTACAAGGAGCTGAGGATACCCGGTGTTTCAAAGGCAGCGCGGACAGGGCCTTGTGTATCCAGTGGTAGAAGCTCAGCGCCATGAGTAGCTGGTGTAACGAGAGGCTCCGCATAAGCAGACAACGCAGGCTCGGGCAGCAGGCGACTCACCCACAGGCAGCCGCCATGCCAGGCAAATTCGCGGTCTTCGCTCGTCTCGCTATTAATGGGTCGCTGCAAGGCTTGCTCGCAGTCGACCAGGACGCGAAGGAGTTCGTCACTTTGCTGCAGATCGTCCAGAATAAAGTGGTCGGCGTCTATATCGACTGAGCAGAAGCGGCCTGTGGGTGCCTCAGTTGAGATGGTGCGTAGTAGACCGCCAGCAATAGCGCCGTCAGGACTACGGCCGACTGCCATACCTGTCGAGGTGAGCCATAGCATGCTACTGGTATGATGAGTAAGGTGCTGGAAGAGCTCCAGCTGGCGCTCATCGGCAGCGAGCAATAGATGGTCATCATCCAGGAAAGCCACTACACGAGCGTCGACAGGCAATTCGCGGACCGAGCTGTCAAGTCGTACCGTCTTCGTCGATTCTCCGCGACATTCCAGCACACGGGCTAGTTGAGCGAGCAGAGGCGGTGGTTGTGCTGTGCTATGAAGAAGATGCACAGGCTGAATAGCCACACGCGCCGCATCCACAGCTTTTTCAGCCATATCGACCACGCCGGCCACGACAACACTCGACTGGGTCCAAGGCGCGGGATAGTCGTCCAGCACGATTTCGGCTCCTCTAAACCCGACCGAACGCAGCGTCGCGTCCCAGCCGGCCACATCGAGAAAAGGCCGCTGCATGCGTCCGTCATTCACACCGTGCCAGTATCCTTCTTGTGCACCACCGATCATGTCGACCCACGCACTGCTGCCCGTCACTTCGGCCAGCACCAATTTTCCGCCAGTTTTGAGTAGCTTGCGCGCCGTCTGCAACGCTTTTGCAACCGATGCAGCCGTGTGCACGGCCTGCGACGCAAACACCACATCGTACGCCGCCTCGAAGCCCGCTGGCAGCGTGTCTTGTTCCATGTCCAGCACTGAAAAGTGCACATCGCCGTAATTGCTGAGCTGCGATCGCGCCGCCTGCAGCGCATTTTCGCTCGTATCTGTTACTGTGTAGTCGCGGTATCGCTTGATACTGTTCCCACTGTTGAGCGTCTCGAGCACTAAGCGCGCCGTCTGACCCTTCCCGCCCTTGAGTTCCAATATCCGAAGGCTCGGATTGACATGAGCCATTGAGTCGAAAACAGTAGATAAGTGAGTGTGAACCCCCGTTACGAACAGGCTCTTCTCAAAAAAGTCAGTCAGCAGCCCGCCTTCAGCCAGGACCGCTTCGCCACTTCTGCGCCTGTCCATGATATCAACCATGTGTGCGTGAAGCCGCTGCATACACCTGACTTCGACAAGATGACCGTGGCCTTCATATGCCTCTCGCAGACGTCGCTTGCGATCCTCCGCCGAGAGTTCTGTTGACTGCTCAGCTTGACCTCTCTTGGCCAACTGTCGAAGCTTTGCGATATAGCGTTCCGTTGTTCCCAAACCATCGATTTCCATTGAGTCAGTGTCATTCAAGAGCGTCTCAGTCACGTCGATGGCGATGAGCGACGCCATACTATCGAGCTGAGCAAGCACTGGTCCTTGAGCGACATTCTCCGACGGTGCTGGGAATAGTAAACGAGCCTGCTCATTACGGAGACTTCCGAAATCTGGCTTGTACACCATACGTGTGAACGGGCTCGAAAAGCCCCTGGCTCCGGTCTTGTCTGGAGACGTTGCCTCTAAGCTGTAACTAACGCAACGGAGGTCCTCAATGTCCACAAGGATATCGCCCGCCTCATCCTGAAGCTGTAGCTGGAGGTACGCAGATCGAAGGCCCTTGAACTCGCCGTATGCGACCGCTGTACCCGATGCTTGGTCAATATTACTCTTGACACGCAGCTCAGACAAGTGAATGGGAACGAATGCTGTCGTCGTTTTGTCCGTTTGGCCTCCATGGGATGCGAGGAGGCCAAGTTGGATCATGGCATCTAATGAGGCGGGATGGATAGCATATTCAGATTCTCCACCTCTAATCATGCCCGCCGTAGTCTGTAGATTGAGTCTGGCAGCGGCATGATTCTTGGTCGGGTCGGCGCGTATCTCAGACAAGGCTTGGAACGCAGGGCCGTAGCCAAGACCTATCGCAGCGAACTTCTTGTACCAGCTGCGCGCATTCACCGTTCGAGATTCGGAAGCTACACTCATCGTTTCAACTTGCGAGTGCTCAGAGATGTCCACCTTGACCATTCCGGTGCAGTGTTCCGTCCATTGCTCCGTTTCACGTGTAACGGAGCTGACTGAGAAACCGACCCAAGCCGGCTCTTGTGCAGTAGCTTTGTCGTCAAGCACCAGGCTGAGCATGATCTCGATACCATACTGATCCTCAGGGATGTTCAGTGCTGACTTGATATTGACGTTGCGAAGTGAGTGCCCTAGAATTGGCTGTGCGTCCTCGGTTGCCTGGTAGAGCTGCGTTGCCGCCACCATTGCCATACACATATATCCAGCAGCCGGGAATACAACATTGGGCAGCAGACGATGATCACTCAACCAGGGGAGGTCTTTCAAACGTAGCACGTTGCGGTATTGCGGTCGAAGTTTCGCGTTGCCAGCTACCCTAGATCCGATAAGGTCATGCCTGGGGATGGTACGAAGACGATATTCCTTGCTAGCCCGGCTCTCATAGTAAGCGACTGGTCCGTACGTGAACTGATATGGCGGAAGATCAATAGCGGTAGTGCCGTGTTCTAGCGCCCCAACACCTGCATCTACCGCGTTCACGGCAGCCAAGTCGATCTTAGCGTTGAGACCAAATAGTGACCCGGCGAGCTGTAGCAAAGATCTTGCATTGTCTTCTCCTCGCTTCAACGCGTACGCATATGGAAGTGGCTTGCCGATGCTCTTTAGAATCTGGTCAAGCGGGCTTCTTAGCGCCGGGTGCGGTCCGATTTCCACGAACGCCTTGACATCGAGTTCTTCCTGCCCTGCCAAGCTGGCGACTGCGTCTGAGAATTGGACGGGTGACTCAAGATTGGCTCTCCAGTATGAAACCGGAAGGTTCGCTCCTGCAAGACTCTTCCAAGGAGTGACCGATGAAGACCAAGGGATATGAGGGTACTTTGGGCGCTGGTCTTTCAGTCCGGACTTCTCGAGATACGCCATGCCATCGGTGAGCAGTGTCTCATACGCATGGCCAAGCGCAATCATGTGATGTGAGTGATATGCATTTCCACCCGTCTTCAGAAGTCGGTTGAAGACGCCGTCGTGCGTGAGGGTCGTAGCGAGCCGCTTCACAGCCTCCTCGTCTCCAGAGAGCGTCAGGCTGCCGGGCGAGTTGACAGCTGCAATCTTGATGTATTGCTCGAGCCCCTCAAGGTACTCATTGGCCTGCTCACGATCTAGACTGACAGCCAGCATGACGCCCTTCTTCTTATTCTGCGCCACAGCTTGCCCGCGGAAGAAACTCGCAGCAATCGCTTCAGCGGCAGTAATGCGACCGGCCGCGTAAGCAGCTGCCATCTCGCCAGAGGAGTGTCCCACGACACCTGCAGGGCTGACAGACCATGAGGCAAGGAGGTCAACGAGACCGATCTGTACCGCTGTACAGACTGTCTGCGAGACATCCGGCATCTGCACGCGGTCCGGTTCGCAGTTTCCAGAAAGTATCTCTGCAATATTCCAGGACGGCGCTCCAGGTAGAGATTCGAGTACACGGTCCAGATAGTCGACTGACGTGCGGAAGACATTGTAGTCGAAGAGTTGGGCGCCCATGGCATGCCACTGCGCGCCCTGCCCGGTGAAGACGAAAGCTAGACGCGACTCATCGGGCGGACTTGAGAAGGTCTTTTCCACATTCTTCACCAGTCCCTGCGCAACGTCGTGTTTGCTAAAGATGCGGAAAGTCCGTTGTGCAAGTTTGGAACGTCGCGCTGCGAGTGTGTATGCCACGTCTCCTAGTGAATGTTTATCGATGACACGAGCGAGTGCGTCTATGTTGGCATTGAGGGAAGTGTCGCTGTGAGCAGCGAAAGGTAACAGCACCAGTTCACGTGTGCTGACATCTGCTTTTCTAATTTTCGTAGGAGGTTGAGGCGTAGAGAGCTGAGATACCGCCAAGCCATTCCCATGGCTGTGAGTCGAGCCGTTCGCATGGCCATTCGCGTGCCCATTGACGGGTCTGATTCTGTTGACGATACCCGGCTTGACATAGTCCGGATATACGACTTCCACGTGGTCGAGAATGCAGTGCCCGATAGAACCGCCAAATCCAGCAGACGTAACACTGGCGCGTCGCAGCTTGTCTTCTGGCCATGGCATGACTTCGGTAACGACCCTCGCTTTGGCCTTGTCAAAATCGATCCTGGGGTTCAACGTCGTCACACCGATGCTAGGCGGAATCACCCCGGCTTCAAGGGCGAGTACGACTTTGAAGATACTTGCAAGAGCTGCAGCACCTTCAGTATGCCCAAGATTGGTCTTGACGGATCCAATCAACAAACGATCCTCCTCTGAGCTGGATCGTCCCGGCCCAAACACCTTACCAGCAGCCTCTACCTCGAGTGGATCGCCGACCCGTGTGCCCGTCCCGTGGCACTCGAGAAATGGAGTTTCGGAAGGAGACAATTTACCAGCATTGTGGTACGCCTTGCGGATGATGTCCTCCTGAGCAGTCCCACTTGGGTGCGTTATCCCGCTGGAACGACCGTTGGCGCCAATAGCGCTGCCGCGAACGAGTGCACGAATCGGATTTCCGTGCTGCATGGCCTGTTGCGGCTTCTTCACGTAAATAGCTGCGAAGCCCTCTCCACGAGCGTAGCCATCAGCTGCGGCATCAAACGCATGGCTCATGGATGTACCAGACAGGGCTCCCAACTTGTCCATGGCGATCTGCATGCTTGGATCCATGATGTAGTTCGCTGTCGCCACAATCGCCGAGTCGCAGTCTCCATCCCGGATCGCCTGGATCGCCATATGGAGTCCGTACATGGCAGACGTGCAGGCACTGTCCAGCGTAACGCTTGGCCCGCGCAAGTTGAACACGTAGTTGATGCGGTTGCTGAGGATGTTGTGACACACCCCTGTGGTAGCATGTGGCCTGGCATACTCCCAGTCACGTGTCTGCGCATACGAGTTGTCGTAGGATATATCGGCGACATAGACACCCGTGCGTGTCCCATTAACACTTTCCCACGTCTCGCCTGCGCTCTCCAATGACTCGTACACCACTTCAAGTAGCTTACGTTGAGAAGGGTCGATAGTCTCTGCTTCGAGGCCTGAGATCCCGAAGAAAGATGGATCGAATAGTCGTGGATCTTCAGTCACCACGTAGCCTCCCTTTGCTGCCGTGGTGCCTGGTCTCTCTGGGTTCGGATGATAAAAGCCCTCTGCCGAAAAGCGTGGCGCCGCCCAATCCTGGTAGCCGGAGCGTTTGTTTAGCAAAAGTTCCCACAGGTCCGTAGGATTACGGACGCCTCCAGCCCAGCGGCAACCTGAACTGCGTCAGCACAAGCTCATGTTATACAGGTATTGCTCGATCACATACCCATCCCGACTATCGCCATAGGCTCAGGGTCTTCTGATCTAGCCATCTTCAATCGTCTAATAGTCGTTGTAAAAGTGCGAAGCTACAAACAGCAAAACGATACTGAACTATTGCAATGGTTCAAGCAAGCCAATGCACTTCAATTTGAGAGGATATATGTGTTGAACGGTCCTATCAATTCCAAGGCTGCCTCTCGGGGAACCCACACTCCGGTCTCTACAATCGATCAGCTACATGAACGGGCAGAAGATCGTGTGTAATCCGCTGATGTTGCGCCGATAGGCCTCATTACCAAAGAACGAGATAAGCCCATGCCAAGACAGTCTTCGCAGCTGAATCCCGTCAGCTTACTAGCCGTCAAAATTCGGCCGAAACCGGCTATGCAAACTATCAGCATTTCTGCACAGATGTGGGGAGCATACGGGGGAGAAAGGCCATCCCTTGCGTACGAGCTCGAAAGGTGAGTATCGCCAACATCATAGACCGCTGCGGGTGGGGGTACGTATTGTGGTCGGCGATCAGCTGGCGGTACTTCCGAAGGAGAGATTAGCCAGGTCGCTTGAACCGTAGTCCGTCGGGCGAAACAGCATATATTCTCGGTGCAGATATCGGTTGAGCAGTTGGTTGTGTGCCAAATTGGCTATCGTGATAGCTGTGCCGAGGTGGCGTTTGCCCATGGAAGCCGCTGTGTTGAGCCGGTATTTGATAGACGTCTGGCTTGAACACTGGAACGCTTTGCAGACCGTGAACACGAATCCGAATACTACCTATCTTTCAATCTGTGCAAGCTGCGACCGCTTCTTGAAGTCATGATATTCCTTCAATCGATTGACGTCTCTGGACATGGGCTATTGTCAACCTCGTTCGGGGTCGCCGCTTGCCTTGGAGCTTTGTACGCCATCTATCGCAGCCTCCTCCCTCGACCACTCCCAGGAATCCCCTACAACCAGACCTCAGCACGTAGACTGCTGGGCGATGCACCAGATATGCTACGTGAAGTCAGCGTCACTCGGGAACTTAATGTGTGGCTGGTCAAGCAGGTCAACAAGCTCCAGGCCCCGCTATGTCAGGTCTTCGTGGAGCCGTTCTCAAAGTCTTGGGTCCTGCTCGCTGACCCTATCGAAGCGTACGATATCATGACCCGGCGACCGGATTTTGACAGATCGAATTTCATCACGGACGGGTTGAGTCCCATGGACAACTTCCATGCGCGAATGAAGACAGGCCCCCAATGGAGGACGACGCGAGCGTGGCTGCAGGATCTGATGAGCCCGACTTTTCTCAATAACGTGGTTGGGCCCGTCATGTTCGATAATACGATGAATCTCATCAGATTCTGGGATACCAAGACAAGGCTCGCCAACGGTTCCGCGTTCGATGTCAACGATGACTTGGATCATAGTGCGCTGGATGGGATGTTGTCATTCGTATTCGATCGCCATTTCAAGCACACCGCACTCGGCCCACAAATCGAGACACTGTCACGGATAGCCCCAACCAGTTTGGCAGTAGGGCCCAGAGGGGAAGTGCGGTTTCCAAGGGCTCCAGTCCACGAGTTCATCTCCGCGCTGTATGAGACGGTCGACAAGATCGATGTTGTGACCAAAGCCATGTCGCCCAAACTCGCGATGTGGTTCATTCGTCAGACACCCAGCTATAAGAGAGTGACGGCTGTAAAGAGACAAGTTGTGAAGGAACAAATCCAGGGAGCTCTTCAACGCCTTGAAGCTACGGACGAGCCAAGAACCGCAATCGAGCACATGCTGGTGCGTGAAAAGAAGGCCGCTGAGAAGCAGAACCGGAAGGCCGATTTCGGTAATCCTATCATGATGGACGAGGTAAGTCATGGATAGCCTAAATCTCTTTCAGGTTTGGATCTTAGCTAAAGCATCATGCTTCAGATCGCAGGACAATTCATAGCTGGTCTGCATACGACCAGCACGACACTTGCCTGGACATTCATCTACCTCACGCGTCTTCAGCACGTGCAGAGAAAGCTGCGGGATGCACTGCATCAGGCATGCAGCGATGCGCATGCGGAGAAGCGCGTCCCGACACTCGCAGAACTGACCGCGTCGCGCGTTCCCTATCTTGAAGCCGTGCTGGAGGAAACTCTGAGACTCCACGCGACGAGTATCGCCCGGCAGGCCAAGCGCGACACGGAAGTTCTTGGCCACCGCATCCCCAAAGGAACGAATGTTGTTATGATTGCCAACGGGCCAGGCTTTCACGCGCCAGCTTTCGATGTGGAGAGTGCGCGTCGTAGTGCAACGGCCGTTAAGTCGAGAGGATGGCGGGAGACGAGCGACATGCGGGTTTTTGATCCAGAGCGCTGGCTAATCCACAAAGTGGGTTCTGCTGCTGCTGGAGTTGAGTTCGACGCAAACGCGGTACCGCAGATTGCTTTTGGCATGGGCCCTCGCAGCTGCTGGGGGCGAAGAATGGCGTATCTGGAGCTGCGCTTAGTGGTCTGCTTGGTGGTCTGGAATTTCGACTTGTTGGATGTGTCTCCCGACTTGGCTGACCCGAAGGCTAGCTACGGTATCGTCCATCGGGCGGACCAGTGTCATCTGCGATTGAGAGGCAGAAGAACTCTGTGAGTTGTCTAGATAGTTGGTCATTGTATGGGTACCTTGTACTCGATGGAAAGGTGATGGTCTTCGTTCGTGTCTTTGCTCCTGCGCGCTGTGCCTGCTGATGACGCGGGCGACCGGGCTGACTTCGGAACGCCGTCTCACACGTGACTGAGCGTCATTCCTCGACCTCGGGAGGCCATACAATCGCGCAAAAGGGGTAGACCTCGGTGCGCATCATCGCGTATCACTGACAAACAAATTTATTCCTCTGTTCGCGTAAATACAGCATAATTATCCCAATAGCAATCATTTCTACCTTGGCGCAATGTCCGATAGAGGACTATACAAGAAATCGTTAAGCGCACCCGCATCCAGAATTGAGGGAGACGCATCAGACGCCGGCCACGAAGAAGTGTCGCCCGTCGGCTGATGTGCCTGGATCAGATTTGCGATGTCCAGTGGTGATGATGCGTTTTCTGCGCTGAGGCTGGAAATATGCTGCACCATGCTTGTGGAACTGGACGCGCTTCTCTCATTCAGAAGGCAGGACAACGCATTCGCACCTTCTTCAGCCATGACGCTGACTTCAGCTAGGGTGCGTAGACGACCGAGTGCATCGCTAGTAGCCTGAATGCACCGTTGACGACTGAGATGTGGCGTGCCTGACCCGAGAGGGTCGATCTTGGATGTATGACACGGGCCATCTACCCTACCAGCCGGGAACTCGGTGTCCTCACACACGCCGACCAGAATTACTGCAGCTTCGAATGTCGGTAATATGATGCCCGGAAATCTGGTATGAGACCCTCCCAGCTTCGCGTGCAGCTTTGAGACTCCATCCAGCACCTTGAGTGCTGCCACCGCTAGTGCCTTCTTCTGCGAGGCTAGCAGGACTTGCTTGTACGCAGGAAGTCTTTGAACTTGAGCAGCTGTACAGAGCAATAAGTCACGATAGTTTTGGCATAGACTCTCGTATATGGCGATATGCAGAATCTGCCGCTGAATGGGTAAGCGTCGCGATTGTTCGTCCCACTGCTCGCTTGGCTCAAGAGCGAACGCGGCAGGCATATTGGCAAGGAACTCAGAGCAGAACTGCTCATACTTTTCCTCGGTCGCAGTCGCGTCATACTCTGTATACGATGTCGAGGGGAATTTCCGCCAGAAAGCGGCCAAGCGAGCCTGCAACATTCGTTCTGAGAATGCTTCTGGAGCATTGTCGTCGTCCAGAATGGGTGTAAGATGCATTCGCGGTAGATTGTCCGCATCTAGAGCGGCGGGAAGAAACGGGATGCGATCGAGTTGGCGTGAGAGCATACTACGGTTTGACCTCGTCAGAATAACAAAACGGACATGCGATCACTTCCACTGATAACAGTAAGATATCGTCGTACCTGTCCCAAATGTAGAGGTTACAAAACACTCTCCGTCGCATCTCCTGTTCCAGCCCATGCATCTCTGGCATATGAACTGTGTGATTTCGATGGAGGCCGGCCCTCTGAGCTACCAAAGCAGCTTTGTTGAGCGTTTCCCAGAAAGCCATGTTCTGCCCTTCACACTGAAGTCGCAGTCCCAAGAACGCCAGATGCTGCACGCGTAGTAAAGAGCCTCTGGCATCAAGTCGCGCACATAGACTAGATAGCTTCTCCGCGATATCATCGCACAATGTGCGTATCTCAGACAGAGACATTCTGCGAATGCGGTCGATAGGATGTGACGGTGAAGGAAGGAATTGGGATGCGTACGAACACATTCGCATGACCAGTGCCACGAACTCTACGTAGAAGACAGATGACACAGTTCCCAAGCTCCACAGTTGTTGATACTGTGCTAAGAACCATGGTGGGTGCACAAGCTGCTCCTTCCTATATTTATACATCAGCTTTAGCAAAATCTTCCCTCCTTTGGTGACAAGGATAAGGACATGAAGTATTCCTCCTCGCAACTCATGGTTACGATTTTCGTACGGTTGACGAAGGAAATACGCGCGGATACTTACCAGTGAATTTCGTCGATATAATACTGGACTAAGAAGTCGCAGATTTGACGATCAGGCAATCCTTTCATTTGTTGTTCGACCTCCGGGGACGCCTCTCGGGTAACGTCCTGATTGCCGTGGTGTTCGCCGCTATTCAGTCCTAGCTGTTTATACCGGTGCTTGTTAGATGGATGATGAATTGATCGATTGCCTCATTTGTTCAGGTACAGTAACCACCTCACACAAGGAGAAAGCGGAACAGGTCTAGAGCTTGCACCAACACTAGGCCACTCACTTTGCGTGTGTCCATGTTAATGTAGGCTTTAGACCTGTCCAGTCTTTTCCTAGGTTGACATGCAGTTGGAGGTGCGATTGACTTACCTTACGAATCAAGGCGATTGTATTGCGTTCGCTGTACTCGAAGTATCCAAAAGACTCCGCAACAGAGTTGCTGCTTGGGCCAGGTGTGGAACTTCGCGGTCTTGCGTTGTTCCAATTCGTTAGGGCGTTAGTGGCAGACCCACTGGCATTGCTGTCATGCGGCTGGAGATCGTCATCCGCGGTGAGTTGCTCATGTTCGTTCCCACGATTCTCTACTCTCTGGGTCCGCAGCGACGTGTGATCAGCCTGCAATGCCTGCGAAGGGTAGTATGCGCACTCCTCCGGGCGTCGGCGACGAGAACAATGATCGCAGGGATAGCGACGGTTGCACTACATATTAGCGATACTGAGTTAGCCTAAATTGCCCTCGTGCGTTTTGGTACGTCCTTCACCGGCCCAAAGTTGTGGTTCAAGGCACGTGAGAACAACAAAAGACGGTCGCACCTTTTGTTTCCGTGTGTAGCACGGAATGCACGACGACACGATGCGTTTCTTTCCAGTGCTCTGCATCATGGAGACAGAAAAAGATGAGAAACGACCAGCAAGCGCGGAGAATCGAGGTCGAGTGTGGGGTGGTGGTATTTCTTGTGGTCACTGCAGGGCCTGGCGCGGTACCCTTGCACCTGCCAAGCAAGGGAACGGCAAGGGAACGGCACGCATTGCAGCGGAAGTACTGGCGCTGACGGAAGGCGCACATCAAGCCCGTTATGGTGAATGGCTAGAGATAAGATGCACTACAGCGGCAGTCTAAAAAATCCGAAAGCATTCATATCCAATAATCAATGCATGAGTATACAGTAGGGCTGACTGCATACTGATGGTTGCGTACTCGCGTCATCAGCAGTAATATGATCTTTTGAACCGGCTTCGTCAAACGTTACACACTATATCTAACTGGGACCACAGTACATGATTCACCGGAAGCAAGCAAGCAATCTTAGCGGTGGATATTTCAATTTTAAACTACCGCGACGCGCATGTGTACCGAATCTGCCTGACCCTGCAACTGCTTTGCTTAGCGTTGCAGGTACACTTCAAGCAGCCCCATTAGACCTTCTGGACGGAAGCTGCGAACCTCGTATCTATCATCCGCTTGTTTTAACAAAGCCTCAAATTCATCCCGAGTGCGCACCTTGCCACCAAAGCTCACCAACATGATGAGGTCAATCTGACGCAGGCCACGCTCAAAGTCGCGTGTTACCGAACTCTGGGCCGGGAGAATTAGGTCATTGATGAGCAGTGGAGTGCTGGGCTCGCAGCGTTCGAGTCCGGGGACTAGAGAACGCAACATGGTGACAACGTCCTGGTCGCACCAATTGAGCGCGCACGCCCGCAAGATGTAAGCAGCTGCGTTGCCCACCGGCTGCGGCTCGAAGAAGCTGTGCTGCATGAAGGAAACCCGCCTCTTGGTCTCATCAGTGAGCAAAGACTGACCCGCTAGGTGCATGTCGGCGGAGTCTTGCACCACAAAATTGAGAGCTGGAAAATGCTCAGCCAGGGTGATGGAGACTTTGCCGCTACCACCACCCACGTCCACTACAGTGCCCTTAAGGTTGCCCCAGGGAAAGGCCTCCTTGAGGACGTTGATGTTCAAGTTTACTAGAAGCACATCAGTGTTAGGCCGGAAGGTGGGTTCAGTACGAGGACGACTTACGCTTAGCCCACCCGGCCATGGCTTTAGCAAAGCGAATGGAACGCTGGGTATCCTTCTCGTAGAACTCGAAGATGGGCAGGCCGTGTCGAGTGGTAAACGGCGTGAGTGCACTGTTGTACTCAAGCGGCGATGCTTTCACATTATCAGCTGTAGAAGATGCAGCCTTGAGCATCTCATCAACCCTGTATTGAAGAGGGTCAGTGTGCGGACGAATGTACCACAGCTGCGATTTCCGACATACGTGTAGTGCACCGTCGAACGAATCTCTTCGTCATGGTGTAGAAGATATGAGCTGGGGCTGTGGGCGACATAGCCATGGGCGGGTTCTCGGAAGATGGACTCGGTGATCAGGAGGCGGACGATCCGGCTGGTCCTGTCCAGGTCAACACCTGCGTGTTTCGCCAAGTCTTCCAGCGAGATATTGCCATGCGCGGGAACTATGCTGAAGAAGTCGAAGTCCAGTGCCACTTGAATGGCTGCGAGCTCGTAGCCCTGGCAGCAAAGTGCGCGGAAGTGTCGTTTGGGCCCCTCGACGAGGTATTGGAGGTCTTCCAGGGAGCGCTTCAAGTTACCATGAAGCTCAGCGTACTCAATCGTTTCTGGGCGGTCGATGCAGTCTGACGCAAACGTAGGCGATGCATGTTTGTTTGCTACCAAATAGTCGGCGATTGCCTGCGTATGCTGAGTAACCTGTTGAGCAAGGGCGAGCAAGTCGACCGTTTCGGAGTTAGGAGCGGATTTAACGCCGATACCGTTTGCTTGTGTTGACATGATGGCGCTGCGCGTGTCGCGTTGATCAAGATGAATTACTGTCCCTCATGCTTTGAGAACGCATTCTCAAATTATACAAGCCGCCAGTCATCATTTCGGTCATCATGCTCTTGCTTGAGGTTGTGCAGCTGCCGCATCATGTCGGGCCCGGTTTGTTGTCAGACATCGGGTGCGTGATGTTTGTCGCTTGTCCGGGCCAGTCAGCCGATCGCTGCTGGTCGTCGGGTGGGAGTCGTGGGAGTCGTGGGAGTGAAAGGGTGAAATTGGTAATCCCGCTGCTTACCTACATGACCGACGTTTTCGGCCGACATTTTACGGTCCTTGGCACTTTCTCATGTTGTGCATTACCAACCCCGACGCTGCTTGCTCTATTTGGGGGACAAAACATCTGAAAGAAACATGTATTTACAGTACTCTAGCCAGTAAAATCACACTCAACCTACACCTCTGTTTCTATCTCTTTCTCATGGATTCCAATACCTCTTCGACACCAGTCGCGCGTTCAATCAACGACGAGAAGCCAGCGGAGCCGACCCTTGGCACTCTCGGGAATGCAGCGGAACCGGAGAAGCCTCCGCGCGACATCTCTGGCTGGAAATGGTACCTGACTGTAGTGTCTATCCTGTTCTCCACCTTTCTCTACGCACTTGACGCTACGGTTGTCGCGGACCTCCAGTCTGTCATTGTCGAGGAATTCGGCGGCATCCAGCAGCTGTCGTGGCTGAGTGTTGGCTTCCTGCTCTGCGCTACAGTAACCACTCTTTTTTGGGGACGCATCTACGGCCAATTCGATGCCAAGTGGCTCTACATTTTCCATGTTGCGATCTTCGAGATTGGCTCCGCCATCTGCGGCGCTGCGCCGTCGATGAACGTGATGATTCTCGGCCGTGCCATTACGGGCTTAGGAGGATCTGGTCTGTACGTCGGCTGCATGACGCTTATTGCGAGCACTACCACCATGTCTGAACGTCCGGTCTACGTTTCTGGCACCGGCTTTACCTGGGGTCTCGGCATCGTCCTGGGCCCAGTCATCGGAGGTGCCTTCAGCGAGTCTGCTGTGGGATGGCGATGGGCGTTCTATATCAACCTACTCATCGGCGCGGCGTGCGCTCCAGTCTACCTGTTCCTCATTCCCAGCAAGGATCCTCGGCCCGGTGTCTCGTTCCGCTCGCGAATTACCGACATGGACTATCCAGGCACTATACTGCAGGCCGGCGCGCTGACAACTTTCATTGTTGCCATCAACATGGGTGGTATCTCGTATCCGTGGGACTCAGGCCGGGTTATCGCACTGTTTGTCGTATCCGGTGTTCTGTTCATCATTCTGGGCATACAACAGTATTGGAACATACTCACAACGGAAGCGCGTCGCATCATCCCTGTGCAGTTCTTCCGATCACGGATGGTGCTCATTCTCTTCAGTATCACCGCTGCCGGTGGAGCGTGCTCTTTTGTGCCCATCTACATGGTCCCAATCTTTTTCCAGTTTACCCAGGGCGACGGTCCCCTCGATGCCGGAGTGCGGTTACTCCCTTATATCGTCGTCATGGTCGTTACCGTCTTCATCAATGGTGGCTTGATGTCCAAGTTGGGATACGTCATGCCTTGGTTCCTTGGTGGTGGCGCCCTGGTCGTGATCGGCTCCGCCCTCATGTACACAATCGATCTGGACACTGCTACGGCTCGCGTGTACGGCTTCACAATCCTGATGGGTGTTGGAGTCGGTATGTTCCTCCAGGCGCCATTTTCAGTTGCCCAGGCAGTCGTCGAGCTTGAAAATATTGCGCCAGCGATCAGCTTCATCACTCTGGCTCAGTCTGTGGGCATCACCTTTGCTCTAGCCATCGCCAACGCTATCCTTCTCAACCAAAGCCAGAACAGAATCGAGGGCATTTTGACTGACGTCTCTTCGGCCGATATCCAGGCCGCTATCCTCGGTGCTCGATCGGATATCGTACAAAACCTATCCCCAGAGCTGAAGACTCGCGTTCTTGCTGCCATTGTCAGTGCCATCAGCAAGACCTACAGCCTTACTATTGCCGGTGGCGCTCTTGTCCTGGTCTTGAGCATCTTCATGCCTCGCAAGCGACTCTTCCAGAAGAATGCTGATAGCACTGCTCCCTAAGCTGGCTTTGGTCAACTACCGTTCCTGTCCTGCTTCTCCATTGTCAGTTTGCATTGCCAGAAGCACACAGCTAGCCTCTGTAGATCAGGGGCGGAAGGAAACGCGCGGATACTACAACACCAACACGGATGCAAGCATGCCTTGCACCGGTTAAAATGTACAATTACCCTAATAGATTAATCAACAACCTTCCCTTCATACCACCAAGCATGCTCCTCAGTGACACATCATGAGCCCCAAATTTTAACTGTATCTGTGACTGATGCTGAGTGTCGCGATACGGCGGACAAGCGTACAAAGTAGAGTTCCAAGGTTGGTGATATGCTGGTTGGCCGTGTAGGAGAAAAGGAGCGCTGAGATGACATCACCAGATGCAGCGCCAAGCCATTAGCCCGATCGAGCATCGGCCTTTCCCTATGTCGACTGGTGCACGAGCGTTCAAACCTTCCGTGGGCCATGCCACAGACACACACCCACATGCGCCAATTACACTTATAGCAAACAACGTGCCTTCATTCAAGCTGTAGTTGACACCGCTATCTTTCCCAGCCTCGAACTTTTGTCATATCATTCGGACATGTCATTGCGCGTTACCCAGGTATCTAGAGTCTTCCAAGGTTGACTCGTGCGTTTCGGAGCGGCAATCACCACCCTAACACTACCACGAGGATAAGATCAAACTCGTCATCACTTCGTTCGTGACCGAAAAGTATGCAGCAGTTCATACTCCCCGCTCGTAACCGCGACCCAACCCTAGCGAGGGCTGAGATCATAGTCACTCTTGATGCTATTACACGCAATAGGCACCTCCGCTTCAATCTCCCCCCTTGCAATCTTCTCTTCCTTAGCCTTTCGCTCCTCGCGATAGACCCTCATCTCCTCATCGCGCTCGTTCTTCGATCGCATAGTAAACAGCATGCCGGGTGGGGGGTTCCACCACTGTCTAAACGCCATCGCGTCGAGTCAGCTAATGTCTACATACTCAGTGTACGCACATACTCCTCTGGAATTGTTCTACCATCAGCTCCTCGGTACTTGTCTTCCGTCTCCTGTTTCCACGGCTGTCTATCAAGCCAGGCCTTGATCATCTCTGGCGACATGGGCTTCGCGTCATAGATCTCGTAGTTGCTTATCTGGTCCGGCGGTCCGGGGAGATAGTGTATGACCCTATAGACCCCGTCTTTACCGATGCAACCAATGCAGTGCCTATCTTCATGGTGTTTCGCTGAGTTGAACATGGCGTTGAGCTGTTGTCTGCCAGTCTGAGCTTGCGCAGGTTGGGTAACACCATTACTGCTATTGGGGTCTTCGTCTTGTGTCGTATTCTCTAGATGTGGTTGAGCTTGGCTCAGGTCTTCTCTCTGAGAGGATCCGTCCTGTGGAAGCGGCAGTTGTTCCCTTGGCGAGGACATGATCGTTTCGTTCTCAGTGCTGAAAGGATGCAGCGCTCACTGCTTCTCCGAAAGTATGTCAGTTGCAGACACAGTTGGAAAGAAGAAATCAAAGTAACTCACATGGTGGCGAAGGGAAGATGTAGCGGCTAAGAGCTACAGGCAACATATTGACCCAGTTGTAAGCGACGCATGCGGCGCTGACCCAACCACGTCCTTCATGACGTAGCATCTCACAAATGCAGCAAGATAGAATAGGCAGTAATATACAGCGTTGCGTTCACCCTATGGAAGAGTTGCCGGCGCTTCTGCATGTGACATGGTCTTGTTACGGAACGAGCCAATCGGGATGTACAGTGGTTTCTTACTGCAATGGCCATGATGGCTACGCGGAGTGTGACTGAGCGGAATGCTTTGTATTCGGCGTTCAGTTGAGACAAGAGTACCATTCTCATCAAACTTGATCATGATTGCATAGACCGTCATACTACCCACGAACCTAAGTGTAAAGCTCCTCAGTAAGCGCATTCAGCCCCATCCCCTCCTGCGCAATATCCTCTTCCTTCAAGAAAAGCAACGGCATCTCCACCAAATTCCCCTTAATCGTACTCAGCACCTCCTTAACCTCCCTGACACCCTGTTCGCCCTGAGGGAAGTTCTCTGCAACAACATGGCCCCACTTGTACAAGCTTGGCTTCTTGTTTTCCTTGGCCTTTTGGTCCTGGCCGAAGAAACGAGAGTAGTACTCGTCGTATTGCTTCCAGTTCCTGACTTCGTCGCTGGGGACGGGGTGGAAGATTTTGCCAAAGGCTTGTGTGTTGGTGTGGGCGCGCCAGTTCCATAGGGCTTGGAAGTCGTCGGAGAGGGGGTCTGCGACTTGGAGGTCTTCGGGGGAGCCCCAGTCGTATTGGTTGGGGACGCCGATGGGCTGGTAGTTGGCGTCTGGGCGTTCCATGTCTTGGGGCTTGAGGAGGCCGAGGTGCTTCCTGAAAAGCTCTCTGCGGAGACTGGCTGCGAACTCGGATGCGCGGTAGGGTCGGCCATCCATGTATGAATCGACGGTCTTGGGGTCTTGGATGATAATTGCAATCTCGGAGTCGTGGTCGCCGAGCTGGGAGCGGTCGTTGAGGTTGGCTGAACCGCAGATGACGATCTGATCGTCAGCTATGAGAAGCTTGCTGTGGATGTACAGTTCCTCAGACACGAAGGCGTCCATCTCGTTCTCAGCAGAGCCCTCCCAAGGTACACGACGGATGTCCTCTCCGCCAAGCATGTAGCACTCGCTGACAGTGTCCCAGCGCCCGTCGCCAAGGCCTTGTCGGCCACCGATCTTGACAGCCTCCTGCTGGTAGCGGTCGTAATCGCCGGGTCTGCCCTGGCTCTGTGGGCCACCATCATACTGCTGGTGTCCAGAGGGAGGACGACCGGAGCCGTCCATCTCATATACTCCATACTCCTGAGTGGGTGGTGGGCGGTAGGCTTCGTAGCCACGCGCGTTATCGTGTGCTGCATCGTAACCCTCTTGAGCTTGGTTGTAAGAGACACCGCTACGTTGCTCTGCCTCCTTCATGACCGAGCTGGAGTTGATGCGATCGTAACTGCGAAGGTTGTAGAAGCGGATGTAATCCATCGGGTTGAACCCAGCCCTAGCGATCTCTTCATAGATGGAGTGACCGCCACGGTTGATGGAGTCGTACTGGACTGTGTGACATCATCGTCAGCATAGCACATGCGGAAGAGACGAATCAGACTTACACTCCATGATCGCTCGAGTGCCCAATGCCTCGTCTAGCTTCAAGTCTCCAGCAAAGGCAGGCACTGCAGGAATCATAACGATCATCTTGTACTTCTCACCGTTTCGTGCAGCACGAACGATGCGCTCAACCATGGCCGCACCGATCTTGTTCTTGATCGGCTTCTGCTGATCTCCAGTGGCGGTGATGAAGAACTGGTTCTCAATGTAGATGAAGTGCTTGCTGTTTTTGATGATCTCACAGTAAGCGTTCTGGATAGAGTGCTAGAAGACCGTTAGTTGGTTTCTTCCTGGTCCGAGACATAACTGACCTCAGTAGTGACAAGGTTGTGGCTCCACTTGGCAGAACTGCGGGCGATCTGACAGTCCACCCCACCCCTCTGAGAGCTGTGTTCTGCGTGCGACTGTTGTTGGCCATATTGTCCATGCTCTTGGCCACCGTACTGCTCAAATTTACTCTGCATCTTTTGGCGAAGATGCCCACCAGCACCGTGTCCGAACAGTCCTCGCTCGCCCTCCTCTTCGCGGCCAAATCCGCGTTCACCCTCTTCTTCGCCTTCCAATCCTCGCTGTTGCATCGAGGGTGCCTGTTGAGCTCCGCTGCCGGTGTCCGGTAACCTGGTGTATCTGGAAGATTTGTGAGAATACTTCTCGTCATAGATGAAGTTCCAACGTTGGGCAAAGTGAGTACGAAGATCCTGTACTACAGGACCGGAGAGACACAGCGCTACATCAGACCATCCCATGCGAGAGCTTTGGGTCCTGTCGAGTTTGTTGTTCTCCCAGTGGGTCACGTCTTGGAAGTCTACTCAATGTCAGCAAATATCACCGCCTCACGTAGGAAGAGACCGCCTGTCTTCCGTCTGGAAGTCCCAGAGTACGACGATGACTTACCTAGCATACGAGCGTTGTTGAAGTCTTGACCTGGGAACACGATTCGGTCGATGTTGCCGGGATGCGCGTCAGCAATTGCGTGCTGGTTAGTGTCCCAACGACCGTAGCAAAGATCCAATCCTCCCATGAATGCGATGTGACCGTCAATCAGGCAAAGCTTCTCGTGATGAGCCCAGTACATGACGGTACCCTCGTGGGCACCGTAGATGGCCTTTAGGCCGTCTCCGGGAAGCTGGGCGAGCTTTGCTGGGGTGAAGGACATATTCTTCATTGATGCGAAGAAAGAAGACTGTAGTACCGCCGCGTCTGGCAAATGATCGGGGTGACGGAAGACACCAATGTTGGGGTGGAGGTCTTCCAAGTGGTGTTTGGTATGAGATGAGGAGACTGTAATAGGAGGGGCAATCAGCGGATCTGTCTTTTCCCACTCTTCAAGACTTTTGAATATAACATCTAGGCCGACCCGCGTAAGGCCTTTGGTGAACCTATCCGTCGAACTCGGTAAAAGAGAATGAAGATAGTCTGGTAATGTTGGATTCAAAAACTTACGAGTCAGAGCTTGCGTGACCTCCTTATACACGATGATGTTGACCTTGACGCCGCGTTCTGCTGCCGCATGCAGCAATCGGTCAACCCGGTACTGCTGGTTCTTGGCGGGTGGTCGGCGAAGATACAGCTCGGGAGAGAGCCACCAGTCGAGTATCCAGATAGACTCTTTGGCGCGCTCCAAAGCTATGGAGACAGCATACATGTAGCTACGGATGTCAATTGCCAACTCAGATATTTAATTGGCCGCTCAAAACTTACCTGCACCCGTCAACATACCACTTGGTCTCGTTGCCATGTCGTTCAGGCGCAAAGCTCAAGAAGCGGTGTTGTTGGTGGTACTCTTGCCCGGGCTGTACCTGCCCACCCTGCTGGCCCTGTTGTTGATAGGTACCCGGCGGGGGTTTTTGCGCGTTATCATCGCCGGATATGGCATCCTTGAGGTCGGAAACGAAGCCGTGGAGAGGGTCGTGGATCTTCTTGAAGAACGACATGCCGCCGCTACCCTGGTTGGAGGATGAAGAGGCGGGCTGGTTGTTCTGTGGTGCTAAGGTTAGGAATTTGTAGATCCAAGACAAGCTTCTAGATACGCGTCCTGTCCCTGCAGCGAGCTAGGCGGTGTAAAATAGGAACGCAAGATACGCGAAGACAGTGAATGACGAGGCAGCCCGACGCTATGACTGCCGGGTAGTGGGGCAATTCCACTCCCTCAACAGCGCGATACACAGGGAGCGTACAATGACCGCATGGCGTTTCAAGGGAATGTACTGACCTCTTTTCTGCCAAAGCCAAAACGCCGACCCATGTCACCTATAAGGCCGCGATCTCCCTCGTCGCCCTCCTGCCCATGGTAGTCGCCATATGCCAGATCATCGTCTCGGCGAGACATTGTGCCGGACTGAGGCTTCTGGTGGTTTGCCACTCAGCGCGAAGGATGTAAAGTGGACGGGGTGTGCTGGAGCTTCAGAGCTGGAGCTTGAGGCCGAATTGACCCCGCGTCATCATCTCAGCGCGACGGACCAAGCACATGCAATGCAGGGAAGCCCGAGCGTGCGAGCTGAACATGTGAAACAGACACCAATGAAGTGCGTCTCTGCTGGCCAGGCGCGTACCGGCGCTACCCTGGAGTACCCCACTATGTACGGAGCTTCCCCTCTTTTGACAGCTTCGCCATGCTGCGCGACGTGTCGTGGTAGCAGTTCAAACACGATATCGCATTGCAAACACCAAAGAGAACTGTAGTAGAGCTTTCCTAGATGGTACAAAGCGCCCGCTCAAGAGTCCACACAACTTGTGGGCCGCATGGAGATGCGGCAGACCTGGACGCACATGGATGACGTACCCTTGTATCATCGGCTGCTTGAGAGCTCCTCTTCTTATCTGCCCACGCCGTTACACAACATCGTTGACATAGCCGTCTCCTCAATCTGCTATATCTTTCGCAATGGCTCTCTCATCTCGTCTTGCGCTTTCTGCCAGGTTGGCCTCTCGCACATTTGGATCTGTACGACCTGCTGTCCCTCTCGCAGCTACCCGTTGCTTCCACTCAACGCCTATCGCTATGGCGCAACACCCAATTGCTACTTTGAACGTAAGGAGAGAACGAATGTTTGTCGGGCGACGCTACCAATCGCATAGGAAGAGCTCATCCCGCGCCTGCCTCCCTCCTCCCCGACCCTCTTCGAAGCAAAGAAGAAGAAGAACCTATCTTTCGAAGCCATCGCAAAGCACGTCGGGCGCGATGAAGTAGCAATCGCCGCTCTCTTTTACGGTCAAGCCATGGCATCCGCTGAGGATATCAAGAAGCTGTCTGAAATTCTAGAGATTGACGCTGGGCTGCTCGAATCGCAGCTTGGAGGCTTCCCTAACCGAGGCAGCACGCTCGACATGCCACCAAAGGACCCGACCATCTACCGCCTATACGAGATTGTGCAGAACTATGGACAGGCGTACAAGGCGGTTATGCACGAGAAGTTTGGTGATGGCATCATGAGTGCGATCTCGTTCAGCACAAAGGTAGAGAAGGAGACGGATGACAAGGGCGAGTGGGCCAAGATCACGCTGAGGGGCAAATGGTATGTGATAGTTCATGTATCTTTGAAGGCTACTGACAGAGTTCTAGGCTACCATATTCGCGATTCTAGTCGCATCGTAATAGCAACCAAAGATGTGATCCATGCCAAGTATAGTCTCTTGTCATTGTGATTCTTCGTATCAATACCTCTAGTCATTGCTACTTGTTCTATTCAATTGTCGCATCGTATTTGGAGTGCTGCGGTTCTTGCCGTGGGATCCATGCTTGTTGTCCATGGTGGGGTTGTTGTTGATCTATGGAACAGCTTCCTAGGTGAGAGCGCAAACCCACCGCTCTTGCCCATAATCTCCCTCACCTGCCATGCTTGCCTAACTCATCCTCACCCCCCTAGCTTTCCCCTCGCTACATAAACACCTCGAGCTAGAGGAATCCATCCTTCCAACACCACCATCTTTTCTGCATCCGCTCGGCCACGACCAATTTCTTCCTTCAGCACACGGTCGACCAAAACAAACGTCTCTCACACCTGGGAAACGGCTCAGTCAACACACAATCCTTTACCCATATCTTGCGGCACGCTGCTCGTCCTCACAGCAGAGAAGCTTTGACGGCTGCGCACTTACGTCACCTTTACTGGTACTACTATACACCCAGGGCTGCCCATCAAACCAGCGTAACCAAGGCGACAACCCACATTGTTCGCACGCGCAGGTGAGCGCAGCTCTAATGCCGCGGTCTTTGATTGCCTTCTGACTAACTCCGCACATAGTAGAAACGAGTCACGCTCGTACCTCCAAGAACCACCCCCACGAACTCACGAGAGTCGATCACGACCACGAAGCCAAGATGCCAGCCACACTTGAGCCAATCCGACGCGTCAAGTGTACCTACAAAGACTGCAACATGTCTTTCGAGACAGAGAAGATCATGAAGAATCATAAGAAGAACACTGATGAACACGAGTACTGTCACAAGTGTGATGAAGACTTCGATACTTTCGAGGACTACGCCATGCACAAGATCACGCGTCCAGAAGAGCACAACCTGGCATGCCGTGTCTGCGGTGACGAGTTCAAGAGCAAGTCAGGCCTGAAGCGCCATATTGAGCTCAATCACAAGGTCAACCAGAAGCTCACGTGCATTGGCTGCCAGAAGTCTTTCTACCGCGCATGCCTCTTCATCGAGCATCTTGAGTTCGGCCACTGCGACGTCATTTCCGCAGCCCAGTTTCAAGGCCACATTGTTCACAAACATCTGATTACAGACTTGTTGAAGGACGGCCAGCAATTGACTCGCTTCCTGCAGAAGACGTCCAAGTACGAGGCAGCCATCGACGATGATGTTCGGAGGACTGGGGTTTCACTTGACGACGATCCTCTCGACGACGAGCATGAGATAGGAGACGTCCAGTACGAGGCGATCAAGCCGGAGAAATCCGAAGATGAGGATCCCCCAGTCTTCTATGGCCGGTACCCTCCTCTTCCCTCTCAGGCCAAGTCCATTCCGGACGTAGACGCGGCAATCGCGCCGATGATGGGTGGCATCTCTCTTAACGGAGATGCTGGCAATGACTCCGATTGTTCAACAGCCGTTGGATCTCCTGTCGTCACTGGCTATCCTGCACGTACTGGTTCTCTTCCCGGACACTCTCATCAAGGTCAGAGTTGCTCTTCTATCCATGAAGGCTCCGCCGTTCAAAGCTCAAACACCCAATCATCCAGTCGCCAGACCAAGGTCTGGGGCTCCCGCAAGGGCAAAACAACAAGCTCTGTCCTGTTCCCCAACGCTAAGCCCAAGGCTCCTCCCAGCGACTTCTCCATCTCCGCCCACGACGAAACCATGGAAAAGGAGCACGGTCCCAACCTCCTCAGCGATCGTTTCTGGGATCCTATGAGTGACGACTGGAACCCCGACCGGTTCTACGACCCCATCGTCAGCAAGTACTTCTGTCCCTTCATCTGCGAGTAAGTCCATCATCCCATCCTTAGCCCTCTTGCCTTGCTAACCCTTCCCCAGACAGTCTTTCCCCATACCCAGCGACCTAAACACGCACATCCTAGGCGATCACCGCATAACCCGCATGAAATGCCCCAAGTGCCTCAAATACTTCAAACACGCCACTGCACTCATGGCGCACTGCGAGTCGCGTGGTGCCCGCTGCAATATCAACCAGACGGACAACTTCGCCATCTTCCTCGACCGTATGTCTGGGGGCTTCCTGGGTGTCGAGGAGAAGATTCGGCCTGATCACCTTAATACGCGTTCTGTTATGATCCAGAACTCGGAGACGGGCCATATGGAGCTGTACAAGCCGCCGGTTGCGAGCTATCTCCAGTATGAGGTTACGACGCCCCCGGATTGGAAGAATCCGGTTAGGCAGGGTGTGACGATTGGGGGCATGGGCGGGGGATCGCGGTGGTGAAGTGAGGTGATGGTGGTGCGGTAGGGATGAGATGGAGTTTATGTGTGTGACTTTGGTGACGAAAACCCTGAGACGAGATTGATTAACTCAGGGACTAGTCGGTATCTGGTGGATTGCACATGGCAATATCACGGTGGCACTAGATTTCATTTCTCCTGATCGGAGTGCTTTTCTGTGCTCTCCCGGGTCGATCAATCATGATGGTATGTAGAGAAAAATGTACCCAACTTGGCAACACAAAAATGCAGTTTTCCAAAGCATCTCATACAAGAAAAAACCTAAACAGGTCTGTAGCCTACACCGACGCCAGGCCACCTATCTTGTATGCTTTCAGGTTAATGTAGGCTGCAGTCCTGTTCAGCGTTTTTCTTGGTTGACGTGAAAATTGAATCTTTGGTATCTATGCTCCATCAATTCTGAATGCAGAGGCCGTTGATTGTAAACCACAAAATTCACATCTCATCTTTATCTCAGCTACCCACTTTCCGCATCTACATAATCCGTCCCACGGCCATCTCCGCCATCATATTAGGCAAATGACTTGGATTCAAACTCCTCTTACTCGGCGCGTCCGTCGTCGTAAGATTGAGGCTTCCCATGTCGCACCATGAGACTCCGTTCGTCGTAATTGGCTGAGATATCGTTAGCATAACATACTCTCCAACGTATAGCACCAAATATGTGCCTGGGGAGAAGCGGGGACTTACCAAACAGCTCAAATGTTTACACCAACTACACGTATTCCGCCACTCGTAAAAGTTCCGCAGCAGCAGAATAAATCCGATAAACACCGCCACCAGCCCGCCCGCACGGACAAGCCACCACGCCCACCAGAGCGGCTTCCTCCCCTTGAAGAAGCCCACGGGCTGCTTCGCAAACGCCGTAATCTTGCTATTGCTAGTCTTTGGTTTACTTCCCTCATCTCCGTCCGCACCGAGCGATGCGGAATGGGCTAGCGGTGCCGTATCCACCGTCGCATACGGGGGTTCACTCTGGCCCGTGCGTGCGCGCAGCGATTCGGGAGAATGGATAATGCAGATACCCAGTACGATGCCCATGAGGAAGCCGCCGATGTGGGAGAAATTATCCAGACCGGGGAGTAGACCGATGACGAAAGCGATGGCCATGTCGAGGAGGAGGAAGAGGAGGTCTTTGACGGGGCTGCGGCGTGTAGACCAGTTGTACAGTAAATCCAGCATGGTGAGAGCGAGGACGCCGAAAAGGGATCCAGATGCGCCGACGGAGGTAATGCCGTCGGGGGCGTAGTTGCCACCTAGGACGAAACCGAAGATGCCAGCGGAGAAGTATACGAGGGCGAAGCGGAGGGGACCGATTTCCTTCTCCATGTCGCGGCCTAGTGTCCACTGGAGGAGCATGTTGAAGCCGATGTGAATAAGTCCTGCGTGGAGGAAGATGGGTGTGATGAAGCGCCACCATTGGTTGGGTTCATGGCTGCGGTCTTTGAAGTCTGTGACGGAGGTTTGGTCGGGGACGCCGCTGCCCATGCCGCAGAGTTCGGCGAGGGTGCATTTGTTGTCTGTGAGGGTCGTCGTGTTGGGGCACGGCCAGTCTACGACGGGGCCTGGCTGCGCTTCGATGACGCGCTTGATGTTGTGCATGCAGGGTGTGAAGCGCGCGCCCATGTTGATGAGGACGTAGGGCGAGGGGCCGATCATGATGTTGAAGTTGGGTTTCGTTTGGATGGGGCTGCCTGTTAACATGCCTGGGGGGTGTTAGTCTGTTTCCTATACTGACAGACGCCAGACGTACCATTCTTGATCAGTTCTCCCACGAATACACCGACTTGCACCGCAGTAAGGATATACACAACCCACGTCACCCGTCCACTAAACATGCCTTTCTTCTTTTTGCTCTTTCTCCGCCTCGGTTCTACGCCCATGCCATAGTACTCTGGGTCACCGTTATACCGCGTCGGACTGCTGCCATCCATCTTCGGTTGGTTCTGAAGCGGTATTGCGTTCTGGTCGGCAAACGGGTCTGGTTGCCGCGCGTACGGGTCGTTGATGTGTGCCGTCGAGCTATATTGTGTGGGAGGTTGGTACGAGGTATTTGAATACGATGTATCGATGGGGTAGCCGCCGAGGGCTCCGCTGCTTGCGGTTTGGGTTGGGTAGGGCCGGTCGCCAAAGGGCGTGCTGACGGGCGAAATGGAATGTTGCGTGTGATTGCTGGGTATCGGTGGCAGAGGCCCATCGTTCCTGTCATGCGACTGCCCTTGGGTGTTGCCGTAGTAGTCGTTGGCCGCCATGGTGGGCAGGCACTTGTGGTGGTGTTAGGAAGGCGCAAAGGTACACAACGTGATGCGCAACAGTAGCAGGTGTACGTCGTGTCGAAGGGCGCAATACAGGCGAGGTCGACTCTGTCGAACAATGAAGTTGTGGGGTAGACGAAGGGTTTGGCCTTGCTTAAGCTGGGGGGCGTGCGACGACTCGTCGTCTCCGGAACAAGCCTCGCGCAAGCCTTGTGTAAGTCCAGGGGTTCCTTCGGCGTCTCGGAAACACGAAAGAGGAACAAGAAGAACACGTTAATCCAAAAACTCAGGCACCCGCTGTTATATGACCAACGCCAGCACACAATGCAGCAACGAAGCGAATGTAGGAAACGAGAGGCTGAGGGTTGCGGTTTGCGTATGCAGAGGCCGACCGGGGGCTCAGAAAGCGAGTGATGCGCAACTCAGCCCCAGCTGTGGAACCGGTAAAGGATGCTGTACCCTACAACCTAGCGTCTAAGCGGCGATCTGTGGCGTAGACGTGCTAATAATAACTGCCGCACACCTTGGAGTCACTGATATACACGGAATTGACATAGAAAGTGGCGATGTGAATGTACGATGTATCTAGTTTTAGTTGTCGCATTTTGGCGACTGCGCGCTGGCATGGAACCACGTGCAAACCCCTGGAGCTTGTGGCAGTTACCGTTGCGCTGCTGCTGCCACTGCGGAAAGTGGAGCTGGCATTCGCACTAACAGGTATAAGATCCACTTGTTTACGCGGACAGTGAGACATGCGTCACCTACATCATCAGGTATGCATGCTGATCCCAAGATCCTCTCCTGATGATGCTGATGCAAAATGCAAAGAATATTACTGTATTCAACCTATCTCGTCTACAGCGGCGGTAAGCTTTCTCTGCAATTCGGACACATAAGTCGATATCGCATCCACCCTTCCAAACACCCAGTATGGAATATGTGCCGACAAGGCGTAACCATGTACTGCCTTCTCTGTAGAATCATACTCGTCCCGCCCATGCCAGCCACGCTGCTCTCATCAGCGCCTGCGGGTATGACAGGGACTTCGATGTCGTTGGCGCAGATACTGCAGTCGAATACTTTTTTGCCTTTCGATTTGGATTCACCTGAGGCTTTGGACGATTCGCTCTCGGGGACAGAGGCGTCGATTGTGGTGGGTGAGTCTGTGGAGGTGGTGATGTTGAGGGGCATTGTTGCGCCTTCTTCGTCTTCGCGCAGAATGGGGTGGTAATCGTATGCGGGGGGTGCCCATCCGTCTCTGATGAAGAAGCGTGGACCTAACATTTCCTGGCTCACCAACACTACCACTTGAATCCACACCCACCCTGCCAGGAAACCCATTGCTCTCCAGTCTGTTCTTGAAAACAGTACGTTGTCTTCTTTCATGTAAAAGTACGCTACAGGTGCGATGCGGGCCACGCTCGTTCCTACAACGTAGTCCCAGCGCAGTGCTCGCCGGCAGTTGCGCATGATGTTCCGGTAGATCTGCGGTGCCCAGAACGAGAGGTAGATGAAGGTGATGACGTCGAAGTAAATCGCGCGATACGTCGTGCGAGCTGTCCCGAAGTGTATAGTTACAAAGAACAGAACGATGAGCATGAGGCAAAAGCGGCTGTACAGTGCACCAAGCTCGGCCCGGGGATTCGCATTCGTTGTCGTAGCGCCGCCTGGAGTGGGCGTATTATTTGGGCTCGGAGTGAGGTCTTCGTCGGGGTCGTCCTGGTCTGGTGCGATGATGATGGGAGTAGGTGGACGTGGCGGTCGAGCGGCAGTAGCTGGCAAAGGTAAACCGCCATCGGTGGGCGGTGTTGGAGCTGCAGGCTCAGGAGCCGGAGTTGGGGTCGTAGTAGTAGTTGCTGGACTTCGTTGTCGCTCCTGACGGGCTCTCTCCGCTGCTTGCACAGACCAGATATCCATCAAGAAGCGAAGATGGGTCAGTACAGAGAAAAGCGCTATGAACGCAATACTGTAGAGCGCCAACTGTGCCGTACCGAGGAAGAAGTACATGAAGATGAGAATCAAGAATGTGAAGCCATCTCCAAGGGCCATCATAGCAATAGTATAGAAGCTGACCCGGCTGCGCATGGACGGCGTTGCGGTCTCTTTCATCTGCTTAAGAGTGAAGGAAAGTTGGAACGCAAGACTGATGGCAAAAGCGAGGATGCCGTGTCTCGCGCGCACATTGAAATCTTCTGTCTTGGATCCAACCAGGTGCATGGCTTCTGATGGGGGGAAGTCTGGAGGACCTTTTGACTCAATCACGAAACCACAATCTGGAGAGAAGCCCACCATGGACATGGCATGAGGGATATCGTGTGGGATAGGAGCGCCAGTAGGAAAGCGGAGCTCGTGCTCGAGCCAGTCCATGTCGACGTTGGATTGACTTGGAAACTCTTGTAGATACAAGACGAACTCGCAGTGGTGCCCTTGAAACATGCCTTCATTGTTGCCCTCCGCAGCGGATGTCCAGGGGTTCCAGTTCGGGAAAGCTCTCTTCTCTTGCCGTTCTATAGCTTCGCGTATCGTCCAATTGAGGAACTCCTGGGACGTCGAGTAGAAGTAAGGAGTAACCTGCAGATGAGGCAAAGCGAAGATGCCCGCGAACCGATCACTCGTAGTCGTCAGAACAGCAGTTCCACTCTTCAAAAAATGAACGCCGTGTGCCACGAACTCCCACCAATTCCCCCCAAAGCTGTCTTTGTCTCCGATTACCACTTTCGCGCTGATCTCAGATATAGTCTTGTTCGCATTCCTCCGCATTCTATCTTCCAGCTCTGTGACGTGTATCCGCAACGGTCCACCTGCACCAGTCAGGTTCCTGTCGTATACCGCCATGTTTCCGAAGGGATCGTCGGGTATGGCTGAGGCGTTGCCCATGTCGCTGGGATGCCGTATGCGACTCAGAGGCGAGCGCGTCCATTCTCCCTGCACGTAACCAGACAGGTTCTTGTATACCGGCATGCCAGCTTCCCCCTCCTGCAGTGGTCCATCCAGCATGCCCTTCCATCCATCTCCCAGTAGTCGCTCAGACTGCGCCTTTGCCTTCTGCCTCACTGGGTCCAGCAAGTCCCACGCAAAGCCATCCTCATCCCGCAGCCCAGTGACATTGAGCCACCTGTCCTTCCTTGGGTTGAAATCGCCGTATCGCGTCCGATTCAGGATATCGAGTTGGTAGTATTCGCGCTCGATGAGCTCTCGGTAACGGGTGCGCGCATTGAAGGTTGGCTGTTGCTGTTCGGGCGAGTTGATGAGCAGCAGCAGGATTATAAAGAAGAGAAAAGATCGGGGGTCTCTTCTAGTTTCCATCAGGGCGGCTTCGGTCGTGCATGAGCCGCCATGGAGCGGGTGGATGCAGGCAGGCGGGAATGCAACGGTAGGTAGCGTTGGACGGATGACGTGCGCAGATCCGAGGTCTCGACTAACGCGTGTCTGCTATCAACGTATAGGGTCCACGCACGACAGCTTGGCAAAAGGTAGCTCTCACAATTATCATCATTTCACATGTTCAGAGTTTGGATGTATCTATCTATCGATTTCGGCCAAAGGGCAAGAGGGGTATTGGGTCAATTCTATGTACACCGAGAAAGCGGGCAAGATTACTTCATCATGGCCTATCCTAAACACCTGCAAACGCCTCCATGCTGATCCTTTTCTTCGTACGCGTAAGCCGTGACTCTTTCAAATAGCATAAGGGCATAACAACATCTACTGCATCGGGCTGCTAATCGCTGGTGGCGCAGCCTCCAGGTCAACACGCTGGACCGTCTGGCGCAGGTCATTGCTGCTGCGGACGAGGTTGCCGAAGTACTTGCGAGCGATTTCGGTTTCCGCCTTGAGCTTCGTTGTCTCCTCCTTCTGCAGCTGGAGCTTCTCGACGTTCCTCTGCAGGCCGATGCGGACATCGTTAGCAGGGCCCTTGAGTGCACGGCGAACCTCGGAGCTGATGCGAAGGGCGTTGGAGTGTGTGTAGTCGATCGCTGAAAGTTGTTGAGATAGCTTTGCACTGAGACGGTGAGGTAGCGACTTGGGCACGGAAGCCAAGACGTATGATACTCCGAGAGCAACTATAGACGTTAGTACAGGTCGAATAACAGCGAAAGGATGTGCTTACCACCAGCGATGAGACCGGGAATGATCAGTCTCCTCATGTTGCTCGTACCCATGACCTTTGCAGCACCAAGGGCACCGTCTAGCCAGCCGACGCCGCCGACTAACCTGCCACCTACTACACCGGCAACAGTCATGGCCATACCAGCCCCGGCAGCCTTCTCTTGTCGTTCCCATAGACTGGCGACATCGAAGAAGTCCCATAGGTCGATGTCGATGTCCACTTGGCGCGCGAGAGCGTGCACTGACTTCCTAAACATCCTCTCTGGGCGGAACATGACATCGGCATACAGGTTGTTACCAAGATGTAAAACACCCAAGTTCTTAATGCCGTTGTAGCCTTGTACCGCTTGGGTTCGTGCATGTTCTTCGCACAAGCGAACCGCTTCGGTGATCTCGTGGAGCATGGAGTCTCTGATATCCTCGGCGTACTGGTAGGCTGAGAAAAGGCCAGGGTATTCGATGCCAAGATCCTGCTCTGCCACCCTAGCGATAGAGTTGTTGAGCGTGTCCCGGGTGTGGCCATAGACATCTGATGTTGTGTCTTCGACCATACGATCAACTGCCTCTCCAGCTTCTGTCCGTGACTTCTTTGACTCTTCGAACTCGGGCTCGAGCGCCTGGATCTCCTTGGTGACACGGTCCAATTCGCTCTGGGAGACATCGCGGTTGACAGTGGCAAGGTTGTTCATGTCTCCTAGCACGTTGAGGAGATAGGTCTTGGCGGGTGCCAGCTTGGATCGCGCCCTCTTCTCCAATACGAAACGTCGCAACGAGGCCTCGAGATCAGCAAAGTCGCGCTGCTTCTCTGCTTCCTTGCCCTTTCCTTTGTCAGAGGGGTCATCATCGCCGTCGTCATCCGGGGGGCTCCCTCCTCCACCCATGGGAATGGCGTTACTGGAGACGAAATGCACCAGTTCGCTGGACTCCTTGAATGTGGCGGGACTGAGATTGGCGACTTGCTTCAGGATCATTTCCTGGCAACGGTTCTGATCGCGGATGGTGTCGAAGCCGTTGACCACCATGAACATGTATGCCTTCTCTCGCGCAGCGGTGAAGATGAAGTTCTTGGCGGACTCGGTGAAGTGGTTGGCGGCAGAAACGACGAAGACGACAACGTCAATCTCTTCTTGGCGAGCGAAAACGGCGGTTGTCTTCAAAGAGTCGGCGTTCAGACCCGGGGCGTCGATGAGAGCGATGTCGACGACTCCGTTGTTGAGAAGAGATTCATCCACGTCCCGGATGTCCTTGACGTAGATCTTGCATTGTGAGAAGTGGTCGTTGTCAATGACGATCTTCTCAAGGTCCTTCAAGTCGAATACAACATAGGTGCTCTCGTCGTTGCGGTTGTATGTCGAGCCGATGGGAATCGCGTGGACCTCTTCGACTCCGCCGTTCTCTCTGAAGTCAAGCACCTCGCAGAATATGCTTGTGCAGGGCTGCTGGTCTTCGGGGAGGACCTTGCGTCGGAGGAGGGCGTTGCAGAAGGTTGACTTTCCGGCGTTGAGATCTCCGGTGACCAGGACCTTGCTCGATGTGTCCTCGATACGCTCTTTGAGAGAGAAGAGGTGGCGTATGCTCTGCTGGATCTGTCCGTCGAGGAGAGAGGCAACCGAGTTCTTCTCGAGCGAGTGTACCAGGTCTGTCTGGTTCCGGCCTCCCATGCGCAATTCCAACTTCAGGACGGAGAAGTCGTGGGCCAGCTGTGGCGTGACCAGTCTGGGCTCCTCCTTGCGTTTCTGTTCGGCGGCTGAGCTCGATTCGCCGAAGTCGTCTCCAATCGTCGTGCCCGCTCGGCGGGGTCCGCGCGGTCGTTCGGGGGAGCGCATGTCGGGGTCGAAGTTGCCCATGGCCGACTGTGTGTGCTGCAGGCCGGGCCGTGATTCGTTGCGGAGATGTGCTTTTTGCTTTTCTGCCACCTGGACCGAGGGGTAGTGGGCCGGCCATTTCAGGTTCATCTCTTGGAAACTCTTCAGCGTCTCGATGGTGCCAGCAATGGCGCGGCCGAGGGCGTTCTTGTTCTGGTTGTAGCGCAGTTGCAGGACATGGCTGCGCTGGCGTTCGTGTTCGGCGTTCCCTGACCCGGCAGACAGCATCGGTGATGGCCTGTCTTCGCCAATGTTAGACCGCCAATTCATGCCGCTGCCTTCGCCGTCTTGCATACTTCCGCCGTAGCCAGAGTCCTCGTCGAGCATCGAGACGAGGCGGGCGGCGGCGTCGCTCGTGGTGCTGCCGCCGCCGACCGTCATGTATCCGGGTCCAGCATTCCGGCGCGGGACGAAGTCGTCGGATTGGCCACGGCGGCCGCTGCTGGAGGACTCGCCGGGCGAGGAGGGGCGGCCGTTGCGTCGATCGGGATTCATCGAGGTGGTTCGGGTGGTTGCGCTATGAGGAGGGGCGCATGTCGTGATAGATGCGGAGGGGCGGGTGTGAAGTTGTGGAGAGAGGCGGTGTCGAGAAAGAATATGCTGAGACAACGTCAGAGTTGGTGTGCACACGCCACCTCGCACCCAAGCAGGGATTGGCTGTCGTGACAGCTACACGCCCACCAGGGCACTGCCGCGGCATACACGTGTGCAGCTATTTCACGACAACCTTTGCACGTCTGGCTGGGCGCTGTGCAATGCGTGAATACTTTGGGTGAATTGGTGTACTAGAATTGCGCTTGCTCAAAGGTGGGCAAGTGGTAGATAATTCCCTCGAGGCTCGGCATCGCCATACCTGCGTCTGCGTATCTTGCCCTCCACGCCTCAACCCGGCCGAACATCAAATGACATAATCGGGCAAGGCAGCCACTTTTGCAACTTGACGTCTCTGCCTCTTCCTGCACAAACACTCGCCTGTTCAGAGCTGGTCTCTTCCTCTAGTCTTGTAATCTGAACGAAGTGGTCGGTCGTATCGCGCTGCCCGCCGCACCCACATCTCCAAGTCTACCCCAGGATCCTCCGAAACCCTCGCCCAATCCAGTCGCAATCATGAACGTATGTATACCTGCTCTTATACATAGCCCATGCTGACAACCCTGCAAGATCGTAGAATGGGCCTTCGGAAAGCGCATGACGCCGGCGGAACGGTTGCGGAAACACCAGCGCGCACTCGAGAAGACGCAGCGAGAGCTAGACCGCGAGCGCGTGAAGCTTGAGAACCAGGAGAAGAAGCTAGTCGCAGATATCAAGAAGAGCGCAAAGAATGGGCAGATGGGGCCTCTGCGCATCCAGGCAAAGGACCTGGTGCGCACACGGCGGTATGCTGAGTCGCTGTCGCATTGCTGATAGGACATGGCTAACGTACGCAAGATACATCCAGAAGTTCTACCAGATGCGCACACAACTGCAGGCGATTTCGCTCAGGATACAGGTATGGCGTATGCCTACTAGGAACGGACATGGCTAATGCGAGCAGACCGTACGCAGTAACGAGCAGATGATGCAGTCTATGAAGGGCGCGACAAGTGAGTACATCTACAACTTTTCGCTAGACTAGTCTAACATGCGCAGCACTGCTCGGAAGCATGAACAGGCAGATGAACCTGCCCGCGCTCCAACGCATTGCCATGGAGTTTGAGAAGGAGAACGACATCATGGACCAGCGGCAGGAGATGATGGACGACGCTATCGATGATGCCACTGGCATGGAAGATGAAGAAGAGAGCGAAGACGTCGTCAACCAGGTCTTGGATGAGATAGGCATCGATCTTGGCCAGGCTGTGAGTACTCTCTCACTACCAAGACCGCAATCGCTAACGTCGCATAGCTTGGCGAGACGCCCAGCGGACTGCAGAAGAACGCAGTACCTGAAGCTAGGGTGGCGCAGGCTGTTGGCGGCGGCGGAGCTGACCCTGATGACGACGACCTCCAGGCACGCTTGGACAGCCTGAGAAGGTGAGGTGAAGGGCTAGTACCAGAAGCAACTTGGCCATGCCCGCGCAGCATTCTTGGCTCCGTGTCAGCATGCTAGATATCAGGCCGGCGGCTTGAATAGAGGGTTCATTCTTGATCACGTCAAGAGACAGTGCAATCTGCGTATGAAGATCTGAAGATCTCAAATTTCCGCTGTCCATGTTGCGGGATAGTCATGGCCGGCGGTTGTACATAGACATGTTAGTCAATTCAAGCCGGCTCCACAGTACGCGCCGGTCTGCATGCGCGCGAGCCTAGATCGTGCTGATCCGCAGCCCAAAACCCTGGATTTGCTTTGGTTATGCTAGCCTTGGTTGATATAGCAGAGTCACAGGACCGTGTATTTGGCCTGCGCCGTCGCCTCCATTCACACCTGGGTAGTACCTAGCGGGGTCGCCTTCGTGAGTCGAGTACCTGCGCAATTGATCCCCGCACTTCCACAACAAGCAGTCGGGTTCCCATTGCGCACGCTGCCACTCACTACCTATCCGCCCACGCTATCTCGACGATCGTCCAATCTCAACCCTGGAACGTGCCCGCGCCTTGTCATCTTTTCGCAGTGTCAAGCCTTCTCTTGCGCCAATTGATATTTCCGGCTGCTCGCCCCGCCATACACCCTCGACGTCATTACACCTAGCACCGACGACTCCCACGACTCCTCCCCTTGCATCCGTCTACATCTTTCCTACATTCTTGTCCCTCGAGCCCCGCTTATCTCATCCGCGAATCCGCCGCCGCCTCGGCCGCCCCATCTGCATCGCCGCCACTACCCAGTCACCAAACGCCAGCGCCATCCTCCAAGCTGGCAGGCAACAGGCGTCGGAGCGCCCAGGGAGGCTTGCTCTCGAAGATGTTTGGGAACGCAAAGGACGACGAGAGTCCCGCCGTCGACACCCCTGCCAACAATGACGCGCCCAAACCCGCAGCCCCAGCGGCGGACAACGCAGCTGCTGCACCGACAAACACAACCAGCAACGGCTCCGCTTCCATAGATCGCAAGCCCAGTGACGCTTCCGCCCCCACTGAGAGAAAACGACGGAGTAGTGGCGTATCGCGTGCCCGCGACATGTTCTCGAGCGCGAAACAGTCGCTGCACCTCGGCGGCTCTTCTCCCACCAACACGACCAACAACACCATGACCGAAAAGACCGCCCCTCAGACGCCCATGCAGAAGCTGGGCAAGTCGGATGCTGCCCTCAGTGTCCCCCAGGGCTCCCTCAACAACTCGGCTGGCGAGTCGGCGCCCGGCCCACGATCTACCTTCCGCGTCGGTGTCACAGAGGATAAGAACAAGAAGTGCAGACGAACGATGGAGGATACCCACGCATACCTGTACAACTTCCTGAGCACCCCAGCGCCCTCGTATGCCGCCGACAAGGCCCGCGCCATCTCCGACGCCAGCTCCACTCAGTCGGACCCTCTGTCGCAAGCCGTAGTTGAGACAGACAACGGATACTTCGCCATCTTCGACGGACACGCCGGAACCTTCGCTGCTGACTGGTGTGGAAAGAAGCTTCACCTGATCCTGGAAGAGACAATCCGGAAGAACCCCAACACTCCGATACCCGAGCTGCTCGATCAGACCTTCACCGTCGTCGACCAGCAGTTGGAGAAGCTTCCTTTGAAGAACAGTGGTTGTACCGCGGTCATTGCAGTTCTGAGGTGGGAGGACCGAGTACCTAATGCGCAATCGTCCACCGGCTCAGTGCTCTTCGCACCCGCGGCTGTATCGGCTATCAAGCATGCAGGCGAAGGCGGCGAGGCTACCGATTCCGCTGTGGAGCCCGCAGCTGAACAGCAAGTCGAGGCGAGATTACGCAACGAGGCCAGCCGACAGCGCGTGCTGTACACCGCCAACGTAGGTGATGCGCGTATTGTCCTCTGCCGCAATGGCCGAGCGCTGCGCCTCTCCTACGACCACAAGGGCAGCGACGAGAACGAGGGACGCCGTGTTGCTAGTGCCGGCGGCTTGATTCTCAACAACCGCGTTAACGGCGTCCTTGCTGTCACACGAGCACTGGGCGATGCCTATATGAAGGACTTGGTCACCGGACACCCGTACACCACCGAGACTGTGATTCAGGCCGAGCAGGACGAGTTTCTCATTCTCGCTTGCGATGGTGTAAGTAATGCAGTCACAAATTCATGACATTTGCTAACAGCTATAGCTCTGGGATGTCTGTTCCGACCAGGAAGCCGTTGACCTAGTCCGCCAAGTTCACGATCCGCAAGAAGCCTCCAAGAAGCTCGTCGACTACGCCCTCGCACGCTTTTCGACCGACAACCTCTCCTGTATGGTCGTTCGCTTCGACAACAAGGCTCTTCGGCAGCGCAAGAACGACGCCGCGATGGGTGTGGACGGTGACCAGTCGACCATGAAGGGCGGCATCACCGAGGCAGACGCCATCGTGGCCCAAGCGAAGAAGTCAATCGGCGAGCCGGAGATACCAGTCGAAGCAGCGGCGCAGGAAATTATCATGGAGGAGGCCGAGGCTGAGCCCGGTCCTGAGCTCAACTTGGACGCCGCAAAGGCAGCCAGGAAACACGACGCATAGTGTGGATGGGTCACGACTTGGCATATGGATACTATGAATGGGGGAATATCTTGGAAGGCAGGCGGCGTGCAATGTTCATGGACAGATGGCGGCAGTGTATGATTTCTAGCGTACCTGAGGATCCTTTGGGACCAGGTTTCTTTCGGGTGCATTCCCTAAGGTTAGCCGTATCTCAGAACTGAGCGCTTCAATGTAATCAAAGCAAAGCAAGTAAAGACGAGCTTGTCACACGTACATGTTTGCCGTCTGTTGTATGCTACATCTGTTTGCCCCGCGTGTTTGCGCATTGACATTCCAGGTCCACGATGCGCTAATGACGATCGTGGGGCCTCTACCTGCACCGACTTTCACCGCATTCAAGAAATCCTGCGTCTACTAGCCCCCATTCCCGCTGCATCTACCCCCGAAGCTTGGATCACTGGAGTCACGCTCATGCGGCTCCGAGGAGCAACGCGATAATCATGTCGGGCGTCGACACGGCAGACTCTACGACCAACGCCCTCCCGAGCGATGCGCGACCCGCCTTTGTGACGCCGAGGGACCTACTCCAACAGTCCCGAGCGCCTCTACCCCCGAAAGAGCAGCCGCGCCAACTTTCAGCTGTTGACCGCGAGCAACTGGACGGCCTGGTATGCAGTCTGGATCGCGGACAGTCGCTGCGGTAGCTGACAAGAGCTAGAGAACCATCAGAGCTTTCCTCAAGGCCAGGACGAGCTACGATGTCCTTCCTATAAGCTATCGCCTGATAGTCTTCGACACGGCGCTGCTGGTGAAGAAGAGTCTGAATATACTGAACCAGAACGGTGAGCTCGGACATTGTGTATGGAAGCACGAGCTGACGCTGTATGTAGGGATCGTCTCAGCGCCGCTATGGGATTCCAAGTCATCTACCTTTGCCGGACTCCTCACGACATCGGACTATATAAACGTCATCCAGTACTACTGGCAGAACCCAGACGCTTTGGCGCGGGTCGACCAGTTCCGCCTGAACAGTCTGCGAGGTAAGCGCTCGGCTTCACATACCGGACACAAGCTCACACAGACAGACATCGAGAGATCTTTGGGCGTCAAACCCATAGAGACCATATCCATCCACCCCGACCGACCCGTATACGAAGCATGCCGCAAGATGCTCGAGTCGCGCGCCCGGCGTATACCCATTGTCGACAGCGATGACGAGACACGTAGAACCATGGTCGTTAGCGTCATCACCCAATACCGCATATTGAAGTTCATCGCCGTGAACGTCAAGGAAACACAGAAGCTGCGGAAGCCGCTGAAGGAGCTCAATGTCGGTACATACGAAGATCTCGCGACTGCATCGATGGACACACCGGTCATGGACGTCATCCACATGCTTGTTAAGAAGAGCATATCAAGTGTACCCATCTTGGACAGAGCCGGTAGGTGGTAGTGTTGGATTTTGGCAAACTTGGCTAATATCCACAGGTACCGTGCTGAACGTCTTCGAAGCCGTCGACGTCATTGCACTTATCAAGGGCGGTGTATACGACGACCTGAACCTTACAGTGGGTGACGCGCTACTGAAGCGCTCAGACGTACGTCTCTACATCCTCATTATTTACACTCCTCTAACAACGCCCAGGACTTTCCCGGCATCTTCACCTGTTCGCTCAACGACAACATGTCCACTCTATACGACACGATCCGCAGATCGCGCGTCCACCGCTTCGTGGTCATCGACGAAAACAGCAAGCTCAAGGGCATGGTGACGCTGAGCGACGTTCTCGAGCATACGCTACTGGAAGGCATGGAGGACGAGTAGAACGACGCTATCCTAGACCACTTGTCAGCGAGCCATGTTAAGAGTCTTAGACTGCATGAGCAGAGAATGAGGAGGTGTGATGATTGAAAGTAAGTTTTGGGAATGAATCAAGATATCATATAAGGCGTCCTGGGAGGAATAAGTGCGCGACTTCGAGTCATGAAGGAGGTCTAGCGAGTCAATATTAACATATTATAAATTCTTCTCGAGTCTCTAAAGTATCTTCGCGTCCAGCGCCCACTTTCTAATGGTATCTCTAATAGCACAACGCCGGGTATTCCCATAACAACTATAATTAACTGTCCCCAGCCAGACGCCTCGAATCAAATAAATACCTCGACTCTACACACTCTCATCGTCATCGTCATCCCCATCCCCTACCCAACTAGTACTAGCCCCAACCAACTCCAATATCTGCGCTCCCCTCACCGCACTAACCTCCCCCCTCTCCACACTTTCCTTTACAAACGCCTCAAACTCCTCTTTCCCCATGACTTCCTGCCCTTCCTCCGGAAACAGCTGCGCAGACACCTTTTCCGCAATGTCGGCTGGGATGCGGCCCGCGGCGCTTTGCACGGCGAGACCGAGGACGAGGCGCGCGGTCCGGATTAGGTGCGTGTCTGTTTGGCTGGTGGAGGTTGAGGTCGAGAGGGCGCGGTGGAGGAGGAGGATTGTTGTGCGGGAGTCTGGGGAGGAGGGTGGACTGGTGGTGGTGGTGGTGGTGGTGGGGAGGGAGGAGTGGGTGGAAAGGGGGAAGTCGTCGATACATGAAAGGGGGTTCTCGATTTCGGTTGTTGGTGTGGATAGAGGTGATGGGGAATGGCGGATGATAGTCGTCGTAGGCGAGGGTTGGGGCGTGATATCCGAAAGCGGGTTTTCGCTTTCAGTCACCGGTGTGGATAGAGGCGATGGTGATGGGGAAGGCCGTGAGTGCGAACTTCGGATGAAGAGAGTGGGTGTCGGTGTATCCGCGAGTGGGTCTCCAATCTCAGTTACTGGAGTGGATAAAGGTGATGGCGAGGGGGTAGTCTGAATAGCGGTGCCAGGCCTTGAAAGAGGTTGTCGGATGTGGATAGTAGTCGGCGAGGCTTGCAGCATTGCTACGGCGGTTGCGGGGATATTTTCGCCTATGACTGAGGTGCTGGGTTTGATTTCGGAGCTTCTTGGAGATATGTATCTGGTGAAGCCCGTGAAGCCGGATGGGACGCGGGCACGGGATGGTGTTGCTGGACTTGTTGGGCGGGACGGTCGGTAGTAGGGGATGGGGAGGGAGTAGTTTATTGGACTTGTTGACGGTGAGGGGCTCGTTGGGGTGTCTTGGGGGAGTGGCGTGGATTCGAAGAGGGATGGGGAGAAGGAGAAGCTGGAATGAGAGCTCGGTGTCGATGTAGATGCGGAGTCGCTGCCGGTGTCAAGAGGATGGGGTCGGGTGGTGGAGATGGGGATGAAAGCGATTGGCTATAGGAGAGTCATGTTAGTGATACGCCGGGGAAAAGAGAGGAGGGTATGAGACTTACATCAATCTGCGGTGCTTCATCCGAGATATCCAACGGTGATGGTGTTCGCTCCACCCAGTCTTCTTCCTGAACTGACATATGCTTATCACTACATTCTTCACATCCAAAATCCCTGCAATGGAAACCCGATGTTAGCAATCCGCCATCAATGTACGGGAGTATAGCTTCGGGTAAGTCGCACCTCTTGCACCGTCCATGGTGGAACTTGTGACTGCAGCTCGTCCTCATCGAGGTCCTCGGGGTAGAGGCAGAAGACGAGGACTTGAGATCTAGGTGGAGAAGGTCGAGTAGGAATGTCTTGATGCGGCAATAACGACCGTGTGCTATGCAGTCTTGTAGTTCTAGCGGCGTCAGGGTGCAGTGAGATGCTGTCGCGTATGCCGGATGTGAAGCCTTGATTGGTGAAGGAGGGAGAGACGGTGAGTATAGGTCTAGGAAAGATTGCGAAGGCGATGTAGGGGTTGGCGGCTCCGAAGGTATCGAGCATAGTGTGTGTGCGCTTGCGACTGTGAAGACGCTGCTTCGATCCCGTCTATGTCGAGCATGTTTGCGGCGTGCGTCTTCTTTTGGCTCGAAGCCGTTGCCGAATCTGAAGTCGTATCGTAACTCGCCCTTCCTATGGTGTGGCCGGTATTTGGATTCTGGTGTAGTTGAGCCAGAAATTGTGCGACGAGGCCTCGTGGGTGTTGTGTTGATATGGTAGTTGTGATTCATAAAACTGTCTGAGCGTCGGAGTCGTTGTATGTCAACGTCAGACATACTCCGGATCTTAGGCTGCCGGCGATGGTAGTTAGTCTCTGAGGTAGGCAGGGGAATGAGGTGAGGATATGTTGACAGCTGGTGGGTTGTGGCCTCCATGACTGCGGGGGTAGAGGGTTCTGAGGTGGAAAGTAGCGTTAAGCTGGGAGTGTAGAGTGTAAGTACCTTTGTTCGCCCGAGATCGCAATTCTGGACTGAACTGATAGATGAATGAAGGCTCAGATGCCTTGTTTTGGTCCGGTTGCACATCTGCTGACCCAAAATTACGGTAGAAAGGGTCCGAAAGAGGTCGAGACATTCACTGCCTTCATCCTGCTCCAAAGAGCACACATTGTTACCCTCACTAGCGTGTGAAAGATGTCCGCGTCCTAAGAAAATCATTTCAAAGTCGCTACCGTCGATTGTCGTTGTGAGCATGATGTCAAAGCAATAGCGTCTTTGTTGAGATACATCGCCTAGCCCATGGCGGCGGGACAATGACTTTATGAAGCGTACGTCGTTATTAAACTCGGTTCTGTCTTACTACGGGAGCAGAATCTAAGGTTCGCGTCATTTTGCTGAAACCTGTCATCCTAAGAAGATTGATTGCGATCGTAACTTAGTTTGGGAGTAAGCTGAAGAGGCCGTGTTACAACACATTGCGCAGAGCCTTGAGTAAAGTTTACCGTTTGTTTCACCTCGTTCTGGAAGGCGGATGGAATCGGCGGCAAAGTTTGAACGTCGATGAAGCGATCGATTGCACCATTATGTGACGATAACCGTTGCTGTCACTGTCAAACTCAAGTGCTCGTTACTTCCTTGATGACCGGTTGGGTGGCTGGGTGGTTGAAACCCGACTGCCGCCTGCCGCCGGCAAACTGCCCGCCTCACTTCTCGAACACCCAACCACCGCTCCTCAAGCTTCACACGCTCAACCCTTATGTATATCTTGTATGTATACGCGTACAGTTCCCATCTTCTCTCATAGGCGAGATAAAAATGGAGATGGAGGGCGCGTTCTTTAGTGAGTGATGCCGCCCTTCGATGTGCGCGCGCCCTTCGCCTAGCAACTTCAACTCCTCACAGCCAACAATACCGACGGTGAATTTGCGCGAGCGGGATTGCTACGGTCAGTATCTAAAGTTCTTCGGGAAATTCTTGCTTCGAAACACACTACAATTCGTCGGCTTGTACTGCTCATCGATTAAACTTTACCGGCCGACACTTCGACAGCGCACGACAGCCACTAGACGTACGCTTGGACGTCTTTTCACCACCTGTCCGCCCTCCTCATCGCGACGCTTCGAAACACCAACACCGCCTCACCAAAATGAACGAACAAAACGAATCCCTCCTCTTCCGTCTCCCGCGGGAGTTGCGCGATGAGGTCTACCACTACTATGTTCTTGAGGAAGACGGTTACCACCACGATGCCACGTCTGACAAGCTTCGACAGGCTAGCGGACGTCCGATCAATTTAAGTTTGCAGTACACTTGCAAGAAGACTGCGACCGAGATGGAGGGTCTGGCTCTGCAGGTGAACAGGGTTACATTCCGTACAAAGCTCGAAGTACCCGAACCTGACAGCGAATGCTCGAACGCGCTTTTATGGAATCATCTTCTCTGTGAACGAGAACGACCTCTCCGACGTATGTTCGAGTGGTCCTATACTCTGGTTACACTCGAAGCTATACAACGCCTACGAGAGCTGCACCCGGATAGTACCGCGGCGGAGCAGATCGAGAAAGCGTTCATCAGGATGGGCGACAGGATTCACTGGCTCAGCCCCGGTACACTGTTTAATGAAGGCGTAGTTTGGAGTATAGACTATACAGCGCACACAACTCTACTACAAGACTTGTTGCAAATCCTATCCACCCACCCAGAGTTCTGGCGGTTGACTTCCAAAGAGTATACCAGAGAGTCTGAAGAAAACGACAGTAGGCACGCTTCGGCTAGTCAAATTGAGCTGTTCTCTGACTTTGCACAGATGGTAGGATTGTACACGAAGATCTGGAGTACCCAAATCAGACGGTTCAGGCGTTGATGCTTGGATGGCGCCCGGACCCATGGCGAATGCCGGATCGCGCTGAGTTTGACACGATCTTCGAATTTCTTCCACGGCCTCCTGCAATAGTAGAGGACTTTGACCGAGGGTGGTATCTGGATGACACGTACTATTCGGCTACCGCGGTGACTATTCGATTCTTAGAGCGCTTGCCACCAGCCACTCGGACGCATCTACGCAATATTACCATCCAGGAAAACGAAATAGGCGAGGCACATAGGCAAACTCACGCTAGAGGCCTTATTCCTTTCTGCTGCGAAAACCTCAAGCTTCGGATTGAGAGGAGAGTAGACGTATTTCACCAGCACTTCTTGTCCGAGCGCATGGGTTTAGAAGACGGAATCGAGGAAATTGCGCCCTGGTTCGTTGAAACCAAGTTCCTCAAGAGGCTTGGGATGCCGCCCGAATCCTTTCGCTTGGTTCTTCACGGGCCCACACCTCGAGCGAGCCAACGGCTGAGCGACCTTCTCATCAAGCTTGCCATTTGGGACGAGGGCTGCACTGTACTCGAGCATAGATTAGGTCCCAGCTCCGATTATGTCGTCTACCCAATGCGTAGAGGCTTTGCGGATGGTGTTAAGAAGATGGTTACAGGCGAGCTGCCTGCAAGAGTTGAGGCCGATATGGGACATGTGTGGGATATCAACCAGCTCCTGGACGACCATGTTGGCGAATGGCCTGCACTCAGCGAAGACGTATATGTGAAGACTGCGACTAGGCATGCTGGACACGAATTGTCACTTGAAGAGGAGGACTAGACAGTACGAATGAAAGGCTGCAGTCTTTTCACCACAGATCCCTCTGCGACTCAAAGAACTCGGCTTTCGTCATACCGCTCTTGGGGTTCGTGGTACCATGGTACGCCTCCGCCGTTGCGCCCTCGGCAGCGCCCTTGTGACTAGTATGACTGGTACCGACTTCCGCGTTTCCTTATGTAAAAACTCTCGGTATCCCGGACCACCACATTTCGACACCCATTTGAAGCCTTTGCGAGGCCGCTTCCCTATATCGTCATCAAACCTTCACCGCAAGCACTTCGTTCTTGATAACCCTCGCGATCATGGCAACGGACTCAACACCACCGAATGCATTTGAGCAGCACCAGTCTCCCCTCTTCCGCCTTCCACGAGAGATACGAGATGAAATATACGAGTATTACGCCCAAGAGACACACGGCTATCACTACGACTCTAGCTCTGGGAAACTCCGAATGGACAGTGGCGAGCGCATCAATCTCAGCCTCCAATATGCCTGCAGAAGGACCTTTGCAGAGATGGATGGTATCGCCTTGAGAACCAACACAATAACTTTCCCTACGACGCTCGATCTTCCCAGTGTTTCTGATCAGCTCATGAACTCTGAGATTTACGAATACTATCTTCTGTCCGGGAGAGACGCGATACTCCGGCGAATGCTCGAATGGTCATATCCTCTGGTCACTTCCGAGATTATGGAAAAGCTGTGTGAACGCTGGCCAGAAAGCACGACGGTCAGGAAGATGAGCGAATTCCAGCGAAGAGGCGAATTAAGCAGCAGCTTAAGCCACGGCTACTTGTGGGACGTCGATAACACGATTCCCATTGACTACGATCCGCACTCAACCCAAGCCCTGGACATTATCAGGGATCTATTGGACATAATGTCTGCTGATCCCGAGTTCTGGCTCATGACCGCAAGTGAATTCGATCTTGGCCTGAGGAAGATCTACCGCCCAATAGCGGGAGGTGTCGAAATTGATAGCCGGGATACTGAATACACATCAAAGGCACAGCAACAACGAGTCCTTGAATGGCAGCCCCATGAGTGGTGGATTCCCACGCAAGCCGATCTCGATAAGGTTGCCGAATTTATACCCAAGGACGAGAGATTTGCGCCTTTCAGCGCGATCCACATAAGGGGAGGAAATCGATCATACTTCTCTGCTGCTGCGGCATGCATCCGATTCCTCGAGCGCCTCAATGAATCAAATCTCAAGCATCTTCGCAATATCATCATTCTGGAGGATGAGTGCAGCAGGCCAAATTCCATCAATCATGCAAGAGGCCTCATTCCATTCTGCCTTGCCAACAACCAGATCAGAATTGAGAGGAAGGTCGACATCTGGCGCGCCATCATCATAGAGCACGGTAATATCGAGATCTATGACCGCGCGGCAGAAGGCCTGATGATGAAAATTGGAGCTTGGATCAGCGAAACGAAGACCCTCGCCTCTCTCGGAATGCCGCCAGGCTCTTTCAAGCTTACCATGCACGGCCCTTCGCCTCGAACAAGTCAACAGATTTTCGATGCTGTCGTAAAGATAGCAACTTGGGATGAAGGCTCTACAATATTGGCAGCAACCACATTCAACCAATACTTCCCCGACAATGTAGGTGGAGGCTTTGTAGAGATCATCAAATCTATGATCAGAGGCGAGATCCCAGTAACATTTGAAGCAAACATGGGCGAAGTATGGGATATTCAAGAACTCTTAGCACGTCACTCTGCTGTTTGGCCTCTGTGGTTCGGGGATGTTCTACGAATTCGCGATCTGGAAGAGCCACAGGGAGGATGGACACTAGCACGAGAAGAGCGTTTTGGAGTGTGGAAGGACAGGAGCGAGGTGGAATTCGACTGGATGGAGCAAATGGAAGGGTTTCAACTGCTCGTGTTACAGGATGATGTTGAGTAGGCAGGCTTGTTGGGTTGAAGGGGTTGACCTGTTTGAAGGGATGATGAAAGAAGAAGTTGATTGACGATGACGTCATTTGCATTGATCAGCTTGTGGCATCTCGATCCCTGTGTTCGAGTATCCTAGTCTTTATGATGCAATATATCACCCATCTGAGCTGCTTTCTTCTTTTGAATCCGTTCATCGTGCACTGCCGCCAGCAATAGATGATGGTTTCGCCAACTTCATCCGCTCGCATGAGCGCGCAAGGAACAAAACGACCTCGGGACTCTCAGTCACCCGGTAGCATCATCAAACAAGACAACTGCACAACTCCTGTGTCCAAGAGATATTTGGTACGCCTTCGTCCTTGCGCCCTTGGTAGCGCCCTTCCGCTACCATGGGAGACGCACTCTCTTCCGATTCTCAAAAGCTTCGCGCTGCACATTTATCCAATTTACACTAACTTTCCCACGCCGAGATGCAGTCGAGAAAGCTCTTGATCATGAATCAGAATCAGTCGCCATTATTTCGTATTCTTCCCCAAGAACTACGCGACGAGATATATCAGAACTACGTCCAGGAAGAGTGTGGATATAGCCATGATCCGACTTCGGAGACCCTTCGGGCGGCCAATGGTAACGTGGCTAAGCTCAGTTTGCTGTACTCGTGTAAAAGAATCGCGAAAGAGATGGATGGAATGGCGTTAAGAACAAACGAGATTGTTTTCCGCACGGTGCGTCATTCATCAGATGCTGGAGAACCACGATCGAACGCGGCCTTGTTTGAGGAACTTCTCAGATACTATCGAATGCGGCTGCGACACATGTTGAAGTGGGCGCATACGACCGTCTCGGTTGAAGTCATGCTTACCCTAAAATCACTATACCCAGACAGCCTTGCGGTACAAAGGATGGTGGAGACGTTTAAAGAGGGGGGCGACATGGATTTTCAACATGGCTTCGTATTGAAAGTGTGGTGCCTAGATGACTACCACAGCGGATCCATCCTAGCAGACCTTGTTACAGTCATGACGACCCTACCCGATTTCTATCACCTCACATCGAAAGAGTACGACCTCGAATTGCGGAGAGCGACGGAAAGCGACGATGACGACAACGGCCCCGACGATGACGACAACGATTCCGACGATGATGATAGCAATCACGACGATAACGATAGCAACCACGATGACGATGAAAGCGACCCTGACGATGGTGATAGCGACCTCGACGATGATGAAGCGTTCAGCAGTGGCAGCGATAGCGACGACTCTTCCTTGGATATACCCTTGATCATCAGGCCACCTTCCTATTCCAAAAAGACGCAAACGGAAATACTACAGTGGAGGCCTAAACTATGGTCGATACCCACTCGTGCCGAGCTCGAAGCGATATCAGAGTTTCTACCTCCATGGCCTACAGCATCTTATCGTCCTCATCTTGACGACGATTACGTGCCCAACGTGTACTTTTCTGCGGCAACAGTAGCTATTCGCTTTTTCCAAAGGCTTTCTTCAGAGAACTGCCAGCAACTACGCAAGATCGTCATCCAGGAGGACCATCCAAGTGTAGCATCACCGAAAATACACGGTCAGGGTCTACTACCCTTCTGCCTAGCGAACCCCAAAGTTCGAATTGAGCGTAGGGTGGATGTTTGGCGCACCGAATTCGTGTACAGCAGCAACCATTTCGATAACCATGCAAAAGGAATAGTAATGATGATTGGCACGTGGATCAACGAGGTCAAGATCTTGTATCAAATGGGTATGCCTGCCGAGTGCTTCACATTAGTCCTCCATGGCCCATCCGAACAAGCAAGCCAGCAACTCAGCGATGCTGTCGTCAGAGCAGCGATATGGCTAGAAGGTACCGTTGAAATTGCTCGGCGAGAGCAGCGTCGGTTCCTTCCCTCTGAAGGTATAACCGAAGACTTCGTGGACGTCATCAAGGAGATGATACGCGGGGAAATACCAGCGAGGTTCGATGCGGAGATGGGCGAGGTATGGGATATAGAGAAGATCTTGAGCGAGCACGTAGGGGACTGGCCCAGCAAGGTCAGCGATGTCTTCCGTCTTCAGGATTTCGATGAGCCGGATGGTGGCTGGCACGCGGCGCGTGAAGCGTACAAGGAGCTAGTTTAAGCGGACAGGATAAACTGGTGGAGACATTTGGCCGGGGAGGAGTCGCTGTAGTGTGGGACTAGTGTTGGCGGGCAGATCATCCCTTAGCAGAGACAAAATGACATTGTGTAGACTAAGTAATGCAGTACTGTTGTGGCAGTAATCTGACAACCTGGGAACAATCCGCCGGTTACAAGCTCGGCTATCAAAACGAACGAGCCAATGACCTGCTACATGAGTCGTGCTGTGCATACTCAACGGAATCATGCTGCGCCGCCCTTACATCCTCCGCGGCGCCCTTGATCAGTCTGACACGTACCAACTTGCGCGTTTCCTCACACATCAACTCCATTCTCCCCAAACAATAGTGATTCAACATGATTCGGAGGCCTTTGCGATACCGTTCGCTTGCCTTCATGCTCTCAACGCAGACTCCCAATGTCGCAGACCCTCTTCGTCATGATGACGGGCCCAGCATGAACAATCAACATCAGTCTCTTCTCTTCCGGCTGCCACGAGAGCTGCGGGATAGAATCTATGAGTACTACACACATCAAGAGCAAGGTTATATCTACGATCCATCGGCCCAGAAGTTTCGGCTCGCCAACGGAGAAAAGATCGATGTCGCGTTGATCTACACCTGCAAAAGAGTGGCACAAGAGATAGACGGTTTGGCGTTTGAATCGAACACGCTCCGATTCAGCGTCCTTCCGCAGATTCCTGGCACTGAGACTTCAAGCTCTGCAGCCTTTCTCTACCGCAGTCTCCTGGAAGGGCGCAACATGTGTCTCCGGATCATGTTGTCATATGCATATCCCCTTGTCACACGAGAAGCCTTGAGAGAGCTGCGATCGAGATATCCAGGTAACACGGCAGTGGAAGAGCTAGAGAAAACGATTATCAGGGAGGGTAGAGCGGGCTTGAAGGAAGGCCGCCTTTACCCTGTGTCTAGATTGGATTATCTCATCAAAGACGCTATACTTCAGGATCTCATTCAGATTATTGCGAGGCATCCAGCGTTCGAGCGCCTCGTCTTGGGAGAGTACGATCCATCCGCCAAGACGAGTGCTCCATTGGACTATGACCCGGTTACGGATGACGAAGACGAATCCGAGGACGAGGATAATGACAACGACCAGAGCAGAAGTCGCTCTCGGCCATCGGTATACACGAGAGACACCCTATACCAGATTATCGAGTGGAGGCCCACGTATTGGTGGATTCCGGAGAAAAAGGACCTTGATGAGGTCGCGAAATATGTTCCACCAGCACCAGAACTCGGGACTCGCCGTAATGGTCGCGTCAAGAGATTCAAAAGATACTTCTCGGCAGCGGCAGCTGCCATTCAATTCCTTGAGCGCCTTACACCCAAAAAGCGCGCACAAGTGCGCAAAATTGTTCTCCAGGAAAATTACGCGAGCTTAGGAATCTCCCAGAACCACGCGAGCCACACGAACTTAGGACTCTCCCAGACCCACGCACGCGGGCTTGTTCCATATTTGCTCGAGAATCCTAGACTTCGGATAGAGCGACGCGTCGACATCTGGGGGACTGTGCTTATCCCTAATCGCGAACGTTCCTATGGTGCCGAGCGCTGTCTCTGGGATGTTGCAACGTGGATACACGAAGCAAGTATGCCATGGATTATGGACCTGCCAACGGGTTCTTTCTCCTTGGTCTTACATGGCCCTAACGAGAGAGCCAGTGAGCTTCTCTGCAATGCCATGCGACAGGCTGCAATGTGGCAGGACGGCGCTGAAGAACTGACACGCCGGGGGACCATGCAGAGGATAACTCCTATAGCCGATGACTTCGTCGACGTTATAAAGGCTGTGGTGCGCGGCGATGTTCCGGTGCGTTTCGAGGCAGGTGTGCCCGAGCTATGGGATACAGACAAGATCTTGCGCGAGCAGTCCGACCAGTGGCCATGCGCAGTTGATAGATTGAGATGCATTACTGTTTTCCATTTCGGTATGCATGATGGAGGCTCGGACTCGGTTCGCTCAGAGCAGATGGAGGAGATTGAGTGGACGGATGGAATGGTCGTTCGGGGTCTATTTGAAACGGAAGATTAGCGGGACAGAACTACAATGGAGGCAAGATTGCGATGTCGGCTGGCAGTTCGTCTAATCATGCTGAAGTGTGTGTCTTCAATGTGAACACGTCGAAACTCTTGCGTAGAGAGTTGTATGGGAAGAGCGTTAGCCATGATCGCGGCACACGCGAAAACGCGCCAAGACCTAGGTTTGATGTGTTTGCAGTCAGCTATGACGTCAACCCAGCCGCGTCGCTTTCAAACCGCGCGGCCGAGATTCGAGTTTCCAGCATGGGCAGCAAGCTGATCACAATTACGAAGCCCAAGATCTAGGGTGGTACGCCTTGACCTAAAGCCAGATACCCGCACACGCCAGCCATTGGAAGCGCCTGGACGCTTCTCCGGGCCGCTGCAGTGCATGAGATTGATTGGTATGTTGGCGGCATTGTCGAGCTTGATTGAGGTTAAATCAAGGTATACGCTTGAAATGAGCCCCACATCGTCACTCGCTGTAGATTGTCCCGTTGGTGTTGATGTTGGCTGTGGCTTAATCCTGGGTAGAACAGGGACAAACGCAGGCACGGCAGGAACCTACGTCACTGCCCGCGTGCCTGCCTTCATAACGCGCCAACACGGACTCTTTGACTCCGCGCATACTCACGATACCCAGTTTCCCCCACTTCACACTCTCTACTCTTACAATTGACCTTTGTAAAACACAGTCAGAATGGAGACCATCACCAACCTCGCAAGCAATGCTGCCGGTGCAGCCTCCAAGCTCATCTACGGCGACCAGACCAAGGCGGACGAGGCAGTCGACCAGACGAAGAACAACGAAACTGCCGGCAAGGAGCCTATCTCCGGTGAGCAGGGTCAGGGCACTGTCACTCAGCCCTATGACCAGGGCAATCTTGGTGAGCCCTCACGAATTCGCGCATTGGACGACCTATGCTGACCCCGCTCCGAAGCGACCCCTCTAGCGACGGCTGATAAGGGAACTTTCCTCGACTACTCGAACAACGAGACTGCGGGCAAAGAGCCAGTTTCCGGAGAGCTCGGTAAGGGGACTGTGACAGAGCCCTTTGACCAGGGCAACGATGGTAAGTATACGACAATGACGGCTAGTAGAACAGAATACTGATGTATCGCACAGCCAAGGCGACCGAGAAGGCAGCCGAGAAGACCTCTGGCACAGATGAGTTCCTGAAGCTCGACCCTACCACAAAGGGACCGACCGAGACCATGACCGAAACATCGACCGACCCCAAGATCTACTCGGATAGCAAGGACCCGTCCTACATTGGCATGCCCATCGTCCCCCTCAACCCCGACGCTGCTACGTCAAACACTGGCGCTACCTCCTCTACAACCCAGGCCACTGGCATCACGGACAAGGCTGGAGTAACGGATAAGCTTTGGAAGGACACCCCACTTGACGACATCAGTCGTTCAGGTGCGCCAGGTGCTGGTCCTACTGGTCCCAGCGATGTTACTCCTGCGGCTCCTAGTTCCACGGCAACCACAACTACCAGCCCTGATCCCGCCATCAAGACCACTGCTCCCGACTCTGTAACCGGTGCTTCAAGCACATACGCGGGTGGCGCTGATACCGACACTAAGACTGATGCCGAGAAGGCCTCTGCGAACCGCGACACTCCAGAGTGGACATCAACAGGCGTTCCTTCTGACAGCAGCAACTTCGAAGCGGCTGCTGCCAAACAGAACGCTGCCTCTGGTTTGTGGACACGGGAACCCGGACAAAGTCGGGGTAGTACTGACGGTGCCGCAGGTATAACTGGAGAGCATTCAGGTCGCAAGTCCGAGTCTGCCGATTTGACTACATCCCCAAGCGGCGAGGAGAAGGGTGGAAAGATGTCGCACTTGAAGGAGAAGATGAAGAACAAGCTTCACATCGGCTCCAAGGACAAATAGGTGCAAGGCGGAGGAATGGACGATCTTAATGGATGATGGATGAGATATGATACCACGGCAATGATATGCCACCACGTACGAGGACAATACTCGTAGTGTACCCTTCGGATAGAAATCTACAGCGTTGAGCTCAAGTTTATCTTCCATTTCGTCCAATCATGTGCCTGGTTCGGCCTCGTGGCACTAACTAAAGTTAGCGTCGCGCCTGCCGTTCGCGATCTGACGTGCATGACAGCGTACAACAGCGATCTTATCACACGCCTCACTTCCAACATAATAGCATCACGTTGGCATTGCTTAGACAACGTATTGGCTTTTGAAACCGTCACAAGACCGATTTTGATGAGCCGCTTCCTCTTGCAGCCTGGACAAGATCCCAAGGTACGTGAACGGCTATCCGCGCTTAAAGGTACTGTGCCACCCAGTCTACCTTTTCTATAGTAGCCTTCTCGCCAGCGAAAACACCTCTTCCAAACTTTCTCTCTATCTTCTTTCTAGTTCTATCGGTTTGCAGCCAGCATAGTACACTCTGCAGCACGATCTTCGCATTGCCACTAGCGCGGCAACCACACTGTACTTTCGTTCTCGGAACAACGTTGCGCTGGAACTGATTTGGCAGCCTTGCTTGCGAAGATAGCCTTGGCTACTCCAAATCGTGTCATTCTCGGTCCCGTTCATCCTTCCTCAATACAGTCGTATCGCTTTTGATTGCACACCACCAATATGGGAAACATTGGCAACGAGAATGCGGTTCGCAGGGCTGACATCGCGATTGATAGAACAACGCCTGAGAGGCAGACTCGAATATCAAAAGACCTGTCTACTTCGCCACACAATCACGGCTACATGTACGAGGCGAACATGATACGGAGGGCGGCGGGCAAGATACCGCATGTTTGCGTTGTGGGCGCTGGTGTCGCTGGACTAAGATGTGCGGATTTGTTACTGAAGCAGGGCGTTAAGGTGACAATACTGGAGGGCCGGAATCGGGTTGGTGGGAGGGTATGTCTAATCAGTTGCATCAGGTTGTTTGTAGGCTAACGAGCTGTCAGTTATGCCAAAGCGATGAGCTAGGTCACAGGGTTGATCTGTAAGTTCACAATCTCACCGTAGCTTACATGGACTAACCATTCTTCCAGTGGCCCAAATTGGATACATGGCACTGATGACAACCCCATCCTGGACTTGGCCAAAGAAACCAAGACTACTACTATGAACTGGGATGGTCGTCAATCAGTCTTCGACAGTCAGGGGAACCACATGTCGGATAAAGACGCGGCAAAGAACACTGAACAAGTCTGGACCATCATCGAGCGAGCTATGAAGTTGTCGAACGAGACCTCTGCGACGATACCAGCGGACAAAAGCTTGTTTGATTACTTCCAAGAGCAGGTCGCAGAGATGTTTCCCAATAACAATGATGAAGCAAAGAAGCAACAACAGACCATTCTCCAAATGGCAGAGATGTGGGGCGCTTTCGTCGGCTCGCCCGTTCAGAGGCAAAGCCTGAAGTTCTTCTGGCTTGAAGAATGCATCGATGGCGAGAATCTCTTTGTCGCATCCACGTACGACAAGGTACTGAAGAAGATTGCTGAGCCGGCACTGAAAGGCGCGACGATGCTGTTTGAGCATAAAGTGCAGCGGATCATATCAGGAGATAAGACCGAAGATACACGCGTCACCGTCGAAGTTGAAGGTCGGCAAAGCATGACCTTTGACGAGGTCATCATGACAGCTCCACTGGGCTGGTTAAAGCGTAATCTCGGGGCTTTCATTCCAGAATTACCGAAAAGACTGACAGAGGCTGTTGGAAGTCTAGGGTACGGGCATCTAGACAAGGTGTACATCAGCTTCCCAAAAGCCTTCTGGAATGAGCCCACCACCAATGACTCATCTTCGCCATCCGCGTCCCGCGATCTCAGCAAGCCAAACGTAACAGCAACGACAGCGCCCATCCACCAAGCGACAGACTCACCAGTCAATCCAGCTCACTACCCAGGCTTCACACACTGGACACATCCAACCCACGCATCTGAAACAAACCCCGAATCCTGGGACCAAGAAGCCGTGAACCTGGCCGCCTTACCAGAGGGCTCAGCACACCCAACCCTCCTCTTCTACACCTTCGGTCCAACCAGCTTGCACATCGCGCAACTCCTCGCCTCTAATCCCCAAACAAAGCACAACCCCCTCCTAGACTCCTTCTTCGCACCCTACTACACCAAACTGCCCAACTACAACCCCAACGACCCCTCCTGCACCCCTACAGCCATCCTAGCAACAGCCTGGGCAAATGACGAACTCGCCGGGTACGGCTCCTACTGCAATTTCCAGGTAGGGCTTGAGAAGGGTGACGAAGATGTGGAGACGTTACGAAGAGGCGTTCCGGAACGCGGTGTTTGGTTGGCGGGAGAGCATTGCGCGCCGTTTGTTGCATTGGGGACGGTGACGGGGGCGTATTGGAGTGGGGAGGGCGTCGCGAAACGCGTATTGCAAGCTTATGGGCTTGATGGGAATTGAGATGGCATTCGATGGGGTTGCGTCAGGGTACTGTAGCCTCATTTCTTTCGATATGCTTGCGATGGATGTGATGGAACCATTTTCCTTACTCGAAGCCATCGCAACTTTCTTGCATACCACATCTCAGTACATCTCCAACGATCAGCGCAAACCAAGGTCAGACCCAAGTCTTAGTTTAAGGCGCGCTCTTTCTCCAATGATACGATCATTCTCACCCAAAGTGCGAAGTTTTCCCCGACTAAGAATTATGCCGGTGGGTCATCTGCACACGAGTCGTCGCAAACCTCGCGCATCGCGCAACACCCCAACGCATCACCAAAGATCCTGATGATTAACTTCCGCCCTCCGCGGACATTTCCATCCCCACTATTCCTTACCAGCTATTTCTCCATTCAGACACACCTGCATATCCCCACTCTCGCATTCTGCAAATGTACGCAAGCTAAACCGCGTTGTGGTCCTCGCACCGAATCCGAACTACAGACGGGGTAGGCCGTTGGCGCGCCATGCTCCGCGTTTCAGATTTTCCAGCTTGACGTGCTGGCCCTGGCCCCATCTGCATGTCCCTCTTTTGCTTTTTCGTTCGCGTGGAGGCGGAAAGGCGCGAAATACGGGTTCTAGCGGGTGATGCCGTTGGCGCGGTGGATGGGTGTTGCGGTTGCTATTGGGTGGGTTGTTGACCCGAGGGTTGGAATAGAGTTTAGAGTTTAGAGAAATTTTGGTGCTGGTGGGTTGTAGATTGGTATCGCGACACGATAGGTGAGGATCGGCGCAGTCTGGGAGAGGCGATCAACCAAACTTGATGGCGAGTTGGGCTGAAGGTTTAGGTAGGTACTTGAGTATATATTCTGGGTTTGCGCTGTCAAGTTGAGGGAGTATCATCAAGTCATTCCTTCTTCTACCACTATCCTTACTGCTGGACATATCGAGTCGTCTTTCCTTTTTTGACCGTTTCAAATACTCGAATACATACACACGCGCATACTTAGTCGCCACACACAAGATGGAACGCACATCATCTCACGGTTCATCAACCTACGGCTCATCAGCCTTCTCATCAACATCGTCAAACAAGTCACGAATTTCGATAAGAGAACGCATGGGCAAGCCAAGCAAGGTATGTGAACTCGAAAATACGATCGCGATAGGATACTGACGTTGAGTAGTATCTGTGGCAGACATTGCTGCAGTGCAAGATCCTATGATGGTTTGGCTGGGCTGAACTATGGGAATATTGCACGTATAAAGCTGAAGTGCGATAGAAATACGATGGAGGAGAAAGAATGTACATAACAGCTGCTGGGCGGTCGGGCTATCAGCAGGCTGCTAGTCAAAATGGAACAAGTTCCGTCGTTACAGAAGAATCAAACACTGTAAAATCTTTTGCCACTCTACCCACATTATCGTCTTGATCTCTTCACTCTACTTCCATGACCACCTCACCCGTCGCAAACCTCCATCCACTGAACGGGCTATCGGCATAAGCATATAACTCTTCCTTCGTGACTTCATCCCCATATTTCCCCCAAACGCCCTTCCATATCCCCTTTGCTTGGACCTTGTACTTAGCCGGCTTGCGCTCAGGCATCCACGGCTTGTCGAATACAACCTCGATCTCTTCTTCCGTCCCAGGCGCAATCGCAACAAGTGACCCTTGCGGCGGCGGCATCTTGCGATTAACCTGCAAAACAGTCTGCTGGACCTCCTCCCCACTCCCCGCATCGGTGACCGTGAAAACGCCAGTATTGAGTGCGGAGGCGTCAAGCGGTGTATTCCACTTCAAGATTGTGTACGGTGTATCCGGACTGGTGTTCTTGAGCGCAACGAGCAGAGTAGGCGGAGAGCGAGATATTTGGCTTAGTGTGAACTCTAATCCCGGTATGCTGCTTCGACTGGAACTTGGATGCGGCATACTGAAGTTGAGTGGCGTGGGAGACTGGTAGATGTAGAAGGCGCCGAGGAGGGAGATGACGAGGCCGGTTAGAAGAACTGTACGGGTTGTCCAGATGTTTGCCATGTTAGATCTTCATGTGGCTGATTTGGGCAATGCGACGGGAGTAAGGGGGGTTGGAAGCAAGTATAAGGTTGCTGTCGCAGGGACAGATAACCGCAAGTCTGCACCCGCGACTTCGCATTATGTTTACAGGCTGTCGCGTGACGACTGTATTACGAGCGAATCATCTTGCCAGAGACAATATTAATTGCTATCAGCCTTTGTACCTCCTTGCTCGGTACCTGCCCTGCTGGGGAGCGGGGTGCGCGGCGCTATACCAAACCTAGCTATGTGCCGGCGAGAACTCAATATATACTTCATTGCGTATCCGGGGTGAGACCGCCTATCGCTCAGAGAGATGCTTTCGTGTTATATCGTAGAATGATGGAGGTTACTTGCAGCTTCATGACTTTCACGTCTCGCTGGTGGGTACTGTGCTGTTAGTGCCTTGGCGTGAGGGTCTGCCTTCCCTGGGCCAGGTTGGCGGGCATGCCTGGAGACTTTACAAGTTCTCTGCCATGGCACTCGCATATGAGCCCACATGCCTATGCTCAGCTTTTGAGACATAATTGACAGGAAACAGTCTCCGTACAGGCATGGGAACCCATTTGGACCATCCAGCCGCCCAGCATGCTCGCTCTCCAAGGTGATCGCATCGTTGCAGCTGCCTTTGTCGCCGGCGCTGCGATTTCATCAACAAGCTCTATGACGCACCCATCGCACCCACTTACTGCAACTAATTGAGACATGCCGCCAGTTACTCAGCCCTTGCGGAAAGAGAAGTTCATTTCGTTGGTAGCTATTTGGCCCCCAAATGCGGGCGCTGCGCCTTGCGCAAATCCCCAAACTGGCAGGGCGCCTGAAAATACGCCCGATCTACAAGTCGTCTCAGATAAGGCTGACCTCGCCACGTCTGCTCGTGATTTATTTCCTTGGTATGCATCGCGTACTGCTTCGCTTCAGAAATGAAAACTGCGACGCAATTTTCCGCCGTTCGCCAGGACGCTGATGACGATGCACGAAGGAGCGCCGAACTGCTCGCCATGGCCGACAACCACAGCGACGCCAAGTCCGAATCGCCCCACGAATGGCCTCAAAAACATCCCAGGACGACATTCTCCGAGAAGTGGTCACCTTTCCCTTGGCGAGTAACTGTTATCTTGTTGGCGCTCCCTCTTGCGCTCGCCTGCATTGTCGGTCTCGCTGCGGCGGCAGAAACGGTATCGCAGGGCTACATCATGGGACGAGACTGTTACCCGAACGGCCTTTGGAAAGAAGCCACCGGAGCAACATGGCGCATCATGGATTCCTCCTACTTCTTTACACCGAATTTGAGCTTCGGTGCTCTCACCTTTACGCAGGTGAAAGTCATAGATGTCGCATGGGACCTGATTATTGGAAGAGGCGGACAGCTCTTGTTGGCATGGGTGAATTACCGCGTCTTCAACGAGTGGCTGGTATATCACATGGAGATGCATCACACGTCTTACAAATTATACGCTGCTGTAGCCTTCGAGACAACAAGCATGGCCACCCTCGGCGTACTGGGAAAAGAGTTCTTGGCTTATGGGGCGGGCACCTGGAAGCGTTTTTTCCGTTGGCTCGCTATCTTGTCGATGCTGCTTTCCACTCTCTATGCCATCGCGTTCCCAACGCTGATGGCAGCAATGACGGGTTATATTACGACTTACAAACCTTACATCGAAGATATCGATGGTAATCTCATGGAATGGAGCAAGGCCAAGGACGTGGCTTATATCATTCAGGACGCGGACAGGGTGGGCTTGAAAGCTCCTCTCATCGTCACAGCGGATGATCAGCCGCTGATTGATGCTATTCACCATTGTACGTATGCTGGAAGTGGCTCTGAGGCTCAGCTAACGTAGTATAGACAAAGGGCAATTTAGTAGTTGGAACGAGTCATATTTCCAGATATTCGGTGATGGAGTCGGAAAAACAATATCGGTTGAGCATATCCCCGCCCACGGTTTTGGCATAACCAATGGAACCTTGCACAACATCACGGCAGACTTTATATTCGACGGCGAAAAGACATCTACGCCGTCAACATCTTACAGCCTGGATATCTTCAGCTTCAACCTCACACTTCATGGACTTGACTCCGGAAAGAAGCTCAGCGAATATCCTGAATCTCAATACGCCTTTGAGAAAAGACCAGATGCAAACCACTCTTACATGGGGTATTACTTACTGGACCACGGATCTTGCAAGCCTAGCGAAACGTACCAATGGGGCTTCTCCTACATCTTCCTCTTCATGGTATCGATATTCAACTTCGTCTGGGTCTGCATCATGGTCGGTATGTGGCTCGATACACGACGCGGATCTATGATGTATAGGAGTGGAAGGAGGCCGGGGCTTTTGCGCAGCATTATGGATTACTCGGCTGCGATACGGGAGGAGTTGGGTAATGAGGCGAATTACCTAGAGGAGGATGAGCTGAGGAAACGGTTGACGCAGAGTAGGGGCGCGCTCGTTGTGGAGAAGAGGGAGCTTAGGGTGACGAGGACGAGTACGGGGGAGATGACGAAGAGGGGTTGGAAGCGCGGTTTGACGAGTGGGAGCACGTTTTGAGAAGCGAATATAATAAGATTGCTATGAAGGCTTCGTGGTATCATAAGAGATGTAATAACTAATCCTCCATCTGTGGCGCTGCTCAGCCCCACTGGTATCTCTCCTCGTCAACCATGGTGCTCTCTTTCCAGCACTTTTCAACCCAGGCGACGCCAACGATTCTGGCAAGTCCTGTGATTTTGTTCTTCGCGTCCCTCGTCGGAGATTGCTCATCCAGCACAACGACATGTGTGACGCCTTCCGCGTTTATGTCGTCAGTCACCACGCCGCCCCCGAATTGGATGTAGTTCCTCGCTAGCTGTGCTCTCAGCATACCATCTGGTCGTTCCTGATCGTTTCGAACGGCCGCTTTCACCGTACTAAACATATGTGTCTTGAGATGCGCAAACGACTCCCCATGATCATCCAATTGATCCAGAAACCCCTCTCGCTCAAACGCGTCATTATCCTCCGGCACCGACACCCCCTCCAGCAACCTCCTCATCTCATCCACATCCGCTACATCGCGCGCATACGAATCTCCATGCTCATCAACATTATTCTCATAGTCCAGTTGATCGTCGTCATGGAGATAAAACATATGCCTGTTCGGCTCGAATGGGAGTAGGTACGGTAAGGGAGTAGCATCTGTCTCGTTCTGCCTGATGCAATCCTGGATCCAGACGGGCTTGACGATGTTGTTCGTTGCGCGTTTTTCGAGCGAGGCCACTTTGATTAGTCGCTTGTCTGCGACGATGATGAGGTTCCTGTCCATGGAGTCGCGTTGAACGATTTTGCCGCCGTTGGCTTTCACTAGGGCTTCGAGATCTGGTTTGGACTTTTTTGTTGGGGAGATTTGCTCGGTCATTATGAAGAAGCTGAGGCCTTCGAAGACTTTGGATGCTGGGCCTGCGTATGGTGTTGTGACGGTATCGTTGCCGACGACAGTCAGTGGCTTCTTTGTTGTCCTGACTTTCTTCCTTCGTGATTGCTCGATCTTGAACTCTTTTTCCTTCTCATTCACCTCTGTCTCTGCTCGGCTCTTTACTTCTAGCCACTCTTGTGTTGAGAGCGCCTGGTCCCATCGCTTATCTTTCTTGAGTTTTTGGAAGCGGGGAAAGCGAAGCGTGTATCCCATGCGGAATTTGTCACTATTCTCGACACTTGCTGCTTTGCACCCCAGGACGACGGAATCGCAAGGGTGGATAAATTCATCTGGCCGCTCGTGTTGCTTATAGTCGTAGCCGCCCAGTTCGATGAATGGAGGCGGTTGTCGACGATCCCATTTATGCCACTTACCTTCCGTGCGCCTCCTTATTTCAGCGTACTCGTCCTTAGTGAAACCACCACCGACCTTGAAAAAGGATTTACACAGTGGGTGCTTCGCCACTATCTTGTCCTTCTCTAGCAATGCACAAAGGAAGGATGAGTGGGCGCCACCGCGATGCCCAGTGCCAAAGTATCCGCCAACAACAATGCAGTCGAGCGACTCGCCGTACTCTGACATGTATTCTGGCTTCACTTTCATCCAGTCGTTGTTCCGTTGATTGAGACGGTACATGGAGCGCGGATTCTTTAGCACCAGACCCTCGGATGACTCTGCAACGACCTTCCGTAACTCCGGTTCAATCTCGGTATGCGAGCGTGCCTCGATGTAAGGATGGATCTCCAGACGACGCTTTTTCCCCTTGACAGCACTCTCAAGGGCGCGACGTCGATCGCGTAGCGTGTACTGTGTGAGTGATTTGTCGTTCAGATAGACGCAATCAAACACCCTAAACAGTGGCCGCTGACCAGTATCCTTGTCGGTTTTATTCTCTTTCTCAGATATAGCTGCCGTCTTGAGTGTACCAAAGTCCACGATGTGGTCCCTGTCCATATCCCAGGTAATCATCTCCCCATCAAGGATAATGTTCCGTACGTTCTTTCCGAAGGCGTCTTTGATGAAACGTGTAAGTGCACCGGCCTCGTCGCCTTCGAAGTGTCTGCCGTAGAGGTATGCGTAGTCTTTGGCTTTACGTGACCAGAACCCAAAGGTCCTTTCGCCGGGTGCGTCAGGATCTTCAATCATATGGAGCTGCATGCGCTCCCCGTCGAGCTTCTCTTCAATCCAAAACGTGTCATCGTCCTCATTTGCTTGGAAACGGCCCACCAGTTTCTCAAAGTTACCTACTTTGTCCTGAAACTGAGCTAGCTGTGGCTGGAAGCATTGCATCAAGCTCAGCTCAGTGCTCTCGCCCTCCAAACGAATCTCCGGATCGAAGAGCTCCCAGCACACTCGCCGCAGGTTTGACGAGATATTAAACAGTGTCTCCGCGTCCGGATGCCAGATGTCGAGGAGTGTCTTCTCAGTAGCGCCGATCTTCATCTGACGGAGGATCATACGGATGAGCCAGGTCATCTCTTCCGCATTCATCCTTCGGTAGAACCGCTTGAAGATCTTTACTTGCTCCTCTTCGGCGCCAACCTGCGACAGCTTATCCAGAGCATTGTTGACTTCGGCAATGCTCATGTCGCTGTACCCGGTCTTCATCTGCCGCATTGACAAGACATCGTAACATCGCCCAGGAAAGTCGCCCGCAGATGCATTCGAAGCTGAGCTGAGCTGACTAGGTAGCTTCCATTCCGTTATGTGGTCGGCATCAACAGATTTGGGCTTCATGCTGGTGCACTTGATCAAAATCTTGGCAATCGCTTTCTCTTTCAGACCGTACATGGCTCGATCTCTGTCTTTTTCGGGGATCATGAGACGCATTGCGGGGTAGAAGTCGTGACCAACTTCCTTTCGCCAATTCGCAATATATCTTTCGATGATGTTGCGTTTCGCTTCATGGGGTGACAGGTTGAAGTGTCCGTGAGGCCCGACTCTTCGACGAGCTCCCACAGGTTGCTTCCTCTTCTGTGTTTCCATGAGTGGGTTGAAAAGGTCCGTGAACAAAGTATGGAAGCGGGGCGTCTTGTGGAGGTTCAGCGGCCGGGTAGGGTACTTGTCGTCGAGCTCATCGTCATGACCGTACATGAGCGTGTTCTCTCTAACCGCCTCCTGATCCGGCATTGGTATATCTTCGGCCATTTTGGGTGCATTGGAGGCGTGAGATGATGGGTGTAGCGCTTGTTTGTATATGAAGGCAGGGTCGTGGTGGTTGCCTGGAAGCCGCATTACGCGTGATCACGTGGCTGTCAGGCTGCAACGAGCTAGCGCATCTCCCAAGGCGTCACCCATGCCAGTGGGTACCTACGCCGTGATTCACAAGGCTGACGATACTAATCTTGGAAACTGGGGGAATTGCGACTCCACAACACTCGTTTTCCCTTTAGTCCTTCGTTTCTTTGCTTTCATGTCGCGCCAAAACACCTTTTCCAACCGCACTACTGTCCCCTAATTGTCCGTATACGTCATTATTACTCACCATCCAATGGACCGTAAATGAGCGCTGCACGTAAGCAGGGCTGGGTCCCGCAGTCGACCGGCGACACCCAACACAATGTACGCGATGCTGCGCTACAAGGTGCCGCTCGAGCCTTCTCCAAACCTCCCGCGAAACCGAAGCCTTTGGTGAACACGTATACTGGGGGAGACAATGGGGCTTTGCTCGCTGCAACCAAAGTCGGCACAGGCAATCCGGCATCCTTGCGGAGGGACCATACCGGTGGTTCCGTAGGCGTCAGTAAGCCGAACCTATCCCATTCGAACAGCACGGCATCGCTGAGCGTGCCTGACGATCACCCCGACCGCGTCTCGTCGCCCTCGAATATCGCGGCACGGCTTGCGGCAGCTCGACACAGCCCTCTGAGGCCTATACCCCAGGCCAAGGCCGTTGTTCCGCCCACCATGAGCGAACAGCAGCCAAACGAGCGGGATGCACTGCCTCCCTCGGGCAGCGTAGGGAATGTGCTTGCGAGACTGGAGTCTCAGAAGCCCACGCAACAGTCGCGGAAGAGGAGAGACAGCCTAGAGTCACCTGCAGCGGCGCGCAATGCCCGACGACCAGAGCCACAACACAAAGCTACCGACGAGACGCCCATACCGCCTACCAACTCGCTCGTGAAGATGTTTGAGCAGGCGCGACCCAGCACACCCACGAAGCAGCCTTCCGCACCGATACGCGTTGCGCAGAATTCACCACCCCCTGTGAAATCGCCCAAGCCACAACGTGCGTTCAAACTGCCTCCCGAGCCGAAAGATGATGCACCGCTGCAGAGAGTCAGAACGCAGACACCGCCGCCCGTCAAGCCGAAACCGAAGCACAAGCTCCAGCTGCCTCCACAATATGCTGATGGCAGCAGCGACCAGGCATACTTCAATACACCCAAGAAGGACCCTCTGAAGTCTCCCCCAATCAAACAGAAGCCGGTGCAGTTGGCAGCAATCAACACATCCACGTCCCCACCTTCAAAGCCGCAGCGGAGAGGTTCGCGGCAAACACGGCCCAAGTCGGAGGACACAACGCAGTCATCGTCCTTACAGCGCCGCAGAGTGTCTGCGTCTGTAGAAAGCTATCAGTCACCGTCGACTCCCACATCTTTCAAGTCAGCCAAAGAAGACCAGGAGGAGGACGAGAAGCCTAGACCTGCTCTGCCTCCACCGCGACGATCGACTGCGCGCAAGACCGAACCTGCGCCAGCTGCGAACAAACTCCAGCCTTCAGCCCCGATACAGATCAAGCCTCGCACTCAGAGCCAGAACCCAGCCTCGATGGCTCCACTACAGAAGCTTTCGCCTCCGCGTCGACCAATGTCAGCCAACAGAACAGGGTCGCCTTCAGTGTACCATAACAACTACCAGCGAGAATCTGTCAAGCAGATCACGCAGCACATGACTGGCGAGTCTCTGTCGAGCGCCATAATGGGCGCCGCCCTAGCCTCCCATTCTCGCAACGTCTCGCCGGCCCCTCGACCTATGTCAGTCGAGCCTCTTTTCCCGCCGCGCAAACAGCATCATCACCATTCGCCCTTCCACCGATCGCCCTCGCCGCCCAAACAATCCCCTCCGAAGAGCGCCGGCAAGCTGCGAACTACAATGCGCAAAGAACCGTCATCCTCCGATGAGGAAGACAACAAGGTCGACAAGTACAAGAAGAAGGGCACACGCATTATGGGCATCAAGGGGCGGAAACACCCGAACAAGCACCATGAGGGGACACGAAAGCGATGGCGCGACCAGATAACCGAACGGGAGCGGAAACGTTATGAAGGTGTATGGGCTGCCAACAAGGGTCGTCACATACCATCACCGGATAACGCACCACCCGACGATGACCCATCAGCCGATGTGCTGAATCTCCTCGTCAAAGAGATCTGGACGAGAAGTCGACTGCCCACACACGTATTGGAGGAAGTTTGGGACCTCGTAGACAACAGAGGGGTGGGGAGGTTGAGCAGATATGAGTTCGTCGTGGGTTTGTGGTTAATAGACCAGAGACTCAAAGGACGGAAGTTGCCCGTCAAAGTTAGCGACAGTGTATGGCAGAGCGCCAGGGGCGTAGGGATTAAAGTCAAGATCAAGCATTGACAGTAGACGAAGATGAGAGTTAGAGAAGCATTGGCATGGCGTTGGACTTGATTGTCACTGTAGATCCTAGAGATACCCCTAATCGTAGTACAGTTTGTTTCTTTTGTTGATATACACACTATGATCATCTCTCGTCTTGTCCCTGTACTACAGTCTTGTCTCCCATGCTCAGTAGCCCGGCGCTCCGAACGAAATTCGCAGTACTCCAAAACCCGCCGCTGAAGTCGAGATCGTACCAGTAGTTTACTGCGCAACAGATCCCTTCTTCGTTGCAGCTCTGGCTTACTTTGTGGTACCATAGTGCGGGTAGGTATAGCATGTCGCCTTCTTCCAGCGTGACTCGGAGTGGCTGCGAGTATTGGGAATAAGGTGTAGTATTCGTGGTAGGCTGGTCCGGATCCCATGTCGCGAAGGGTACGTACTCTTCCGGCTCATCGACCTTGATAACCAGATCACCTTTCTCTAGCGCGCTAGAAGAAGCGCTATCCTCCCGTTTCGGATTGTAAGTCGCAGCCAGCACGCTCTTCTCATTAACACAACCCGCTTCTACAGGCGGCAAGAGAACGAAATGCTTCCGCCCCAGTATCTGCACGTAAATGTTCTCGTAATTGTCTTTGTGCAGAGCAGTCGTGGAATACGAGTTTCCAAGCCAGAAGTTGATGGCGTCCGGTTCTTGCTCAAGGGCTATACGCGCGAAGGGTATGCTCTTGGGTACGTCGGCGAAGAGCGTGGAGTACTCGTTACGTAGATTGTCGTTTTGGGTTTGCGCGTAGCGTGTTGGACCGGTGTAGTCGTTTTCTTGCTCTTGGCGTTGGATCTTGTTGAGGACGTCTTCAAAGGGTTCTTCGGTCTCATACGGTTTGACGAATGTCGCGCCATCTGACGGGAGGGAGACGACTGAGTCGGCGTTTCCGTGCGGGGTGATTGCTACGTTGACGTTCTGGCCTTGCATCACGGTTTTTAAATACGAGGCGTTCCATATTCTTCTGGCTTTGAAGTCTTTGGCTCCGTTGCGGACGATGAAGGGGCGGTTGCGGGCGACGTGGCGCATGAATTGGAGGGGTGAGGGTTCAGTGGTGAGAGTGTCGATTGTCGAGGGATTGAGGTCGTGGTAGGATGTTATTAGGTCTGTATGGAGGTTTAGTATCGGTAGGTGATAAACGCGCCGCGAAGGGTTAGCACACATGGAATAGCTCCATGTGACAGTGATGTTTTCGAGAGTTTTGAGAGAAAAGACGTAAAGAATGACAATGGCATGGAGAAACAGTCGCACAATTTGGGCGTATACATCCTAATGAAAATCTCATGGAAGTAAATGCATGATGCATAGTATGAAGAGGAAATGGAAGCACCTCTTACAGCATCTTGCAATGTTCCTTCCGCATCGAGACCAGTTGGTGCAGGCCTTCACACATAATCAGTAAGGAACTGTGCAATCATTTCGTTGATGAGCCACTCACCGGAAAGCGGCCTGCTCTGGACGTTTCAGTCCAATCCCTTCATCTTCCGTCTGACCCATGTTTGCGCGCTCATGTGAAATGGCGCAAAGTTCGTGAAGTGGGATGCGTTATCCGGGTCAAGATCTTACTAGCAGCAGACCTTGCTCTTTTGGGACTAGCGTCTGTGTTGTACTCAGATCTTGGTGTCTTGTACAGAGTGCGCGCTTCTACAGTATAATCTATGCACTGTGAAATTATAAGATAAAGAATGGGATAGTATGTTCGCATTGGGCTTGATATTGCGGCCGAGCTGAGGCACTCAAAGACTCAGAGAAGAAGTACTTAGTTCCCAATCGCCTGTGGATTCCAAAACACCCTGTTTGGATCTACTGATTCCTTAATCACACTGAGCTTTCCATAAGTCGCATCACCATAGTACAATCGATGCGCCTCCGCTGGTGTCAGCTCTGGATCCAGATAATTCGGGTATGCCAAAAAGTCGCCATCGGGCTGTGCGTCTGTCAAAGCAGTATTGAGTCCTTGCACGAACGCTTTGATGCTAGACTCGAAAGGTGGAAGCATATTGGCCGAGGAACCGATATTCTATCAATAACAAGGTTAGCCAGCTGCTTAGAGGATACTGACCGATGAGTGTTGTCTGAAGGGGAGAGGAGAGGAGTTTACCTGAAAAACCCAAAGCGAATCGCGATGCGAATACGCCGCACTGTCAGGCGATGGAACATTGATCTGGCTATCCCTCCCGCCATACAGCGAGATATACGTCTCCCATGGGGAGTCTGCGCTCAATCCCTTACTAATGACATACCCAGCAAAGCTCTCCAGTGCGCGCCGTGTAAGTGGCTTTGCCTCCCTTGTAACAATGGACTTGGTGTAGAAGGTCTGGTGGTTGTTATAGCCAGTTAAAGGCTCAACAAGAGGCTCGCCTTCTGCGATATCCTGCAGCGCATCGAGCCAGTTTCTGGTCGCGATCGTTGTATTGTCGGCCTTGGGCAAACCCTCAAGCATGGCGGGGAGTACGGCGCTGGAGAAGTGTGTGCGGTCGCCAAAGTACCAGCCTCGGACTTCGAAGGTGCCGAATATGTTCATGTAGATCTCAAGGGTGATGTTACGGTCCATGAGAGGAGAAGATTGGGCGAACTTCTGCAACTGGAGAAGGACGTCGGCGACGGAAGATGAAGACTTCAGCGCGGAGGTGAAGTTCACGGAGTAGCTGACGATCTGTGCCGGGGCAGGCTGGGTCTGCAGATAGAAGGTGGTCACGATACCGATGCTATCTGCAGCTCCACGCAGAGCGTAGTAGAGCTCGGGATGGGTTGTGCGTGTGACGTGAAGTTGAGTTCCATCGGCTAGTACGACGTCCATTGCCACAATCGTGTCGAGTGCAAGCCCTAAACAACATCAAGATTAGCTAGAGTCGTTACATATATTTGCAAAACAGCGGTACTTACCCCAGCGACGAGAAGAGTATCCGAAGCCTCCATGCGTATAGTGCCCTCCTATACCAACGCCCGGGTATGTACCGTGAGGCAATGCGGCCTGACCTTGTTTGTATACACCCAGTCCGAGGTTTCCGAGACGCACGCCGCCTCCCGCTCGAACGATACCAGTACCTTGTGATCTGTTAGCAAAGATCATGAAGAAACGAGTAAGCTACCTGCCTTTATCCAGAGATACCGCGTTAAACTTCTGTAAATCGATCGTCAAGCTACCATTCTTGCCGCCGAGAGAGTAGCTCCCGTACGAGTGTCCTCCAGACCGGGGCTGAACTTTGATGCCAGCTGCAGCTGCGCATGTTATTGAATCGGAAACTTGCTGCGGAGTCTCTGGTATTGTCACTGCCACTGGGATGTACTGGAGACGGAGGTTGAATGCGGTGGTGAGAGAGGTCCAATCTGAGGAGGAATTGAGAGTAGTCGGGACGGCTTTTGCGTGGAGGCAGTCCTGCAAGGCTTGGTGTTGTCGATTGAGCAGATGGTCTCGCGGATCAACGAAATCAGCGATGGCGTTCGATACGAGCAGAAATAGTAGAGATGTTGAAAGCATGTTTTCAGTCAGTTGCTCTTTTGCGACTATACCTCCTGCTTCCTCGTACTACATTTTATACAACCACTCCGCCAGCACTACATGCCAAGTCCACCGAGCTCCGGAAACATAAGTTTATACCAATACTATTCGGTCCTCATACTTGCGAAGCAACCGAGCAAGCAATTGCCCGTTCCAATCTCGTAACAATTTCCGGATGAAGCTATTTGCTAGGTTTGGCCAAGTGTCGAACTACTAACGAGAGTTAGCTAGAGCAACACGTAAGACGATTGGTGAAATGCAGTGGCTTTGCCTGGGGCATTGCGACGCAAAATCCCTGTTATGACGCGGAATCGGTACTGACGATGAAGGCATGTCGGCTAACACGATGCCAAGTCCTCCGACGGGAACTTCCGAAAACTTGATAGCGCTTTCCCATGCAAGAAGGCCACCACAAGTCAGCATCTTTGACCTCGATGATGGTCTAACAACAACACCGCGCCAGCATTGTGGACCGCCGCGGGCACGCCATCACAGACAAAAGATGCTAGAGCGATAGTAAAGCTCAGGATTCGATTGTAATGCCGCCACCATGGAGCACCCTCAACCGCTCCGGCTTTGTCCAAACCCTAGGCCGCAAGTACCTGCAACACTATGCTCCGAATCGATTTGCTAATACCCCAGTAGGTAGCGCGCTCACCGTCGCAAAAGGCTTTGTCTTCCTCCACGTATGCTCTTCCTACATTGGCGGCATATCCTCCACCAGCGGCATCTCTATGGTGCCTACGATCCCCCATCACTATAAGGGCCACCCGTGGATACTATACTCGTCGCTTCATCGTCGCGGTCGCAACCTCCGCGTTGGTGACATCATAACCTATAATCATCCCATATTTCCCAAACAGAGCGGGTGTAAGCGCATCATTGGGATGCCGGGCGACTTCGTCAGCATAGTCACGCCCGGTCGCGGGGAAGACGATGTGCACGCTGTGGATCATGAGGGGAAATGGGCGAGCGTAAGGGAAGAGGTCATAAGAGTGCCAGAAGGACATTGTTGGGTACAAGGGGATAATCTGGAGTGGAGTAGGGATAGTAGACTGTTTGGACCGCTGCCGTTGGCGTTGGTCAAGGCGAAGGTATTGGCTGTTGTGCGGCCGTTCGGGGAGGCAAAGTGGATTAAAAACGAACGTGATGTTGTGGATGTAAAAGAGGGGGAAAGAGAGTGGGTGTTGAAGTAGACAGGAGGAGCATCACGGGAGGAACAAAACAATACTGGTGAGTAGTATACAAGGGAAAGAGTTATTCAGTCGAGGCAAGCTATATACCCAAGGATCCATCTAAAGAGCAAAAGAAAACCGACAACGCATCAATACGTCGAACAAGCTACATCATCAATTGTTGTCATTGGCTTGCCTTCCAGGCCAAAACAAGTTTCGAATCTCATCATCCTGTTCATTCATCATGTCCACAGTGGCCATCTCAGCAGCAGCTTGAGCGCGAACGCGCATGCGCGCCAAGTTCGACATGCGTGTAAAAGTGGCTTCATCTTGCAACTGAGTCAGACCAGGAAAGCCATAATACTCGGCGATCTCTTCTTCTGGAACATCGTCGCCACGACCGGCCAGCAATGCGACACGACGGGCTCGTGCTAACCTACTCGGCGCGATATCGCGTGCTGGGGCGATAGGTTCGGTGGTGTTTCGCGGCGGATCCGGGTATATGGTTCTCCCATTTGAAAGACCTCGAGCCGCAGACTGCGTAGGTTGTGGAGGAATGTTGTTGGTTGCTGAGGATTCTGGCGTCTGGCTGGTGTGTCCCCTTGAGGCTCCATCTAGCAGTGTCTGGATGTCTTGCTCTATTCGTGCTGTCCTCGCTCTGCTTAAATCCAAATCCGCAGCGGCACTAGCAAGTCGGCTGCTGAGGTTCGAATTATGTGGAGATCTGGCTTCTTCAGCGGCTCGTAGGTTCGCCATAGCTTCAATGCGTGTCATCCTGATGCTGGGGACATCTGACGAGGCATCCGACGAGCTGTCTTCACCAGCAGCCTGTCTAGCTGACATGCGTCGGCGTCGGCGTGTCCTGATACTAGGACTCGAATCATCTGACGAGCTATCCTCTCCAGCAGCCCGTCTAGCTGCCATGCGTCGGCGTTGACGTGTCCTGATACTAGGACTCGAATCATCTGACGAGCTATCCTCTCCAGCAGCCCGTCTAGCTGCCATGCGTTGGCGTCTGCGCTCCCTGATACTGGGAATCGAATCATCTGACGAACGGTCTTCCTCTGCGGCTCGTCTATCAAACTGTTGAATTTGCTGTATGCTGTCGCGCCTGATTCGATTCAGATCTGCCAAGTTTCGCTCGAGTGCTACTGCTTCGGCACTGTCGTGTAGGAGCCCATCTTGAAGACGCGCTGCTTCCAGTTGTCTCATTTCAGCCACCGCTAAGTCATGCGTGGATTGCAGTGTAGCCCTTGCTTCTGCTCTTCCCGATGCCCTCGTCTGATTGGCGGAGCTGGCTGCTGGCTCACCACCTAAGGCGTGGTAAGCCGGTTGCCTACGAATTAGCTCTTCGATTTCTGGGGCTTCTCCATCCGCAACCATCTGTGACATTCTTTGCATAGTGTTCCTCCTATTTTCTCTGGGACGCACAAGGGCACCATCTTCAAGAGCCTCCTCCATACTACTTCTCCAGGGAGCATTTGGTGTGCCCACAGACTGGAATAAGACACGTTCTGAACCGGGCGGTAGCCTATCAAGCGCTGCGCGGGCCTCTTCATCCTCTCGTTCCTGCTCTCGTTCCTGAGCAGTCTGTCTCAGCCTTCGCATGAGTTCCCTATCTTCCGGAGTCATCTGTCTAGACATCTCAGCTTGGGTTCGCCTTGCCCATCCCCTGATGGACTCTGGTGTATTTGTAGAACGGTTGTTGCGACGATCAAAGTTTACCGGTTCCGTATGAACCGATGTGCGGGTCGCTGCAGTCTGTCGTCCCAAAGCGAGCTGAGCCAATCTTAGGTCACCTTCCTCAACTCTTCCTGCACGCCTGAAGGCCTGGCGTTCTGCCTGCATTCTCCGCTCCATGATACCTTCTCGGGTGCGAGCATAGCTCGATGGTGCTGGAGCTGGCGCCGCATATAGCTCACAGCGGCAGTTAGGACAAGTACGGTTTCGTCGTCCATCGCCTTGGAGCCAGGTAAGTAGGCAGACAGCGTGGAACATGTGGCCGCATGGGCGAGCTATTCGTACCACGTCCTCGGCGAGGTGTTCGGCGCAGATTGAGCAGTCTGACTCTTCGGGCTGGGGACCTGCTGGTACGATTCCGGTCATGAAGAACTCTCCTTGGCTGCGGAGAGCGGGCATGTTAGACGGCGGTGTGCTGTTGGTCTGTGGGACAGCACGCTCATTAGAAGACGATGATGTATCGCTAGGCTCCGGAATTCTACGCCCGACGTAGGAGTCCATGTTCACGGCTGTGCTGGTTGGAACTATCGGTGGGGCTGGAGAGTCGAGTGTGAGTGGAGGGATTTATGTGTTGGACTTTGTTAAAAGTTGGCGGGAGCATATACTTTGGGCTGCTCTTCTTAAGGCTGTGAAACAGATTGTACTGTGGCTGGACAGTGTGGCAAATAGACATTCACAATGTAGAATCCTATAGGCAAGATCAATGACCTACCACTTTCACTGCTTCTTCTTCGGTCTTGGGTGAAATATCTGTCACGATGATCTGGGCTTTCGCGTCCTCAGGCCTTCACTCGCGACGTTAATCAGGAGCCAGGGCTGATAAACAAGACATTTGATCAATGATTTCTATTGTATTTGTTCGATGTCTACATCAAACCGTTGATGACCCCGTTGAGGTAAGCCAAACACTGATAGCCAACGACCCATCATTAATACTAGCTGCATGATGAACATTCTCTTTTCACCCCACTTCAAAGCTCAAGGGGTCTTATGCATTGTCTCTTCGAACGCGCTCAAGCTTCAATCGTACCCAAATCGCCCAAACCGCGCTCATCATTCTCCTCTTTCTACCATGCCTGATGTCTCAACGTAACAAGTCTAGCTTGATGCCTCAGGGACATCGGTTCTATTGTCATCTTCTTGGGGCGATTCAGACCGTGCTTCACGAGAACGAAAGCGCTGTGTATCTGATGCAGTGGCCTCTTGTGCTCGCTGAAGAATAGAAGATGGCCTGGGACGCCCCGGGGGATGTTGCCTGAAGGCAGTAGGATCTATTGATGTGTCCCTGAGGGGTAGTGAGTCATCATGCATGTGCCTCACGACGGTACTAGATACGCGACGTGGATGTTGTACTGACCTTGTATCTTCCGCGGCTGCGTTCTGGTTGCCTTCAGAAGCAGGCTGAGCAGCGGCTACGGTATCAGAGCGTGTAGTCAAAGCGGGCAACTCAGGCAACGTAAATCGTTCATCGTTGAAGTTTCGTCCGTGAAGCATGTTGCTGTTCATGGCGGTGCGGGGGCCGTCTGGAGAGAAAGGAAAGAGTGGGCTATGGACCCTTGAGACGTCGCGGTGGAAACCTGGAGGGGAAGGATATACATAATCTGATGACCCTAACGATCCATCCGAAGCCGGATAGCGGTTGAGTATATACCGCGTATCTGACGGTGGCGGATAGTCTGTCGACCATATAGTATTTCCTGTGCCTATAGCTCTTGGATCAGGAGGCTCGCGAGATGATCGTAGGTCAGTAACCGATGGGTCGGCAAGTCGAGGAATCGCAATTGGCGGCGGCCGATGCGCAGTGTTATCCTGTGGCCCAGGCGCCGGCCCACCGTATAGATGTGCAGTTTGTGGGTTATTCCAGGCCATCGCTCGTATCTGTTCCCTTCGCTCAGCGGCGTTCATTGCACGCTCTCCAGATGCTTCTAGATTTCGGCCTATCTGTGTTTGTACCGCACGGAGACGATCCAACAACATGACCTGCTCGTCTCGGAGTTGATCAGTAGTGCGCGTAGCTAGGTCAAGCCCTGACCCTGGTAACTCGCGGATTCTGACAAGTCGTGCAGCCTCTTGTGGCGAAAGAGGTGGGATAGCTGCAAATCCGGTGTTGAGGCCTGGTACTTCTGACAGGGGGCGACGCTCCGCGATAGCACGTGCTGCTAGATCGACTCGAGACTCGCGTGGTTGATTCGAGAGTCCGTTAGATTGAAATGTTGATGTTGGAGGTCGTTCCGGGATGAATGTTGGAAAGGGAATATCATCGGCATCAGAATGTTCGTCCGGCTCCGCTACATCTGACGGTCTATGTCCAGTTTCTGGTTCTCTAGCGGATGTATTAGGCCGGCGCAATGCATCAGTCATTGCTATACCGGCCGCCGAACGAGCAAGTGTTTGGAATCGCGAGTTGTTGGATGCATTCTGTCGCTGTTGATTTAACATCTGCTGATGTTCAAGCATTTGGTTCTGACTAATTGGCTGCCGATTACCATATGCCGCGTTAGGAGGGTTAGGGTCACCTGGAGGAAGCCAGACAGTAGGCAAATCTCGTTCCATCGTGCCGCCTCGGGGGCTCTCCGATGACTCAATGCGATGAGGCGCGTATCCAGGTAAGTGAGATCCGGGAGCGACATGAGGTACTCGAGTGACGCTTACAGACCTTCGATCTAGAGCTGGGGCTGGAGCATTGCCAGCCTGCTGCTCTTGCTGGTCATGCGCCCGCACACGTTCTCGGTGATCAGCCACGAACTGCGCGAGACGGGATTCACGTTCGGAACTAACAGGAAGTCGGGGAGCATCCGTCGGTGGAGTCACTCCAGTGCGAGGTAGCGCCGGATGCATCACATCCACTACGTCCCCTGTAGTAAGACGTAGTGGCGCAGGCATATGTGCATGCGCCGGCTCTGCACGAGGAGTTCGCTGCGCATGTGAACGTCGAAATTGCGGATCTGGCTCGTACAGCTCATGTCGACAGTTTGGGCAAGTACCTCGCTTCGCACCCGTACGCGGTGCGCTCTGATCGAACCAGCTCTGTACACAGACGGTATGAAACATGTGGCCGCAAGCGTGGAACTTGACCACGTCGTCTGAGAGAGGTTCGAGACAAATCGTACATTCCGCGTTGTCAGGGAGAGGCTCCGCGGTGGTATCGACGGCTATGACTCCGGTCATGTAGAACTCTGGTTGAGACCGCAGAGTGGGCATATGGCTTTTAGGCCGGGGAGTCTCAGCTGGCTCAGGGTTCAATATGTTCTGAATACGACTGACTGACGCTAGACGCGACTCCAAGGCTGGGTCTGACCATCTAGTTCGCTCTGTGGCAGGTCGATTCTGAGGAACGTGTAGCTCATTGGTGTTCTCTGTTGGACCTATCCGCCTGTACCGTGGCGCAGGTCGAGGTGAATCTGGGCGCGGTGTAGTGGCGGCTCCTTGACCGTCTGTTTCAGTGAGTGTCGGATTACTGGGAGCGACGCGCGCAGTCTGACTACCGAGAACGCGGCGAGCCTCGTAAGCGTCCCTTGCACGAATCAGGCGCGAGCTATTCCGAAGCCTAGTATCTTGTTGTGAACGTTGCTGTATCTCGCCGGCATCTGCTTCCGAAACCGACAATTCCCCACGACGGTCAAGACCAGCCATAGCAGGCCTAAAGATGAGTGTACGAAGTCAGTATTTGTCTCACATATAGTTTGTACATGGATATTACTAACATTCTAGCCCGGAGGTCCTCCCTTATCCGATCATTTCGCTCCTCCTCAGTTTCATCTCGCGAATCGCCTTGATCTTGCGGTGGAGTTGGCGACGCCATAGTCGCGGTGTAGTCAAGTCGAGTTGAACTGCGATAACGATAGTTTTTGGTGCGTTCGTTCGCTCGTCAGTATGTGGTGGTAGAACGCTCTGCCAAAGAGGGTAGAGATTAGATAGTGATGTGGCCGTTTATCAATAATTTGTGGGGAGGTAAACAATCAAAGACCGACGAAGGTGGTGCAAGAGCAAGTGAGATACAGCCTAGCGCCTTGTAGCACAAGCCGCCAAGCAACGAATGAAAGAGGGAGAAGGTGGGAGAGAGGTCGGCGGGAGCGTTTGTCGAAGTGCGCGCTACTTCCTGAACTGGCGATACTTCTCATTTGATGGAGCTGATCGTACGGGTTAAAGTACGCGCTGCTTCCAGGGTTCTATGCAGAAGCGTCAGCTACGCAAGGGGGGCGGATTGTAAGGCACGAAAAACAACACGTACCATAGCGCAATCGCGCAGTCCCGCAATCTCAAGATCATATATTCGCCACGAGCCATTCTGCGAATACAGATATTCCACGGTATGCAGCACTTATAAATTCGTAGAAAGGAGGTTACTTTACTCACAAAATTCCCAAGATGAAACCCATTCCCCATAACCTAAACGCCATTGGATGCATCCTCCCCTCTATCAACACCCCAACCCATCATCTAATCCCAGCTCTTCTTCTCCACCGACGGCGTCCCCAACACACCCACACCATCACCCCTCCTCCGCCTCCTCCCCATAACCTCACTCGCCCAATCAAACATCTGCCACGCCCAACTCCCCGCAACCATAACACCACTGACAACATTCACCAGCCTAACAATCAGCCTCCAGAAGCCACCCCACTCCTCCACCACCGCCAGCAGAATAGGCTCGATATCGAACTTGACGAAGATACCCGGTACGTAGGTTTCAGCGACCTTATGGGACTGCGATGTAACGGCGTATTGGTTGGTCTTGATGGCGTGGGTGGTGTGGAACATGTTTGAGAAGGGCGTGTCTTCTTCCGATGTGCTGGATGTGAGGTAGGGGATCATGGATGCGTCGTCGGTGTAGATGGTTGGCACAATTGAGACGTAGTACTGAAATTTGTAGAATTTGTCTTGGGGTGTGGGTGTTACGGCGATGGTGTTGTCGAGCGGGTTGACGAGGGATGGGTAGTATGGGCCGAAGGACATTTCGCGGATAATATGCGAAAAGTTGAAAGCTGATAGATGTTAGCAAATGTTATCTTCGTGGTTCTTGATTCTTGATTCTTTGGACTTACTGGAATGGTCCAGATGCTCTCCAAACTCCATGTATCCGTGGCCCCTAGCCGTGATGTGGAAGTCGCCTTGCACCTTATTTCCAATGATACTGCCGTAGATGCGGCAGCTGTCAGTCTGTCCGCGCACGCGCGGTGTCTTGCTGAACTTGCTCTTCCGCGCCTTGCCCAGCTGTTCATGTACATCCTCGATATCGTCCCATCCAACTTTCTTGTCTTTGCCCAGTTCGTGTGTCCCGCTCTCGGCGTTCTTGCCGGTCCATTGCGCCCATGATGTTGGGTCTTTGCGCAGGAGTTCGCCAGCTAGGGTGCGGTCACCGGCAGCATCTTGCATGTTGACGTGAAGATCGGCGCAGCGCATGGCTACTATCAAGTCGAGGTTTATCCGCATGCCGTGGGCCACGCCCTTCTCGACGGCGAATGATTGTGTGGTTGTGCCGGCGAACCAGCGCGCGATCTCGGACCAGGCGAGGTAGATGCATGTTATGATGAGCGTCACTGTCCACGCGGAGGAGTTGCGGCCTTGTACGAGATACGTCTTCTTAGTTTTAGCTGTAGATATCCGTTAGCCCTGGGTTCATCTTGGATCGATCGCGGTGTCGCATGTGGCTGGGAAGTCGCATCACGACATGTATTGGCCATTTGAGACCTTCAAACTGCCTGATATTCCTCCCTCCATCTCTACACCCGCGTAAAGACAACACTTACGAAAGGCATCGAAACTGGACACAATGCCGCCCTTGGCTGGACCAAATGGATCCTCGTCGTGCCCGTTATCCCCGTAGCCGTTCATGGTGGGCAGTCAAACGAACAATCGGGGTGCTGCAGACCCAATTTCGATTCGGTGAACGGTTAGGTGAAAGAAAGAAGCGTGGGTGGGATAATGAGCGACATTGATAGTTTGGGTTCATGCCGCGTCGCGAAAGGCCACCTTGAACTGCTGCAACGGCCCGCGTCCGTGCCCGCGGAAGAGGCCCGATTCGGAGGGCCCCGCCACGTGCTGCTTTCACCCCTCGAGTTTGTCGCTTTCATCATAAGAACTTCGATAACAGCTTGCAGGTCATTATTTTTCTTTCATTAGGCTCATTACTCTATGGTGGATGTATATCGCCATGCATCATCAACACTTAAGCGTTGGTATCACCCAGGTTGCTGAACTTGGAGTCCCCGCCTTGAGCCAGGTCCCTGTTCTCAACCGCAGCACTCGCCGCAGCCTGCTTCGCCAACTTAAGCTCCGCTTGCCTAGAAGGGTCATCCTTTGTACCGATCTCACCAAACTTGGTGTTACCGCTCATGTTAGGGTCTTCTGTCAAGTTGGCACCCTTGGGCTGGAGAACGCTGGGGTCAATGTTCTTTCCAGCAGCAACACCTGTAGGTGCTGTGCCAGCGCTGGCAGCGCCTCCTGATGAAGCACCTCCACCAGCAACTGCGTATGTAGGACCGACACCGGCCTCCTTACCCAGACCTTTGCCTGAGTTCATGATCTTCTCCTCGTTCCATCCTTGTTGCGCGTCGCGTGCCTCGGCGTTGACGGCGGCATCTAGCTTGGTGGCGTTCGATGTGTCGTGGGTGTTTGTGGTGGTTGATGCTGATGGCTGCTTGCTTGCTGCGGCCTTGGGGTTGCCCTCGCCGAATGAACCGTTGCCCTTCAGAGACTCGCCTGCTAGAGAGTCTGATGTGACGGTGCCGACACCCTCGTGGACGGGGATCTTGGACGCGGGGTCGGTGGTTACCTATGCGTAGTAAGTTAGTGAGTGTTTCTGCGATTCCGTCATGACGAATGAGGTCATAATTCAGCGATAAAGAATGAAGTATGAGAGCTCCAGACGGAAAACATACCTTCTGTCCGTGCGAAGCCGACATGTTGTTGTTAGGTATAGTTCTTTTGTGTTGTGATTTTCGAGATTTGGAGTAAATCGATTGATTGGATTCGAAAAGTTGTGGTAGTTCAAGTGGTATGAGTACCTGAAGTCAAGTGCAAACTTGACCTATGTATACCGTCAGACTTCAAGCCCCGATATACTTGCGTCATGACGTCGTCACATTGAGACATCCCACCTTACTTCAGCCTTACCTAGGTGCTCATAACAACCCCGCCTTTAGTCGAACGGCCCTAGCAGTGGTAGCTCGGAAAGCGGCAATGGTCCCACCCATACATGTGCTAGAGTCGGGCATACGTGCATACTGCGGCTGACATGGCGTCAGGAACGGGCCATCCGGGCAGGTGCTGTTGGTGCGGCTGTAGCATGCGCGGTCCAATCCAGATCGCGTGAGGCGTTGGCACGAAGTCTAGCATGGTGCCATTAGATTCATTCATACATCATCATCTTCATCACGACATCACATTTCGATAGGTAGATGACATGTTTGTTTGTTCATTCATTTCATTCGTTGATCATCGTAAGACTGCTCTTGCAGTCTGCTACTAAGCGCAGTGATAGTAGCCATAATCATACAATCCCATGATGCTTCGGGTATCTCATTATTCTTCCTCCTGCAGTACTCTACTGCTTGGCGCCCGAGCTGGGGTCGTTCTTCTGTGGGTATCCGTAGTCCTTGTTGGTGGTGTCGGCAAGACCAGCCTTATCCTTAGCCTCGCGCGAGACAGCGTCGTTGGGGATGCCACCAAGGCCATCCTTGGCCTCACGTCCGGAAACACCGCCAGCACCGACAGCGGGTTCGCGGATGGCACCACCGCCGGAGGCGAAAGAGGCTTCTTGACGACCGGAGCCAACGTTTATGGTGCTGGCATCGGCAGAGTTGAAGTCGGAGGCGACAGGGGGCTGCTCGGGGAGAGGGAGGTTGGACTGAACCTCGTTGACAGCTTGGGGGTTACCCTTCATGTCGACGGTGGTGGGAGCGTAGCCTTGCTGAGAAGAAACCATTTTGAATGTGTTTGTGCTGAAGATATGTTAGCAGCATGAACAGACGCGTGCTTGTGGATGGTCTGGGGGCGTCGCGCCAGGAATGGCAAACTGAACCCGTCCACCACACCACCTCTTGGAATGAAACTTACGTTGTGGGTATAGGAAGAAAGATAAAGTTTTCGAGAATGTGAATTTGATCGTGAAGATGCAATTGAAGTTGTGGTTGTGATACTGAACAGAAAAGAGAGTTCAGGCGCGTCGTGGTTTTATTATGGCAGTGGGGAGCGGTTGCCCCACCGGTGACGTCGACCTGATGTAATTCCCCATCGAAGATTGCCATCAAACTCTGACAAGACCCTTCCTCACATCATCGCAGATCGGGTATGCTTCTGCAGAAATAGTTAGCGTTGCTTGTGCTTCGGAACGAGCGAGCCGCTACGTGTCGCGTGCGGTGTTGGCAGTGGAGGCGTTCCAGGTAGTCTCTCAGGCGTAAGCGACACAACCTTGATCAAAACCTCACAACTGCCAAACCCTTGTAATATCGCAACGACTTGGGGATTGCAGACTTGGTAACATTACGAACATAATTGCATTGTAAGCTGCAAAGAGCATCCCATCGTCAACGCCTCGAAGCTTTGTTGCCACCCACAGACCTTAGTTCAATCGCCAACTCGATATTGGTACATAGAAGCAGTTTGAGAACGAAATCGAATTAGTATGTAAGTGGAGAAGACGGAGCATGGAGCCCCATGAAATGTTGTCAAAATCCTAGGAACCGAACCCTTGTGCACGATCCAAGCATGACCAGTCCCGTGCGGATATTCTTCGGTCCCGGAAGTATCGTCATAGTACCGGATGATACTCCACAATGATATTGGTTCACGGTATCGAGGCCCAGTTGCGCAGGAACCAGTCTTGGAAACGAGTGACCTGCACGTCTGGGTAGACTGAGTTAAGGTAGGCGGGTACCGCAAAATCATAGCGCCCCTCCGCTGTCGCGAGGAGCGGTGCAAGCCGCCTCTGTCCGGCTGTGTCTCCTCCTAGTTGAGCCATCGTCATTTGGTACTCGAGATCTGCGTAGTCGGTCAGCAACTGCATGAATGCTGTAAAGAATACCTGCGTACTGGCGGGGGCTTGGTAGTCAATGCTAGCCCATGGTCGGTCTGAGGACATGTTAGCAAAGTTCATTCATCAGACAGACAGCGATGATACTTACTACGGCACGCCTTGATAGCCTCGACCAAGGCATGGACGGTCATACGCTCACCACACATGCTCATCTCGGAAGCCCAAGTTGGCATGTCGAGGGCACGAACCACGAACTGTGCCACATCGTATGCGGATGTCAGGCAGATACAGGAGAGGTTTTGGTTTGCGTCGTAAATCGGTGCCATCGAAGTCATCTGCCGTGGGTCGGCGATGAAGTCTCCCTCGTTGCCATAGCCGCTATGAGTCCCAAGACGATGAGACATCATCCCGTTCACCGAGAAGCGCTCATAAAGTATGCCACAAATAAAGACCGTATACTGTATATTGGCGCGGTAGTGGTGCAGTAAGGCCAACGCAGAGTTGCGGCCACGATCGAGCAGTGCGTTTTGGCCTCGCTGCATTGGCTGACCTTCAAATTCCGCAGGTGCAAAGCGACGAACCCGGCACTGTACAGCCGCTTCTATTAGACGGAGTTGAGGATTGCCCAGTACAGTCGAGATGACGGTATCGACACCCATCAATGCATGCTGCAGAGATGTGGGGCTGTTGTAGTCAACGACTTGACAGTTGTAACCAGAAGCGATCAGGCTCGTTTGATGCTGGTGATCGTTAGTTCATTACTTGGTACTCGGGAGATGGACTGTGTTCTTCCAAGGGGTGCTTACGGTTCGCGAGAGAATGATCAGCTGGTGGCTCGTCGAGTTGTTGATCTCTTGTGCTATCAGAAGCGCTAGACCAGAAGTGCCTAACAGTGTAAGAAGGTTGCCCGAGTATAGTTTGCTTGGCTTTTGATGGCTGCCTTACCTGCTATTGCGACGCGCATGTTGCCAGACATTGCTTTGCTTGAGCTTGTTAAGTTAAAAGAAGATGCTGGGGCGTATGAGCTTATAAGTTCGATCCTGTATCTTGTGTAGCACAAAGCCGGACGTGAGTTGGGCTTTAAGACTGCCTCCGTCAACACCATCACATCGCTATGAAGGCCCGTGACTCACAAGGGTGGCACTGTATCGGTGAAAAGGGTGAATGTAACGCACAAGTTATCGTGGTCGGCCTGAAAGATTGCAAACAGGGGAAAGCTGCACATATGGGAACATCGCTTACAATACAGAGTTATGTGGAAGTGACGCTGCCAATGAGATTGACTTGTAGCGTAAAGAAACACAAACAAAGCCTGTTACATCAAGGAATTCCTGAAGCCCGGTCTAATGCTAGCACGTAGGTAGAACGACTGCCACCGTCTTCTGCAACGTGCATGGGTGTTCGGAGGTTGGCGTGACAAGATATGATGAAGGGCTAACGGCGGCCCTCTTCGCCTCTTGGGTACAGTTGCCTGCTTTCGACGCCTTTCCCGCTGGGTCAAGTGTTCGCTAGTCAACAATCAGGGGCCGATTCGCTGGAGTGTTGTCCACGACAGCTCCCGTGACTCTTGGCTCAACATGTGATACAGTGGAAGAGATAGCACACTTGTTGCGGACGGCGGACAGAGACCGGGAAGAGAGGAATAGAGACCTAAGCCCTGCATCCGATCAGAGGACTAGAGATGAAATCAACGGAAGAAACACCTGGCCCCGGCGAATCAAAGCCAAACGAGCATCGAGACCGTGCATAGTCATGTCCTGCGACAATAGCACTAGGCAGTGAGCTCCAACCAATTAAAGTGCTAGCTGAACGTTCAGTCACGGTCCGCGTTCCAGTGGTAGAGTGGCGGTTATATCGTGCGAAAGGATCTCAGACTCCAGAATCTTCGCGGCGGAAGCGGAGTTTGCGTACGAAAGTGGACCCATAGGGCTAGCCCTATACCACGATGCGACCGTATCTCTGACCGAAGTGTAGATTCTCGGGTGTGAAACCCTCATCCGAGGCTCGATGCAGTAGCTCGCCTACGCGAACAGGAACCTAGCGGTCGGGTTTTCTTGTTTCGTAGGGCTGTCAGAACAGCACACCGTTGGTAGCTGTGATTTGGGCAAGGGTGCCATCCGCCAATCATCCATCGTAATGGCAGGTTAGGAGGTAACTGGTGATGACGAGATAGGAAAATGGGGCCAAAACCGGTGAGGCTCAAGGATTGCACGAACGCCAGAAAGCCACAGGCACTCGGTCAGATCTCGATGGCCAATACGCGAATGTTGAAACTCCAGAAGTGCCGCACGCAGCACGTGGTTGCGGGATAGTAAGCTGTCTTACGAATATCTTCTGTCGGCTTCGGTCCGAGCAGTGCAACTCTCCTTGGCTCCTGAACACAGACATCGTCAGAGTGTACTGTACAAGGCAGAAAGACACCGATCAGTCTTGACGCGAAAGATCTGTATAATCAGGCCACGGAACCCTCCGACTCTTGCTCCAAAACCTTCTGCCTTGTATGGTTGTCTTCACCGGTGGATGTGGGGTACGAAGGTATGGAACAATGAGACCGCGACTAGACCAAAGTGCATGCAAAAGGTCAGATGCTAAGGAGGACAAGTGAGTATGCGCATCTGCGGGAACAGAGATGGAATGGTGGTTGAGCATCGTGCAAGCCCATCTGACGGTGAGAGTTACCGCCAAGAGAGTTAGACTGCAGGCCGGACTGGATAGTCGTTGAGTAGCGTGTCGCTGCCTAGATTGCAGTCGCAATGATGCGTACAGGCAGGGTAGGTCATCGGAGGATACCGATGGTAGAGAGTTTGTGTCAGAACGTTGTGATGAGCAGAACCGTGCATTGTTTGACTCGTGTTTCGCGGATGTGGCGGGGTGATTGGAAGGGTTAGCGCGTCACGTGCGGACGTGTTTCACCACTATCCTTTTTGAGTACTAGCTTTGTCAGTGCTACGCGTGTGGAAACAGAAGCATGGTTTTCGTCGCGACTCCTACGCGTCTTCATCCCGCGTGGAAGCAGATGATGTCGAGAAAGGGGCGGCAATACACCGCGGGCCAATACTGTTGGAGGAATCTGGTGCTCAGTGGGCTCTGCTCACGCGCGTTCTTGGACGTGTTCCGAAATAGGGCTGAGAACCTTGGAAAAGCAAAACAGATAATTGTCGTCCCGCGTTCGCGTAGTTCCTTGCACGACGCCGAGATGAACCACGAAAGGCTATCGAAGTGATGAGATGCACGCGTTTTCGTCAGCGATGCTTAGATTGGGCGTGATAGAATGTGGAACTTTCTCGGCCTCATCATGCTCGTGCATGCGTGACCATCTGCCGCATGGATAATACAGGATATGAGGCTGGAGTGGTCGTGTGCACGGGCGGCAAGTTCAGTCAAGTGGTATGCACGACATAGGCAAGCGCTCGGCTCGGACCAATCTGATACGTACGCGACTGAAGACGCGCCTCGCACACTACTTTCCTGCCACCATATTGAACGCGTTATTCTTTCTACTATAACCCTCGTTCATGGTAGCTCTTCTCTGATCACACCAAGTTCAATTACCAACATCCGTTGTTGTCATCCCATCATGTCCGCCTCATCGCCCTTGCCGTCGTTTTCCTCGCCTGCGTCATCGCGTCTTCCCACCGTCAGACGCGCCAGTTTTAGTGGTCAATTGGCCTTCCTCGTGCACTCGCAGGAAACTGTCGCAAACCACATGCCACCGGATGTTGACAACAAAGCTCTTGCTCGCCAGAAGAGAAGACGCACCAGGTATGCTCTCATTCCATCCAAGTTCTGCCTTTCCATCTCGACCGTGTCGACCCATGTTCAACGCGTTGGTTCGTGCGCAACCTACCATCGGGAGCTACTTCGGCCTACCCCGCGGGCACGACTCTCCATCACCCCATCAGCGCTGACCACGACATCTTGCAGCAAGGAAGACGAAGACGTGTTGAAATCGGAATATCTCAAGAACCCGAAGCCCGACAAAGCTGCACGACTAGAGATCGTCCGCAAAGTCGCGCTTGGCGAGAAAGAAGTTCAGGTAAGCGCCAATTTCTCCACGTCACGAGTGTGCGCGCCTTGCTAACATCGCGTCCTAGATTTGGTTTCAAAGTAAGTCAATCCATCTGTTATGCGCGTCGCTGGTGCTTGCTTTTCAATCGACCCGATTGAATCGCTCCGAAGTGTCGCGCGTGGCTTGGTTGTGCGCATGATTTTCGAAACACGTCCTGATCACGCTCTGCTTTAGATAAACGCCAAAACGACCGCCGTCGCTCACGGCCTCTCGAACCATCTTCCACGGCATCGCTGATGTCTTCTTCTTCCACCATGTCCGACCCGCCTACCGAGGACGAGACGGTAGCTATTGCGCGCAATATCGATAACGCGCCGGCGGACGAGTGCCCGAGGTCTGACCCACCCGAGCAGCCCGCAACGCCAGAACTCACTTCCGACGAAACGATCCCAGAACCACGCACCATCGACACTACCTTTTCTGCCAACGAACCAGAAAACGCGAATGAAGTTGTCGCAGAGCCATCTACCGAAACTCAAAATACCGAAAATGCCTCCGCTGAAATAAGCAACTCGCAGCAGGCTGCACCATCTTCACAGGGCGCCGCGCAACAACGCACATCATGGATCTCCAACCGTCGCAGCGCGTCGTTCGTCCGCTATCTCGACGATTACACGCCCGAAGTCATCACCTTTCCGAACGCCCCTCCGAAGCCTTCAGTATCACCTGACCATGCGACCAAGACCCCTTCCCGGCCACTGAAGCGCAAGCACTCTTTCGTGCGGATAGCGACCAATGAGGACGGCACTGCGCGTATCGTCACCGACCTCGACAAGACGCCATCGCCGCCAAAGTCGAAGAAGACTCCATCTTCCTTCTCCCGTGCCGCTGCTGGCCTGCGACGAAGCTACAGTGCAGCTGGTTTGAACGACCGCCTAGCCGCCGCTGCGCGAGGCGAGCCGAGCCCCAAGGTACCAAGGACAACATCGAATATCGGAAGAAGCAGGGATTCGCGCGCATGGGAGTTCTGGTGTGATCCCGAGAGCCGATCAACAACCAGCCTGACAACGCGTGCCGAACAAGAGGAGAGTGGCAGTGCAGCTGACGCAATTGGCATACTACGCGCGAACCGAAGGATATTGGCACAGAACCAGGCCCGCCAAAACAGCAGCCCGCTGATGGCACGCCACAGCTCACACAAAGTACAAAGCAGTCCACTCAAGAAGGCTCGCGGCTCCATGCAACGCGCGTCCACCATCAGCGGCCGCTTCTCCAGCAAGGACTATGCCGACTACAAGAAGGGCGGTGAAAGCACCGAGTCGGACGAGTTCCCGCAAACGGAGAGCGATAAGGAGAACTGGGAGCCTAACGCGTCCAAGTCTGTACGAAGAGACCGCCAAGTCGCCGCTACGCCTCCTGCTTCACGAGCAGCTCGCAAGATACTGGGAGAGAACACAGATCTGATGTCGCAGACGTCAAGTCTCGGTGCCATGCTGGCCAAGGACAAGCGGAAAGGTGGCAAGGGGGTTGTCGACCCCGAGCAAGACGATGAGCTGCGACAATTCATGCACGGTGACGACGCGAGTGGTCGCTCGAGTATAAACTCAGCAGAAGAAGCTGGGTGTGTAGAGGGCCTGCTCAAGCTGAGCCAGGGTCAGTGGAAATGATCTTCCAAGCGCTGCATACATTCTTAACGTATCTTGACGACGGGTTGGCGCAATTTTGGTTCCTGGCTCTTCATCTTTATCGTTGCATTCTAGCGCTACGGCGTTTGTATTTGGTGTGGTTTAGACTAGGGAAAGCCTGCAATATGGCTAGAGGTGTTAGTGTAAGGGTCATCTAGTGTTGCATGTCAATGCTTTAGTATCATTCAGTCGAGCTTCCGAAAGGTTAAGCGACTTGTTTCAATGAAAGTCAAATCATTCTTCAGCTCTTCTCACTTAGTGCCATGCTTGTTCAACGTGTGTTGTCAAGAGTTGTATTGAGTTTGTGGATGAAACAGTCTACTGAGTAAGGAAATCTATGGGCAGAAAGCACGGTCTATGACATCGAAAGGAAATAAGGGAAATCCACAAAAGAGGTGGTGATGAAGAAAATGTGGCCGTAGCCATGGGTCAGCAGTCTCCGTGATCCGCCAGCATACTCCCGTCGTTCACCCCTTGCTTACCTACATCCAATACATGGTTTCCAGCATATGCCTCTGTCTCTCATCTCCTGCAGGATTCTTCGCAACATCATCTCGCTCAGCGTCCAACCTGTTCTCGGCGATTGGGTTGAGCCAATTGTACATCCTGTCGGCGACGTCTTTTGCATCAGCCTTCTCCGCCTGGATCTCTGCATCCGTCTTCTTGTGACCTCTGGGGCGTGGTGGCACGTTCGCGTTGGTAGCGTTGCGATTCTGATTGACGGCGGTTTCCACGTTACGGAGCTGATTTCGGGTGTCGAAGCGCGCGTTGTTGTTGGGGACATAATATTTGCGTAGGTAACAGCGCGCTCGCTCACAAAGGCGGTCAGCATAGTAGGCGGGTGCCGCGTAGGATACACCTAGTGTAGCTCGAACGTAGGTGTAATTCAGTTTGTGCGTCTGTACCTGTTTGTTAGCAGTATCCCTACGCTCATCTGTAAGACTTACCAGATCTTCCAGCTGGTCGGTTGACATTCCCATATCGTTCCTAATCACCATATAGTGAGCAGAACGCGCGGTCCCCTTGATGGCGTTGTGTGATTGAAGGTAGAAGTCGGTGTAGTACGGTGACGTTATGGAGCGATCCACGAGGAGTCCGGGCTTGCAGTTGCCGTTTGTCATCTCATCGTTCTTTTGGCGAGGAAAGAAACGGGTACTGTGCCGCTTGGTAACGATGACTGCCGTGATCTTCAACGGCTTGACGCCCACGCCTTTCTGGGCTTCGATCAAATCTTCGAAAGCTTCTTCGATACCTGCGAGCTCCACGTCAACGACGTCATCGTATTGTGAGGTACTGACACCGTCACGATAGTAGAGTACGTTCTCAGGAAACTTCCCATGAAAGTTGTACCAAGCGGTGAAGTGGTCGACGAGGAAATCTCCCATGTCATGGATAATCTGCAACGACAGTCAGCTAGCGAAGGTAAGAGAGTTATTGCAGCATAAGACAGACCTCTTCTTTGGGTCGTTGTAGCTTGAGTTTTCCACGAAACCTGCCCCCATTTGCCTCCAATGATCCGACAACAGCAGCAACGGAAGGGCTGCCCGCTAGCGCTCCGCTACCTGGATGTGTGCAGTCGGCACCTAGAACCAAGGTGTTACTGAGATCCTTGTCTAGGCCCGGTGTGGAATGATTGATGCCTGCCATCTTGAGGTTTGCTTTCATGGCTATGTTGGCCATATACTGTGCGATGCCGTTGCCCTTCGTGTTGGCCTCGATCATGCAAATTGATTGAAGCACGTAGACTTTGTCGGCCAGGTACTTGAAGTTGGAATAAATGTTTTGGTCTTTTTGGCTCAGTAGCAAGACAAAGAGGTCTGGTACTGGCTGTCGTTGATCCTGTCGGCTTTGGAGGTAGACACGAAGGGTGCCGGACAGATCATCCTCTGTAGCATTCGACAAATTCAGCGGCTGACCTTCCATTCGACTGTTCAGCGCCACCCCATATTGTCTCAGTGCTGCGTTGAAATGCGTTTCCACGCGCCTCACTGAGTCACCTCTAGGGTCAACGTTTGGTCCCGCGATAAGCTTCCAAGAAACGTTGCCAGCTTTGCGTTGTAGGAACTTAGCGTTTTGGAGGTTCCATCTGCCAGAGCGCTGATCCACGACTTTGTTGGTAGCGTTGCCTTGATACATTATCGCCGGGTAAGGCAGGCGAACGGAGGGTATCTGGATCATGTGAGGGCTCATGCGTATGTGTGGACAGTGGGCCTGAATACTGTTAGGATAGTTTCGCAAACTCTTGAGGGGTCGGTAGCTTACGAGGCCTTCAACTTGAGTAATTGGAATGCGAGAGAGTGCTTCTCGTTCAACGCGTGATCGGATAACTGCAGGCGGCCTGCAGGCGTCGTTGTGGAAATCGGTTGCTACTGCATCAGGTATGATCTTTGCATAAATCTGATCTGGAACGATGCGAAGATCCTCTGGGGCAAACCACGTAGGTGCCAGATTGGTGCCAACGTTCACCGCAGGCGAGCCAGGATGTCGCAGCGTCCGTCCGTATTCTGTCATGTGGTTAACCCCTAGCTAGATACGCGATGAGAGCTGTACTCACGTTCGTACTGGTACCTTTCGACAGTAACATTGATGCTATGCGCTGCGATGGCATTTCCTTGCGCGTCTTTGTGTTCCCACCTGAAGGTTTCCTGGTTGCATGCCAGCCCAAAGCCACAGATTGTCTTTAGTCTCGCATGCTGATCGTCGAGGCTGGGTAAGTTGGCCCTGTTATTTGCTGTGCAATTGGCGCGGTTTCCACATCTCGGGTGCTTGCATCTATTGTCCTTGCTGTCGCGATGGTAGACGACATAGACCCTGACGTTCTTGAGTGCTCGCTTCGCTTCCTCGATATCTCCGCCGAAAGTTCCGCGGCCATGTTGCAAAACTTCACTGACCATCAAAGGTCTCCAAAACGCGCTGTTGACTGGACTAATGTTGAGAAGAATGTTACCCATAGTCGCGTGTACCCTGTAGGAATAGCCACGTAAGGATCTAAGAGGCGCAATAGCTCCCTGTCCAGATGTTACTAGATCTCGGAAGGCATTGCGGACGTAGAACTTGTGGTTGTTCAGATGCAAAGTAGTATTGTCGTGCACAATGCATCTGGACATGATGGTATTGAGCGCATACTCTTCTGCGCTTGGATCGTAGTTGGACGGATCAGCGTGCGACGTGTTTGCGTAGGACCGTAAGTCGGCAAAATCAATCCGTCTCTTGTACTCTAAGCTGAGCTGCGCAGTAGTGTTTCGATCATCGATATCCACCAGTCGGTATATGGCTCCAACACTAGTAGTTGGATGACCAATCATAATCTGAGCGCCCGCATACTGATGTAGATTCACCCAAGAAATGATGGTGTCGGCGTTGTCAGTTGCAAAGTTCCCACGATTGTTGTTTAGGAAGGGTACGTTTTGGATGGCGGTCTCCATGTAACGTTTCTTCCCAGCCCGTGATTCAGATGCTGGTATGCCAAGAATGCGATACTCGGCGAAGACTGCTTTCTCATTGATCCTCATCTGGAACGAGTTCGTGATCACTTCGCCTCGTTCTGGTTTGGTACGAAGCGATGTTCTAAGAGGATATTTCGAGGCACCTTTCAGATTGGACAGAGTCTTAGATAGCTCAGGATTCACTGGAACTATCCTTCCACCCCTTGAAGCGGAAGGTGATGGAGCTGAGTTGGGGGTCGAGGTTTCGTGAAAGTTGATTGCAGGGGCGTCTTGAAGACTGGCACGCGGGATGGACAGAATCTTGCTAGTCTCTCGCGATGGCCGATTGATGCTGACTGTGTTGGCGACATTTGCTTCGTTCGCGCTCTCCAATACGGTGTCTTCGTTGGATGCTTCGACTTCAGAGGTGTTGCTCTCGCCGTCCACAGAGGTGCTGGATACATGACCGAATGAAACTATCTTAGCTCCAATACCTTGCGCCTGAGTATCATGACTAGTGTGGTTCGTATCGGGGTCTTCTATCGTAGCAGCTGGCTTGCTCGGCCAAGGAGCTTCCGCTTTGTTAGGATCTTTGGGGCCACCGGGATAGTCGCCGTAGAGTATCAGGTCTTCGTAGAATTCATTAGCAGCTGGTCTCTTGAGACGGTCGAGCGAAGCCCAGTAGTCGTCCTTCATGGATGGATGGATAACGAAGTTCGCGGTGTTGTTCTCGATGTGCCGTTTCTCTTTGGCACTGATCGCATTGTGCTCAGCTTTGGGGTTGTCATAGCCTCTGCCTTTGCCGTTCTTGTTACGGACCATGCTGAGATGAGTGGTACTCGATGATGAAAGTGATACTCTGCGGAATTGAGACCGTTATTATACTTCAAATGTGAAGATTGCTACTCGCTCAGGCTTGGTACACGCACAGTCATGTCGGGAAAGCAATCTTGACCGTGTATAGATACTGCCTGTGACATGCTTGCTACAAAGCCGCTTGCAGAATCGGACTTTTCGATTGCCGTCTTAGCTGGTAATTTATCGAGAGTCCAACAGGCTACAGCATCCTTAGTAGGCAAAGCTGTCTTCTCCGGGCTTGTGTGGGCTTGGTGCATCATGTGTTGCCTTGCTTGCCGTAGTAAGTCCCAAGCGTCGGCGATGGCCACTCTGGTAAAGCTTGCCTCCCATAACCGACAACTGGATGTAGTCTACGCAACCGCGCAAAGTCCTGATTTGAGACACGTCCAGTGGTGGTGTGCTTGTCGAAAAAGGTTTGGTAGCAAGCGCAGAACGCTCGATTCCAACCCCCGCGACAGATCGCACATGAGTGAGGTCGATACTGATACATGCGTATGCAATGATTGGAGAGTGTGAGTATTGTCGCTCCAGACGGGAAGAGCTGGTTGACTAGAGAATAGAGGGTTAGCAGAAGAAGACGCCTACACGTACTCGCAGACTTTTTCACGCAGCAGGTGATTTGCGAAATGACATTGAGCGGCCTTGATAAAAGGAGTATGTGTATGCTCAAGCGGCAAACCTGGAAAGAGCAGAAAGGCGGTGACCTTGTATCCAGGAGCAAAGTCCGATCGTATCGTTCATAGAAGCAGCGCTTCAATGCGCGCTCCACTATTATAATTATCATCTTGGAATTCTTGAACTTCGCCTCTGAGTTGCATGAGCTTCAAGCATGGCTCCATGTTCTCCAAAGGTAGGTGCGCCATAAGCTCGGTACCCATGTGTCGAGTAGATGCGGCAAGAGGCTGCCGTGAGAACGTTTCGCAGTCTCATGTTGTTGCATAGCGTCAATTAGACAAGTCAGCTGATTTGAAGCTGGGCTTTATCATTTGGCGTGCGATGTGCGTGGTGTAAAGGGCTACGTCGGAGTCATGGAGCAACTGGGATGGAGATTGAGTGGCAGATGATGACGTCACCGCATTAGCATCTGGCAGAGGCAGGTGGATGAAGGCGCAACACCACCGAGCAGCTACATCGGTAGACATTAAGATCAACTCATGTGTACGTATCAATGCGTTAAGAGGGTATGGGCCATGCTTGCGAGATGTGAGTCTTGTGGGGAGTGCAATGGGTTTGTGGGTTTGACAGTCTATTGAGTACAGAAAGTAGAGTCTATGACAACGATCTAGGAAACCGCGACGAAGCAGCAGACAGAAGGAAATAAGGGAAACCTACAAAAGAGGAGGAAAGAAGAGAGCCACATTCCGTCCATCATCAGTGCCTCACATGAGATCAACCACCATCACACTCACCATTCCAGACTCCAGATCCTTCACATCCAGAACATAGTCTGCGCCAGATCCTTGGAGTAAGGATTATCCCACCTCTTGCTCTCGTCCGCATGATCCTTGAATACGTAGAACTCATTCTCAACCTTCTTGAGCATCCAGTCCTTCATGTGAGTCATGACCTTCTCCGAATCATCCTTCTCCGCTTGTCGCTCTTTGGAACTCTTCTTGCGTTCTCCTGTACCGTGGATCTTGGCTCGCGCATCTCTCCAGATGTCTTCCTGTCGCTTCTTTTCGGCGCCAAAGTCGTCCCAGAGAGATTTGTCGTCGCCGATGAAGTATTTGCGGATGTAGAGACGTCCTCGCTCGCATAGCCGGTCGGCATAGTATGTTGGTGAGACGTAAGAGACACCGCCCATGGTGCGAACATATGAGTAGCAGAGGTTATGGATCTGCATTTGTGTCAGTGTGTACGAACAAAGCAAGAGCTCTGATAAACTTACTAGATCTCGTAGGCCTTCAAGCTTGCAGAGCTCAATCTCGTTCTCGAGCACGAAGTAATGCGTAGGCTTTGCTGTGCCCTTAATTCCACTGTGAGACTGCAGAAAGAAGTCTTGATAGTAGGGTGATGTAACGAGTTTGTCGACGCAGGTACCAGGATGGGTGTTCTTGTTGCCCCATCTATCTCCTTCCTCCGGCTTCTGTGGAAAGAATCGAGTGTGGTGACGCTTCGTGACTATGACAGAGACAAGCTTGAGCTCTTGTTCTGGGAGGTTACGCTGCGATCTGGCCTCTTTGTAAGCGGCGCGAATAGCTCGATGTTCGATTTCTTTGACTTTGTCATAATGTCCGACACTAACGCCGTCGCGAAAGTAGATGATGTTGTTAGGAAGCTCGTTGACAACACCGAGACCAAACTCTTTCCAGGCCATCAACCTCTCAAGAACCATTTCTTTGAGAGACTTCTCATCGATGATCTAAGATGATTAGCAAAACCACAAGCAAAGGGTGAACTTGACGTACCTCTCGATCTGTCTTGTGAACATCTTGCAGTCGTAAAGATCCAAGACACTTGCCCGCATATAGATCGACTGAACCCACAACAGCAGCTATAGATGGTGTGCCTGGATATGAGCCTGGTCCTGGGTGGATTAGGTCTGCACCTATGACCATGGTGGCAGAGAGTTGAGCGCCCATTGTGACTCCGTGGTTGATACCGCCGAACTTGAGGTTGACCTTCATCATAATGTTGGTTGTTATTTCGTCCTCGCGACCTCGCTTCAGCGTCATGCAAACCGATTGCATCCCCAAATCTCTGTCTGTAAGACTCTTGAAGTTGCGGTATGCGGCAACGTTGTAGCTCTGGAGCACGAGTACGACCAAGTCAGCACCAAGCTTCTTGGCCTCTTCGAGTTTCTCCTTGATTGATCCAAGCTCCATTGTTCTGAGAGGCTCGTCAAGACCAGGATTGGACACATCCATTGCCTGAGAGACTTGGAAGCCGCATTTGGCGATCTGACTGGTGATCCGTGTCTTGAACGTTTGTCTCTTACTCTTGAAAACGCCTTCACCCAACAGTATGGCGTATTTGAAGCTACCCAGATTGCTCTGATTCGTATACAGGAACCGTGTGGCGTTCGGCGGGAAGTGCCAGTGAGATTGCTTTTTCGCCTGAATTGTTCCGGTGGTGGTATCGTTACTGTATTTGACTGCTGGCATACCCAAGATATGATGTGGAACCTGGAGCATGGTGGGGATCAGTTTGACGGGGATATTCGCTCCCTGAAATGCACTTGTCAGCCGTTAAAATTAGATCAAAGTAAAGCAGTACTTACGAAAGCAACGGCGCTGTCATTAGTGGTGAACCCAATGCTGGCCAGGCCTTCTTTTTCGATGTATGCACGGCTGACCGCTGGATCACGACATGCCTGGTCGACCATAGAGGAGGTGTACGGGTCTGGCACCGGCCGAGTATAGGGCTGGTAAGGTACGATACGAAGGAACTCCTGTGCGTACCATACTGGATGCAGCCTCGAGCCCACATTGACCGCTACAAGATCTTTTCTTGGCTGTGTGCTGAACACTGCGACGATTAGCATATAAACGTATGACCATGAGAAATGGTGTCTCACCTTGTTCCAAATGATCTACCACTTTCGTAGGCTGTTGCTCCAGTATGTATCCTCCTTTATCGTTCGTTCGGGGCTTCCCGTTGTCATCCAAAACTTTCTTGTAGAAGACTAGGCTGTCAATATTTCCACCATCATTCTGGAGCTCAAAGATCTTCCAATACCGAGAACTCTCGTCATTCAGCCTAGCTTCCTTGTCTTTATCGCTGTCGATGCGGTCCTTGTGGATGTACACGGTCTTTCCAGCCAGAATGTGCGCACGTCTATCAGCCGCGAACGTTTCGGAGTCCGCCATGAACTCGCTCACAAGTATCGGTCGAAAGACGGCGCTGGTGGAGATGTTGAAGTTCAATATGATGTTTCCCATACCAGGCTTGACGTTGTAGTAGTAGCCGCGAATGATTTCCAATGAGTTGGAATCGTTCTCGGTTGTCCCGTTATTGAGTGTACTGCGAGCGCGTTTGACGAAGAACTTGTTCGATGACAACTTGTGCACATCTGTACTGAAGCTCTTGGAGATGACGATGTTGAGACACGTAGCTATGTCGTTGAAGTTGTAGTGTTCGTAGTTCGGATCGGCAGCAGCATAACGTCGAAGACCATGGGTGTCGATCGCCTTGACGAACTTGAACCGAGTCGAGACGAAATCGTTCCCGAGAGGGATTCTATGAGAACCCCACTCGATCGAGTGATCATCAACGGCCTCTCCGTCCTTTAAGTCGGTATGCAATGGTATCCACGAAACAATCGTGTCCATCCCGTTGGTTGCAAACGATGCTTGGTTGGAATTCAGGAAGGGCCAACTGTTGATAGCGTTCTGCATGAGTACTTTCAGCTTCTTGCGATTCTTCGTCCCCATATCCAGAATTTTGTACTCGTAGAACTTGTCGGCACTAAGCTCGTACTCAAAGTGATTGGTAAGGATGACGTCCTTGTCAGCGTTCGTAAACCAGCTCGACCGAAGTGGATATTTCGAGTCTTCCTTGAGTGTGAGTACGTTGTTTCGGTCGGTCATATCCCCCGGTAAGGTCCATGCCTTGCCATCGCCGACGGGGGCTTTGTTACTGAGATCTTCAGGCAGAGGATAGTGCATGTCGGTACCGGTTGTAGCATTGCTGTAGTTGGCCACTGCACTCCAAGGCACACGTTGATTGGTTCCGGTGTTGCTGAACCCTCCACGGCCACCGCCGCGACTGACACCGCGACCACGACTGCCACCGCGATCATGGCTGTCACCGCGACCATGACTGTCACCACGACCGCGACCTCCGCCTTCAGCCCCGCCTCCGCCTCCACGGCCCCGTCCTGGCTGCTGATTTCCCCAACCACGACCTCTACCTGAGTTACCCCTTATGGCAGGCATAGGAGCAACGTACTGGTAGTGGTACTGGGCGTGGTTCTTGAGATACTCATCGGCGCCTAGCGCAGCTCCGGTATTGAAATTCTTCCAGAGAGGGCCTTTGCTACTGACCGAATTGTTCGCAGGACACTTGAGAAGATTGTGGTTTGACGAGCCACACCTTGCACATGTCGTCACTGTTGAGTCGTTCACTGCGGCGCTGATTGCGGCGTCGATCGCCACCCGCGTTGCGGGAGCTATCATAGGGGGAGCCATAGCTGTCGGGTCGATAGAATAAGAAGCAAAAGTCGTCTGTGACGAAAGGTAATCAGAAGAAATTTTGCGAAGCCTTGAGGTTGATTTCGTGTCTTGAGTAACCGGACAAGGTATCAGCTGCGTTCGCTGGTGTCCATCTCAACACTGTCCTCCAGCATCTTCATATACCACTGTCTCAGTGTCTCATTGCTTGTTGATGCTCAAGACAAGCCAACACAATCGTGTTTGGGAGGCAGTTTTCGGAAGACAAAGAGCGCCCCTAAGCACTCTGAATTGTCTGATTGTGACGTCAAACCAAACACGCCAGTCTTGTATGTCAGTAAAGCACATTGGATATCGGCGAAATCAGCTGGACGTCAGTAAATTGGTTTCAGAAGCGGATTCCAGTCGAATGCGCAACTGCATACGCTGGTCTCAAAGCGCTGCAGGGCCATTGGGACCGCTATGCTAATCCCAAGCTCATAATGCTAATCCCAAGCTCATAATGCTAGTCCCAAACTCATGACGCTGTGTCTCAATTCACAGTCAGTTCTCGTTCAGTCAAGAACACTCGGCTTGTCGAGAGCGGAACTCACCTCCGTACAAGCAATACCTCAAGGCTTGCTTGTATAGTGTGCTTCAACGCGCACGCATTTCGTTGAGTGTAGCAAACGCCGGTGGTCGGAAAGGAAGTAGAGTGAGCTGTGACCATGATGAGCAATTACCAAAGACGTAATCCAGAGAGGGGAAGAAGCCGGGGGTTGGGAAATCCGTAGTTGATGAGTTCTCGGGAAGGGAGTCGCGAAGGATGGATTCGGAAGGCGCGTCAGGGAAGGTAGTCGCGGCCAACCTAGATATTAGACGTCAAACATTCCACGTCACCATCCACACCACCACCTCAAAACACACACAGATAGAGGTAATATCAGTATCAGTATCGCTTACTTATAGACAGCCCAACCAGCCAACCAACCAGTCAGCCCAGCCAGGCACCCATCTTCGGACCACAACAGGAAAAAGATCTACACACAAGACAAAAAAAGATTTGTACATATCTAATGTACAAGCCCCAATTAAGAAGATTACAAGACGATAAGAGTAAGTGCGACATTAAGTAAAGAGGACAAAACCGGGTATATGCAGGGAAGAGCATGCAAGTCGTTCAGGTATCGCGGACAGTGTGTGAGAGAGGGACAGGGATGCGCGGATCGCGGTGGGTAGGAAGACGTTTATTTGGCGCCGGGTGGTAGCTTGACGTTGTTGGAGAGCCAGGCCTGACATAAGTGTTAGTTCATGATGGCGCAAATGAATTATGCTGGGGAGATCGGAACGTACCAATCCCTCAAAGATACCCTCTCCTGTTGTCGCGCAGCTGGGCTCCACCTTCCATACGTGGTCTTTGGCGATCTTGTCTAATTGCAGACGGTCTGAGACTTCCTTTGGTCGCATAGCTATATCGTGTCAGCCCGATATTCCTCATGTTCGCACTTCTCATGTTTACGCACCTCCGCTGAGATCCTGCTTGTTCGCAAACACCAGCAACAGCGCATCCTTCATTTCTCGGTCCTGGATAATCCTTGTGAGTTCCTGCTTGGCCTCGTCGATACGGGTGCGGTCGTTGGAGTCGATGACGAAGATGAGACCTTGGGTGCCTGCGATTGCGATTAGTCATGTTGTTCAATGGGAGATATCAGCAGGAGCCGGGTGAGGTAGAAGCCATGCGCATGCAGTCGCGTGCATGTCGACTCGCCTACCCGGAACCGTGCCTCCGCGGCCCAACATACCAGAGAAGTAGTGTCTCCAGAGGGGACGGATCTTGTCCTGGCCGCCGACGTCCCAGACGTTGAATTTGGTGTTCTTGTATGTGACGGTCTCGACGTTGAAGCCGACGGTGGGGATCGTGGTGACGTCCTGGTCGAGCTTGAGCTTGTAGAGGATGGCTGGGGGAGTTAGCGACAGTGTATGTGGTGTGATGGTGGTGCGTACTGGTCTTTCCGGCGGCGTCGAGGCCCAGCATCAGCAGGCGCATCTCCTTGGAGCCGAAGACCTTGGCCATCATCTTGGATATTGAACCCCCCATGGTGCTGATTTACGCGTTATGGACTGGGTGGTGGTGTCGAGTGGGCGGTATATCGGCGAAAGCGAGCTATAGCTAGTGCGCGCGACGGAGGACGGTAGACGGCAGGCGGTCGGGCGTGATAAGGCGTGGAGGTGAGATTCAATGGCGGTCGTGTGTGGGAGAAGACGTCAAGATGTAGACGGCACAGGAGATGCAAATGTGTAGCGACTCGGGACAGGGTCTCGCGTGGGCGCTGGCGCTGTTCATGAAATGAGGTTTCACGCTGCTCAGGAGTGAAACCGCAGCAGGCGCGTTGCAGATCGCAGCTGCCAAACGTCTGTGCTCCGCCCAACGGCTTGATCGTGACGGGTTCATCCTACACGCCAACCACACACCTCCATCACCGCCTCTCCTGCTTTTGCCTCAGTCGGCGAAAAGGGGCTCACAGCTCGACGACGCCCTTTGATTGCGAATCTTGGCTAAGATGAAGCAAAGGGTCTCCGCATGCGTTACTCGCTGCATCTGCATGCGCGTTGGCTGCACGATAGCTGCAGCTAGCCATATAGTTTCCAGCAGCCTTTCCTGCCGTGTGACTTTGCCGCCGCCGTTCGATTCACCGAATGCCGGCAAACGCAGGTACGCGGCGCTACTCCTGAGATTGATGAAGCCGTGGGGTCTGCGCCGTTCGCGTGGGAACTGGCAGCAGTTCACTCACTGCATCTTGCCTGTACACACGGCGTTACCGTGACGTATTCCGATCTTCCCGTTTGGCTAGCCCTCCTTCGGGATTTAGTCTCTGCTATAGCCGGCTCAAATATCGTCGAGGCCTGATATCTCGGGCGAAATAAGCCGATGCAAGAAGTTTTCTGCGACTTGCTGCTCGAATCGTCCCTCCAACTGCCCGAGCCTGACTGCTACAGTCAAATGTTGGTCCGCGTTACGAATAGTTCTTCACAAGGCCTGTACACTGACCACGCAGGGTTAGTACCGTCCACCATGACGTGGTACACCGTGCGGACCATGTGTTGAAAGAAGCATAACTACCGAGCTTGAGGGATTACTGAATCGGGGAGGAACCCTGGCGCCAAGCCTAGAGGAAACTTGAAAAACATCGTGTACAAAGCCGTGCTACCGAAAAGGAAGGTGTTCGTAGGCAATACGTGGGTTGTTCAATAATCGGAACGCAGTCTTCATTGGATGGAATGTATTCTTCCTCCATGGCTGCCAAATACTTTTTATGCAGGGCATTATTCTCCCTACCCCACCACTATGCAACGCCTCCAGGGCTTCTCGTAAGATGCAGGCCCAAGTTTCTCGTACTACTCTACACCTCTACGCCGACCACTATGCAACGACCCCACGACATCGTGAGAGTTCAGAATCCATCGTCAATCCCCTTACTCTTCTCCCCTTTCCTCCTCTCATTATTAACATCCCACCACCACTGATGCGTCTCCCACGTTGACTTCCCATCTTCCTCCTCCCAGGGCTTCGGACTAAGAATATAATGAATATTCTTGACATTCTCATCCCTCCAGATCACATCATGCACACCCTTATTCCTCAGCGTCTTGAGCGCATTGTAGGTGTACGGCAGCGTGACCCAGCGACCGTTGAACAGATCGCCCAGCAGCGATTGGTCGGCGAAGTCGTAGTCGCCGGATGCCTCGTTGGAGAGCTGCTCAAGGATCAGGTTGTAGGTCGCGAGCGAGGGGTTTACGACTTGGAGGCCGCCGTTGGGCATACGGAGGCCGGCGGTTGAGGGGGCGCCTGTGTGTTGGGCGGTGGTGGGGTCGGCGTGTTGGGTTGTGAAGGCGCAGTTCTCTGGTATCCTGGAGTTGTGTTAGTCTATGTATCATATTTATGTATAAGGGAAGAGACATACCAGTCCTTGGGGTAGTGCGGCTTCTTGAGCGGATTGCACACGCACGCGTGGCTCGCCGCAAACACTCTGTTACCCTTGCCGCCTGTACTCGGTGCGTCCAGCTCCAAGTCCATGAGCTCGTCCATGTTCTGCAAGACCAACATGTCGCTGTCTAGCTGTACCACCCTGTCGTACTCCTCCAGCGAGAAGGGCGTAAGCTTGCTCCAGCAATCGTAGAAGCGCGGGTCCGCGGTGAAGTCCTTTGACTTGATTGGGAGCAGGTACTTGACATGTTGCTTCGGTATGCCGCGCTCATCGAGCGCCTTGTGGCCTTCTTCGGGGAAGGTATCCGTGTACAGAGCGATGAGCGGGTACTTTGTGCCGTGCTTCTTGAGCGAGTAGTCGAGGGTAAGGAGACCGGTGAGGTATGCCGTGTTGGTGATGAGGGTCGTCCATACTGCGCCGATGTCAGTATAGCTCTTCCAAACGCGCCCCGCCAAACATCCAACATACCTTTCTTCGACTCTACACCCACAGCGGGCGCCGTCGTCGCACTCGTAGTCGCCGACATGATTACCTAGAACACGTGTATCGAATGCGCGCGCGCCAACAAAGTTATCACAAAGTTAGTGAGAGCGACAACAGTCGATTAGCAACAGAAAGATCAAACCGCGCCATCCTCGGTCGCCCACGATCGCAAGTGCATATGGAGGGGCAGCCGCTAATCTATGAAGGAACCATCGTACCAATCTGGCAAGCCAATCTCAAGGGTCCAGCCCTGGAGAGAAGCACTAAAACGCGACTTTCGGGGGTCCGAACACCGATCTCTCGGCCCTGTCGACATCGTCACCACATCGCGGGCGCTTGTACGTTTCCGATATGCGGAACCTGCAAGCTGCCTACTGTACTGACCGCTGCTGACAATTCCACCGAGAATAATGGTTTGAGTTGTTCGACGGCCCTGCTTCTCCCTGCCTACCTTCGTTTCTTCGTGATCTTTTTGACGTGTTGCATGCCGTTTGTGCTTTTTCTTGGACGGGAGGCATGATTCCGATATTGTACCGGAGAACAGCGACGCGACAATGGCTACCTCAGCCCTGAACCTGAAAACCAGCGACTCACAGCCAGCGGCCACCGCACTGATAGCTACCTCTGATGAGCCGAAGAAGTCTCCCAAGCACTACCGCGGCTTTGTCGCTGGGGTGTTCAGCGGAATTGCGAAGTTGTCTGGTAAACTATCTCTCTCAAGCACATGTGTTGACATTGCTAACAAGACACAGTGGGCCACCCCTTCGACACGGTGAAAGTCCGTCTCCAAACGACAGAGAAGAGCCATTTCCGCGGCCCGGTAGATTGTCTGATGCAGACACTCCGCAAAGAAGGCTTCGCGGGGTTGTACAAGGGCGCTACACCACCGCTTGTAGGATGGATGTTCATGGACTCCATGTACGCAGACACATAGTCCCAAGCACCCCATCATGTTCCGTATACTAACACCACAAAGTATGCTAGGCTCCCTAAGCGTCTACCGCCGCGTCCTCAACGACCGCGTCTTCAACCCCCCGTCACACCTCCAATTCGGCGAACAGCAGCGTAAATTACCCGTATACGGCCACGCGTTAGCAGGCACAATGGCAGGATGGACAGTTTCCTTCATCGCCGCGCCCGTCGAGCACATCAAGGCACGTCTGCAAGTACAGTACGCCGCGGATAAGAAGTCGCGACTGTACTCCGGGCCGATCGACTGCCTCAAGAAGATATACACTGGTCATGGAATGAGGGGTGTGTATCACGGTCTCAGTGCTACACTGCTCTTCCGCACATTCTTCTGCTTCTGGTGGGGAACTTATGACCTTTTTACGCGGCAGCTGCAACAACGTACTTCGCTGTCTGCTCCTGCTGTCAATTTCTGGGCAGGAGGTTTGTCGGCGCAGGTTTTTTGGTTGACGAGCTATCCGAGTGATGTGATTAAGCAGCGTATCATGACGGATCCGCTGGCACAAAGAAAGTTTCCGAGGTGGAGAGATGCCGCGAAAGCGGTGTACAGGGAGCAAGGCTGGAAAGGGTACTGGCGGGGTTTTGTGCCATGCTTCCTCAGGGCGTTCCCGGCGAATGCCATGGCATTGGTAGCGTTTGAGGGTGTCATGAGGAGTTTGCCGGAGTAAGGCGACACTTCACTCCCCTTGTTGTTCTAGACTTAGCGACTCATAGCATTGTGATACCACTCATAGATGATAGATGTATTATGTAGCCAAACACAATATAGCAAGAAGACGTTTCTCTTGTCGTCATATCATCAAGTCGTTGTCGTACCTTTTTGTTCATATCTCATGTCTCATAGCTTGCCCTTGCCGTCCTCGAGCTCGCAGAACGCCTTGAATGTTACAAGACCCTCTGCGCCCTCCTCGTCCTCGGCATCAACATCGCTCTTGATGACGACCTCAGCAGTGGCACCAACGAAGTAGACGTAGCCCTCCTTGATCTCCTCCTCCTTTGGTCCCACGCTAATCGTTCCCTTGCCCTTGGTGCACAGGATGATGCTTGGTCCATCGATCGGATCAAATGTCGCCTTTCCACCTACCCGGTTAAGCGCAGTCCTTACCACGGCGAATTCGGGGATCGGTGGGTTGTACAGCTTGTTGCTGCTGTTGGAGCTATACGCCGGTGCGTTCAGTCTGACCTGTGAGTAGTCTCTGGGCTCCATCTTCTGCTCGCTAATCGGCGCATAGCTGTACGTCAACATTTTCGTCAGGTTGTCCACGTCCTTGAACTTGGGTGTGAAGCCTGCGCGGACAACGTTGTCAGAGCTCGCCATGCACTCGATGATGTCGCCGGAGAGGTAGGCGTGAATGTCATCAGCCTTGAGGAACATGGCTTCGCCGATGTCGAGCTTAACGTAGTTGAGGAAGAACTGGACGAAGAGGCCAATGTCACCGGGGAATTGGGAGTTTAGGCGTACGACAAGGTCTGCGAGCTCTTTGCCGTCGTTGGAGGGTGGGCCGCCGTCCGCGAACTTGTCGCCCTCAGACTCCGCTGCCTTGATAAGCTCTTCACTGGCAGATGATAGCGCGTCCTTGTCCGTGTTCATGAGCTTTGTAAAGGCAGACTGCAGGGCCTTCTTGTTCTCCTGCATATCCTCCTCTTTGTCCGAAGTCTCCTTGCCGCTGATGGTGTCCTCAAACTTCTTCGCCTCTTCTTCACCGACGAGTTTGCGCAATGAAGGGACGGTCTTCAGGAAGTGTGCGATTTCGGCGAGGGGTCGGAAGCCGCAGAGGCCATCGAAAGGAGTGACCGCAATGGTCATTTCGGGCTTGTGGTTGTCATCTAGTGAGGTCAGTATTTCTGTTGGAAATTTCCGTAACTATGCTGACCTGGGTAGTTCTTGGGGTCGCTCGCATGTAGCTGCTCGGCGAGCTTCTTGTTCGGGTGCGCCTGGATGCTCAGGGCCTTGTTGATGGAGAGGACCTTGAACAGGAAGGGAAGCTTGTTCTCATAGCGCTCGGCAATATCTGTTGACAACAGGGCTTGGTTTTCTTCGAAAAGGTCGAGAAGCGTTCGCTGGGTTTCCTTGTCTTTGGAAGGGAGCGACGGGTGTGTGCCCATCCATAGCTAACCGTGTCAACGACGCGTCAATCGCAAGCTGGAATTTCATACCTCGGCATATGGCTTCTCCTCTTCAATCGAGAAGTCTGAAGCGTTTGCAGCGTGGAACTTGGCGGCTGCCGACTCTTTGCCGACTTTGCCTGGGTTGGTTCAGCATACTGCTGGGGCGAAGGTGAGTGATGACGCGGGGCACGCACCCCAGTCGTAGCTGTTAACACCTGGATTTAGTTAGTCGATGTTGGCTCAAACCAATTTCACTATCTCGACCTACCGCATTCTAGTCTGATAAGAGGGTTCCGCATCTTGAATATGGTTTCGGTCGAGTGTGGAGGTTGCGTATGTATTGCGATGCCGCGAATTGGCGGAGGAGCTCTGGGCGGGGTCCACTTGTTTGGTCCCGCACAATCGTCACCCTGCCGTTGGTTTAGGCTCATCCCCTCTCCCATGACTAGCGTACCCTACCCTGCATCCCGCCGACTACATGCCCCGACGTTGATCATCTGCAGCTACTTCCCTTCCTCCACCTCAGTCTGTCGCTTCCACACCACCACATGAACTACCTGCAGCGCCTTAGGTAACACGAAAAGAGCTGGGGAGTTGACGGGCCACAACTTCCTCAACATGGCAGCCCGCAGCAGGCCCCGTGGTCAGTTGAAGGAGGAGTTCGACGAGGAAAGAGCCCTCTGGAACTCGATCAAAGCTGACGGACGTCGCGTTGATCAACTCATGGTACGAATATACTTTCTTCATTAACACCAGCATTACAATCTGCATCTCCATATCTATCGCCAGCATTCCTCACCATGAGCGAAGTACCGCGTGATCTTCGCGATTCTGACGGCTACTTGGGCCATAACCGAAACAAATATGGAAGAAAACCATATTACTATGACCAAGAAGATACACAGGAGCAGCGGCAACTCTGGGAACAGATCAAGACAGACGCCAGACGCGCCGACAAATGCATGGTATTACACAGACCGTGCCTTGTCGCATGCATTACTTAAATCATCTACACATAGATCCGCTTCCTTGCTGACATGCCGCAGAAAGAGTCGGATGCCTTGCAAGAGAAAATCACCGCCCTCGTCGCAGAACAGTCTGCTCGTCAGCGTTCGTTGCCCAACTGACTACTACGTATTCGTCCCACTGTGCTAACCCGGCTAGACCGCGGCGAGGAAACCTCAGCCCGTATTGATGACGAGCTTGAAGACCTTCTGCGCGAAAACATACGTAATCTAAACGAGGCACAGACCCTTCTCCAGCAGGTCGAAGGCGGCAACGATGTCTCCACTCAGATAGAACTCCTGGCTGCCCTCCGTCAGTCGGAAGAGGCCCCGCCCTCAGCATCACGAGCCACCAGCGTTGGGCACGGAAAGTCTGGACGCGACCGCCAAGGCAAGCGAAAGCATAACGACAACATCGACGACCGCGACAGCATGGCTGCGGACAGTCCTGGAGGTCCCAGTCCGAAGGTCGTTATCAGCAGTCAGAAAGATCGACTGGTAGCCAAGTCGGGCAGTAGCAGAGCAGGATCGGTACCTGTTGCGAGAGAGGGCAGTGTGAAGATGGACGAAGACGACTCGGGTAAGGGTAAGATGGTTCTTCCTCCTTCCAAAACCAAGCCCACAATCAAGTACAAGACCAAGCGTTGAGCTGTACTTTGCTATCGGCGTTCACCTTAGACGGCAGACGATACCCACTGGCATTTTTCCTTTCGGCTTGTTCGAGGTTTGTAGTCGGATAGGCAAGCTCATAATCTCACCTCATCTGATCTCATACTTCTTTTCATGTGCTCATGCCACCATGTACCATCTCTTCTATCACAGCGCCCTTTTTACACATCGTCCCATGTCTCTTCAGACACCACGTCAGCTGACGACATTACTACAGAAATCCGACCACGTCTTTCGCCACAGACCGAGGTCCTCTACCGAAACAACGCGAAGAATCGCTCTTCGGCGTCCTCCATGTCGTTCGAGGGCGAGGGCATCTTATGCCGCGTGACATCCGTAATCGGCGAAGGAAAGCAACGTCGGTACGAAATCATTGATGCTGATCCGGACCCACCGACACCATCAGTTCCATACCGTGCTTCCGTCAATCACCTCATACCCATCCCACCACCCTCATCAAACACCACATTGCCAGACCTAAGCAAAGGAAAGAACGTACTTGCTCTCTACCCAGGCACCACTACTTTCTACAAAGCGGAAGTGGTGGCTGTCTGGAAGCAAAGTGATGGCAAGGTCAAGAAAGAAGATGGTGGCAAAGAAGGAGATGGTGTGGACAATCTCGTTAGGTTGAGGTTTGAAGGTGAAGATGAGGCAGATCGCGAGATGAGTGTAGAAAGGAGGTATGTGCTGCCTGATAGATGAGCGAGTAGCACTTCGGCTCCCCAGGGAGGGAAGGACTTTCGGTCATAGTAAGCTCGCATCGAGTCTCACTGTGAAGTGTTGGATACCATTGGGGGAGGTTGTTCTTTGGCATGGGTTGGCTGCGGATACCTCTTGTGGTGTATTTTTGCTTTTTACCCTCGCATACTTTAGTCACGCTTTCTTTACCTAGTACTATCGATACCTTATCACTAAAAAGTTATACCCATCTGCAATGGTTCGCTGGCTAGTCAAGCCATAGAGAGTGGCCAAGCCGCTAGCACCAAAGCAAGCAAGCGCCATCTGGACACGTCCCAGAGCGCATCGCCAACAAGCCTCAAGACTCCGCAACGCGAACCAACCTGACCCCGCACAAGACGCAGAGAAGCATTCTATACCCCGATCTAGTGTCGCGTCGCTGAGAAGATCTTGGTAGGCGCCTACGATCCCACCATCAGACTTCCAATCCAATCACAAGCCCGACTACCGAAGCCATCAAGCCCGCGCCGCACGCCAACTCCACCAATATCCGCAGCTACCTAATCTCCACCACCCACCCACACTACTGTCGCCATGAACAACTTCTCTTTTCTCGAGTCCTCCCAACAACAAGCCGCCCAGCAACAGCACAATCAAAATCGCCCTCCGCCCTCTCCCTCACATTCACAAGCCGGCAGTATTGCAGGATCGCAAGTTAACGGCGGCGGCCAAAACGGCGTTCCAATGGTTAATGGCCTACCCAGCGGCGGCCAGCAGACGGACATGAACCATCTGTGGGCGGTGGTGCAGCAGCTGAGTCAATTGCTAGAAGAGAACAAGGCGCAAACGAGGGGTATCGTGGAGGGTGTCGCTGCGATACAAGGGAGGGCTGCACAAGAAGGGGGAGGTGAGGTCGGTGGGCTCAATCCGAGAAGTGCAAGTGGAATGGGCATGAGGGAGGTTAATGGAGAGATCAATGGTATGTTAAGTCTGCATTGAGAGGGTTTGGACGGCGATACCACCTGTCTGGACTCGGATGAACACATACTAACCCACATTACAGCAGCGACAGTAGCACATCTACAATCACAGCTCTCGAGCGCGCAAACAACCATCGCATCCCTAACCTCAACCAATACATCGCTCTCCGCCCTCCTCACCGACTACGAATCCGCTTTGACCCTTCTCCTCGATAAACTTCGTCCGTACGCTTATTCGCAAACCTCGGCCATGCTAGCTCTGCACAAACACTACCAGGGTCTTCTTGACCAAGAACGCTCGACATCTATGGCGCTGCGGCTTGAACACGCAGACTGGCAGGCTGGGTTGAGTCGCGTCGCGGAGAACGCAAGGAGTGCATTAAGATGCCAGAGCGAAGTCGAACAAGGATTGAGGGGCAGATGTAAAGAGTTGGGTGAGGAGAATCGCGTGTTGAGACGGATGGTGGGATGGGAAGAGAGGGAAAGTAGTGATGATGAGGGCGAGGACAAGGCATAGTTGGGCTCCTGTGAGATGTCATAGGAGGTACATCTTTCACGCATTTTTGTTATGCATAGCGTTGGCGTTTGGGGATATCACGAGTCAATCACGCTTTAGGAGGGGCATACCCACGGCTGGCGTATTCTTTCACCAATGGGCGACACTGGAGGACAGGAACGTCAAACATACTCAGTTACAAGCTCCCACGTCATTATTAAGCAACCAAAATTACGGATACATTTATCCACGGAAGAAGTAACGTTCACCGAGATTTACATCTGAAAGCGCTTGCATCTCATACACAGGAAGTTATTACATCTCCCACTATACACCACGCATCACTCGACCCCTCGACACACCGACATCTTCACTACCCCCTCCATAACGATAGAAGATCGCAATCCACCCCACGACATGATACGCATCCGCATCCCTCACAACTCCCAAAAAATCTCCTTCAAAACCATGCACGTCATAAGTACCATCGTCTTGATACACAACCGAGGCTACGTTGTGCATCTCGCAAAGGATGGTGTGGCCCTCTGATCTAAGCCAGGAGCGCGTGTCGGCCACGTCTTGTTGCGAGACTGTGGGGTGTGGGGGTGGGAGGTCGGCTAGTTCCGTGGCCGGGGGGAGAGGAAAGAGAGAGTCTGTTGATGGAGATGTTGAGGGTGGAGATGGTGAAGATGGGGATGGAGATTGGGAGCGCGAATGACGGCGCTGTACTTCTCCATAGGGTAGTATTTCAGCGCTCCTGAAATCGTGTAACTCGTGCGAGACTCCTACGACAATCTCTGCGTTTAGTTCTTCCCGGAAACGTTGATGGATAGCATCGTTGCGTGCTATGATAGCTTGCTCAACTGTACCGGTATTCACGGGACTTGTTCCAGGATCGGAAAGTACAAAGCTTTCAGGATGGGGAAGTTCAGAGGGGTCTTGACTGGTTGCGTGCTCGAGAATTTCGCCTTCCTCTAAACCTTCCTCGTCCTCTTGGGAATGGCCAGATGCCCATCGCTCGTGAGTCTCTGAATCTTCGTCAGGCTGACGGTCGTCGTCGTGTTGCTCTTGCTGGTGATCCTCGTTGTCCCCTGCATTCTCCGCGGCCCTCGCTTCGAATTCTTGCATATTCTGCGGGACCCAGACCTCGCCATTCATGTTGGCACCCCTAGTCATCCAGTTCACACAGTTCACTAGCCCAATGCGTCTCGTCTCAAGCTCCTGGCTTGCCCAAGAGTCAGCAAGACCGTCTTCGCTGAGCCTGTTCCGGATATGATTCGCTACGATAAGCTCAAGCCAGTTGTCCCCGATGTCTTCATGCCAGTCGCATATGAACTCGTACGCTTGGTGATGATGTTCACGATGCCATGCCCTCCTTGATTCGCATGGAATGTACACGAGATCCGGGTGATCAGTCCGGATTTCTCCATCGTAATATGAGTCAGCGTAAGTCATAAGCCAGTAGTAAGCCTCGCGGTTGTATACACCCTCGTTGTGCCCTTCTTCGTTATCGCGTATTTGTTCGGGTGTCAGAGCATTAAGGAGACAGAAGACCGTGCGGCACATGGGACAGGCGTTGCGGTTCTCACTGGCTGAATTCATCCAGTGGAGACAACATTCATTGTGGAAGATGTGGCCGCATGGAAGGCGCACTGCAACGCCATTGTCCCAGTTGAAGTCTTCCCAGCATATACTGCAGGACTCGGGAAGCTGCTCGGAGTACTGAACGGACCCATCCATGGTAGCTATGAATTGCCCCATTGCGGGCAAGTCTGGCATGACACCATTTTGCTGGTCAGGAACTGAAGCGGAAGTTTGCATCGACATGGTTGAGTTGAGTTAGGGGTGTTGCTTGCTTGAAAGTTGGGGACAAACGAGTGGAAGCTTATATACAGACTCCTTGGGGTTCATCGGGTCTTTCCCACAGAGAAAGCGATGCTCAGTACATGGCGCAGGTAGGATAATTCACTTCGCGCATCGCCACAACTATATACCCCACATATACTGCTACCTATAGCCATTCACTATGAAGGCAGTCACATGGCCATATATAAAGCGCTAGAAGCGGAATTACCCACCGCTGCAGTCCACACTAAGAACACATTCGCACAACACACTCAACCAGCTCGCACACCCTGCGCTGACATGGCGTCCAACAACCTCCCCAGCCTCGAGCACTTCCTCGACGAGCGAATCCGTCAACAAGCACAAGACTTTGGGGCCACCGATGACACCAACTGCGCCATCTGTCTGGAGCTCCTGCAAGTAGACTCACAAGATCCGAGTACCCGCGTTGCTCAACTCCCCTGTCAACACATACTGCACCTCCACTGTCTACGAAACATGACAGAAGGTTACACCGAGAACCGCAACAAGTGCCCGAGCTGTCGACAAGAGCTCTTCGAGCTAAACCTGCTACCACCAGCAAGGGAAGCGCTAGCGCGGAAAGAAAAGGAGACGTACTACGATCGTGATGCCTCTTTTGACACCAAGCGCTATACCGAGCTATTGGCGATCACCGACAACCTTTTCGACGAGCAACTCAGACTCCATGGATCTGGTGCGGAGTGCTATGTCGGGATTCCAAAACGTGTATGCGCATCGCGGATCCAGGCGGGGCTGAGATGGGTTATGATATGTGAGATGCACGCTGCGGCTGAATCCGCATGGTTGGAGCTTGAGGTTGCTCGGCGTGTGGAGGACCAACTTAGACACGCTAATATGTTGGAGACTTGGTCCGGTCGTATCTTCATGGGTGCGCTGGAGGTTATGCAGGATATGTTCGAGGAACAGTTCCAGTGTTCGGATGATGAACGCGAGCCCGAGGACCGTGTTTCGGTAATGGACGAGGATGAGGTTGAGGAGGATGATGAAGGAGATGAAGGAGATGAAGAGGAACATGAACGGCCAACCCCGCAGCCGTTGAGAGGATCCATGAACGAGATTTTCGGCGGAGCTCTTTCAGCGCCGTGGACCCCTACATCTCGAGATTATCGTCCAACCGAACAGTCTCCAAGCCCTCCGAGGGTTACACCACGGCGGTGGTCAACCCAAAGTCTCCCACTACCAAGCCCGGATACGACATTGATGGTTGAAGACTGGCGCAGAGAGACGCAGTCAGCACCGTCAGCTGCAAGTTCACCAACGTTTTCAAATACATCATCAGACGACATGTTCGCAGCCCACGTATTGAATAATGTCGGCCGACAAAACCAAAGCGCTCAGCAGCGTTTCGTCCAAACCCGCGAGAGACTTCGGCGAGACCGAGTCATCGTCCTTGAGGTACTTAACGTGGCCTCGGCGGAAATATATGGGAACCGGGCGCGGCGGATCAAACTGCTTTCTGGAGTTGTAATTGGGATTGTGAGGGATGTTGATGGATATGACATGGTGGGTAGCATGGCGGTATTTTGGCGCTGGAAGCCACAGGGTTGATGTGCTTCGAGTGCGTTTGGACGTCAGAATGACGGGTGATGGGTTGGTTTGCAGGCTACAAACGCTGTTTGTGCGTTCGAGTAGAGGGGTATCAATTGGTTTGTTTGCTTCGATCGTTTGAGGTTCGTGGCGCCTGACCTTCGCGCCGCCTCGTCGTGACGACATGGTGTTTTGGGAAAGGTGATGGCGTCATTGACGAACGACGTTCACGCCGACAGCGCACGTTGGACGTCACGTTGATGAAGAGTTCGTCCCATGTACTTCCCCCCTCTAGCGCCATCTCAGATGTATAAGTACCTCTCCAATCCCCTCAACTTCTTCTTTCCTCACCACTCAGACATGGTCTGACCAAAAATGACAACCCTCACATGGGATGTCTGTCCAAAAACACGATTCCTACCCTGTCATGGGTTTTGCTGGCGTTGAAAAGAAGATTGCGATGTCGATCGATATGACTTGAGATGGTCTATTGACATGGCGCACTAAATTATGATTTGAGACGTGACTCTGAACATGACTTTCGCACCAGATTTTCGTACCCAAGCACAAAAGACATGGATAAAAATAGGAGGTTTTTGAATAAGCAATGATTAGAATAACGGACGAATAACCATCCCAACTCGCATGCCCAGACGTCCGCTCGCTAACCCCCGTCCTTACCCCAGACTTCTACCTCGGCACAACTAGCAATCCCCCGCTTATCGCACCTCACCACTTTCACTTCCGTCCCCCGTCCGAGTCCACTTCTAACGCAATCGAGCTACCCGACGTGCTGTCTTCGACTAGTTGCCCCGTTTATGCAGCGGCGTCAGCAGAGATGCCTCGGGGTAGAGTAGAACCGGTGGATGGGTGCGCTGGGTTACACCATGCATGTATCGCGACTTCCCATCTCGAAAATTGTCGTTGTTATATTTCAGACATTCGGATCACTAAGCAGAAGAAGGAATCGGTAGAACGTAAGTTACTCTTCCTGTGTGTACGTGTACTTGATTGAGTGGTCGCTGATGGATGCCGAGTAGGATTTCGCTGACGTCTATATCGCCGGGCGTCTGACTCTGCAAGCCATCAACAAGGGCTACGGCACGGAGCACATCGTGGATACCAATAGTGGGCCAAGAACCAAGAGTGATAAGAGTGGACCCCGTCATTACAAGTTGATTCTCCTCCTCGACATCTTTGCGACGTTTCCTTAGCCAGCACATTGAACCGCCACCATGGTGATCAAATCCCGCTATTCGTTCCCTATACCCCAGGTCTCACTACCAACGTACATCTTCGACTCGCCTACTGTGGAACTACCGAAGGAGCCATTCTATCTTTCGGCAAGCGAACCTGACAAGTACAACATCTCCTTACACGATCTCCGTCTCTATGCGAAACGCTTCGCTTCAGGTCTGCGGCGCGCAGGCCTCCAACCAGGAGACCGCGTGTTGCTCTACTCGGGAAATACGCTCTTCTTCCCAGCAGTAGTGATGGGTATCGTCATGGCAGAGGGTGTCTTTACCGGCGCAAATCCCACTTACATTGCCCGGGAGCTAGCGTACCAATTGAAAGACAGCGGAGCGCGCTTCATGGTATGCGCAGAGGGCAGTTTGGACACAGGGATCGCAGCTGCGAAAGAGATCGGCATGGGTCCTGAGCGCATCTTTGTCTTCGACGATGGTGTTGCCACGTTCGAGGGCCGTAAAGTGGAGAAGAAGACGGAACGCGGAAATGTCCGCCACTGGACTGAACTCCTCGATACGCCAGAACGCGGCGACGCATATTCATGGCCCGACTTGAAGACACCTGAAGAGCTCGATCGCATAGTTGCGCTGAACTACTCCTCGGGTACGACTGGTGTCGCAAAGGGTGTCATGATAACGCACAGAAACTACGTCGCAAACTGCAGCCAGCAGATCCACATCCAGACCACCAGTCCCGACTACCATGAGAAGCTAAAGACGAAGAAGTACCTTTGCTTCCTGCCCATGTATCACGCTATGGCACAAGCAATCTTCTGTTTCGGTGCCGTAAAACAACGCGTACCGGTTTACATGATGCCCAAGTTCGACTTTGTCGAGATGTTACAGAATGTGCAAAAGTACCGCATTACGGACATGGTTCTGGTACCCCCGGTCATCGTGGCCATGGCAAAGCACCCAGCGACGAAGAAGTTCGACTTGAGCTCCGTGACGGGCGTGTCTTCGGGCGCTGCCCCACTCGGTCGGGAGGTCATTGAGGAATTCGAGCGCCTATGGCCAAATGGCCAAGTCAACGTCAAGCAAGGCTACGGCATGACGGAAGTCACCTGCGCAGCAACGACATTCCCTCCTTCGGCCTACTCGTCCAGCTTCTCTGTCGGCGAAGTTCTAGCAAACTGCGAAGCAAAGATCGTTGTAGATGACGACGGCAAGGTCGAAGCGCCACAAGGCGAGAGAGGCGAGATCTGGGTCCGCGGACCTAACATCATGAAGGGGTACTGGAACAAGCCCGACGCGACCAAGGAGACTCTCACAGAAGATGGGTGGTTGAAGACGGGAGACGTGGCCTACGTGGATGAACAGAACCACTTCTTCATAGTTGATAGGAAGAAGGAATTGATTAAGGTCAAGGGTCTACAGGTTGCACCGGCGGAGTTGGAAGCGCTGCTGCTGGACCACCCAGATGTGCAGGACGCTGCTGTTATTGGCGTCAAAGCGTAAGTTTGCCCGCATTCTCTGCTGTCGTGATCAATTGCTAACTTTTATCAGTAATGGCGATGAATTGCCTCGCGCGTACATTATGCCTCAGTCGCCCGACAAGGCGACTCCAGAGACTGCAGAGAATATCAAGAAGTGGCTGGCTGAGCGTGTTTCTAGACATAAGCGCTTGGAAGGTGGTGTGCATTTCATTGATGCGATCCCGAAGAATCCTTCTGGCAAGATTCTGAGGAAGGAGTTGAGGGAGAAGGCTGCGCTGGAAGATACCAAGGCGAGGTTGTAGTTCTAATAGAGGCGTTCATAGAGGTAGAATCTCTATTAGATAGCGGATCAGCGTTCAGTATGAATCGTAGGCTGATCGCATACGGGGTCAAATCAGAGCTGTATTTTCTTGCTCCAACGCCTTTCGTCCAGAATACCAAGTGGCCCAGAAACATGGATTTGATGTCTTCGTGATTCTTGCTGCTTTGATATATACATGCAGCATGCTCCGCCTGTGACCGTCCTGGATCATACCCGCATTCTGACTCTAGTTGCTTCGCTGTCCGTTCTTGGCTGCCCTCAGCTCGTCCATCTTCTTGACCCGCTCCTTGAACTCGTCGTACTGGCACTTTTCGTATGAATGCCTCTCGTTCTAGAATTCCTGTCAGCCGCCCGCTCTGGCCCTTCTTCATCCATTCTTGCGTACCTCGCACTTCCATGGTAGGTAGTACTCCTCGTACCGACACCGGTTCAAGGGGATAAGAAGATGTGCGCATGAGTCTCGGTAGGGGAGGGGTAGTTTGGCGGCGCTCATTTCCTCGCGGGTAGCCTCTGCGATCCCGTCAGTCTCTATTACTTGGATGCGTAGGATGCGTGGGCCGGCGTACTCCTCGGCTCGCCATCAAGGCCGACGGCATGCTTGATGGTTTCTGTAACAGTCATACTGGCGGCCCGGGGTGTTGTTTATCGTCAATGGCGCGCGGGGGGCTGGTGGGCGGAGGGTCGTCGGCGGGCGAGCTTGGTGAGGTTCACTTGGTGTCGGCAAAGGCAGCTGATGACCCCGACGCTTGGCAGGGCAGTCGCGAACGCGGACTCCAACGCGCCTTCCCCCAGGTCTGACGCGAACCGCAGACACGCCTTCACGAAATCACTTGACACGCCCCGAGACACCTTCTACAGCTAACCGAATGGTGAAGATGCCCCCCGCGCCCGATGGCAAGATTTACTCGGCAACATACAGTAATGTGCGCACTCCCCACTGCTTGCGACACCTCACCTTTGCGACGATGCACTGACAAAGCCCGCCTGCAGGTCCCCGTCTACGAGTGCAATGTCAACGGCAACCATGTCATGCGCCGCCGCGCCGACGACTGGATCAACGCGACCCATATCCTCAAGGTAGCCGACTACGACAAGCCAGCGCGAACCCGCATCCTCGAGCGCGAAGTCCAGAAGGGCGTGCATGAAAAGGTCCAGGGCGGTTATGGCAAATACCAGGGCACATGGATACCGCTGGAGGAGGGCCGCCATCTGGCAGAGCGCAACGGCGTCCTGGACAAGATGCGCGCCATCTTCGACTATGTCCCTGGCGACCGCAGCCCTCCTCCTGCGCCCAAGCATGCGACTGCTGCGTCGAATCGCATGAAGCCGCCCAAGCAAACTGCGGCTGCGGCTGCTCGGAATGGTAAAAACGTCTATTCGCTTGAGTCTATGCAGTGTAGGAGGTCACTCTCATTGGTCGTTGTCAGGCATGGATACGGGAGATTGGGCTGACTGATATCGCAGCATTCGTAACCACCAGCGCACAGTCGCAAGTTAGCGAAGAGCCGTACGAGGCCTCTCAGATCAGGTCGCAGATCTTCCGCGAAGAGACACCGGACAACGAGACTGTCATTTCCGAGTCGATGCTGGGCGACGCAGACATGCTGGATTCATACTCGACGGGCGGCAACAGGAAGCGCAAGAGGGGGATGGATCAAATGTCTCTGCTCGACCAGCAACACCAAATATGGGCAGATCAGCTGCTGGACTACTTCATGCTGTTAGACCACGAATCCGCCGTCTCATGGCCTGAACCACCGCAGAGCATCAATCTGGACCGCCCGATCGACGAGAAGGGACATGCGGCCATGCATTGGGCGGCGGCAATGGGCGACGTGGGGGTCGTGAAGGAATTGATACATCGGGGAGCGCGTATTGATTGTCTGTCGAACAACCTAGAGACACCCCTAATGCGCGCCGTCATGTTCACCAACAACTTTGACAAGGAGACTATGCCCAGCATGGTCAAGATCTTTCAGCAGACAGTTCACCGGACAGATTGGTTTGGAAGCACTGTGTTCCATCACATCGCAGCGACAACGAGCAGCTCAAACAAGTACGTTTGCGCGAGGTGGTATCTCGACTGCATCATCAACAAGCTGTCGGAAACCTGGATACCAGACGAGGTCACACGGTTACTGAACGCAGTAGACCAGAATGGCGACACGGCGATCATGATTGCTGCGCGGAACGGGGCGAGGAAATGCGTACGGAGTTTGCTGGGACGTAACGTCTCCGTAGACATAATGAACAAAAAGGGCGAGACGGCAGACGATCTGATCAGGGAGCTCAACAGCCGACGACGAACACATGGACGCCCACGGCAGGCTTCATCGTCACCTTTCGCGCCGCCACCAGAACACCGACTCAACGGACACGTCCCACATCTAGATGGAGGCCCGCTAATTCCAGTGCCATTTCCCAGCATGGCTGTCCGAGAACCTATTCAGTACCGCTCACAGACCGCTTCAAATCTCATGAACAAAGTCGCGCCAACGCTGCTAGAAAAGTGCAAAGAGCTAGCCGAGGCATACGAATCCGAACTGCAAGAGAAGGAGGCAGAATCCTTCGACGCAGAACGCGTAGTCAAGCGGCGCCAAGCCGAACTCGAAGCCGTACGGAAACAAGTCGCCGAGCTCCAGCTCATGTCGAATGGTATACACATCGACCTCAACGACGACGAAGCAGATCGGCAGCAAGAAGAAGAACTGCGGTTACTTGTGGAAGAAGCCGAGTCCCTACTTGAGATTGAACAAAAAGCCGAACTCCGCCGCCTATGCAGTAGCATGCCACAGCAAAACGCCGACACTTCGCCTGTGGATGTAACAGAGAAGATGCGACTAGCCCTCCTACTCCACCGCGCGCAACTCGAGCGGCGAGAACTCGTCCGAGAAGTTGTGAGTAATCTCAGTGTGGCAGGCATGAGTGAGAAGCAAGGCACGTATAAGAAGCTTATCGCAAAAGCGCTGGGCGAGCGCGAGGAAGACGTCGAGTCCATGTTACCGGAGATTCTGCAGGAGTTGGAGGAGGCGGAGACACAGGAACGGGCTGAGGGGCTGGATGGTAGTCCGTTGTAGGGCTTTTGTGGTGAGGTTTTGGGCTGGGTTGGTTTGGTGGATTAACGAGTATTTATGATCAAGATAGCGAGACATCTATCTCTTAATGTATACATGTATTCAAGTCTGGTCTACCGTTTGGCGATATGTCTTTCTCGCAAGCTACTCGCCTTCATCAACATTGCCAAGAGGATGTCGTGCGCCAAGTTGGATCAACTTTCACGTGTCGCAAGCATGCCATGTGGGTACGCACCTGTCGGGGTGCATACGGCTGGAGTATCAAGACGTTTCCAAGGTTTATAACGCATCTTATACAAGGAAGGAACTAAACAGATGCGCTGAAGTCTACAATGGTACAACAAACAGGTCTGTAGTTATCCGAAGACGATATAGCCTCCTTAGCTTTTTTCTATAGTTAGACTTCGCGGGAGATACGTGCCCAGTCTTTTCCCTGGATGCAGTAATGGGTGCTTGCAAAGGCAGGATCGCTTGCGAAGACATAGAGAGCCGAAAATGAACAAAGGCGGGCTGGACTGTAAGAGCATCACTCGTGTCTTATCTCTACAAGTCTTGTGCGCCTTCTATTCTATTAGTTTTCAAGGGGCAACCACCACGTCTCTCCCCTCGACCAACGACGGCCCCCAGTTTCCAACCCAAAGTACCTAGGTTACCGCGTGTATCTCGAAAACATCCGGCCGCGCTCATGGTTCGTGAGTGTGCCGCTAATGCGAGACACTCGCTGGCACATGGGTGCCTAGGTGGTGTGCGTGGGGTTATTATCTCTCACATGACCCTAGATGCAAGGCGGCTCGCTCTCACGCATGAGGCTAAGCTATGACGTGCTCAGGCGGAACTGCGGTCGACACCCAACCTTCGTGACGGACGTGATGGAGCCGCAGAGCGTGTCTTTGGAGGATGGAGATGAAAGGGGGAGCGTCTAAGTTTGTGGGCATGCTGGGACGCGTGGGCACGGAGGTAGCTGGCGCGCGATTGGACACTGGGCTCTTGGAGCGGAGTTCTCGCGGAGGTTACGGCACCTGGGGATGCAGGGGCCGCATCGCATTGTGAACACCTGGATATCGCCAGCTGCTTACCACTGTCCAAGACAGCATAGTGTCCTGCCGCCCAAGACTATCACACGCGTGCAGCGGTCCCACTCACCTACCATCCGGTACTGTCATTCGCTTGCGCCTCCACTCACCTTATGCCTGCTGAGTCCATACCGCTGAGGAAGAAGCCTCCGCCGCATCCTCGCAAGACCCTCGTCCACACCCTCTCCGAAGACTTCACCCTCGAGCCCCCAAATAGAAGTACCTCGCCCGTCGTCGCTTCCGGGTCGAGTTCTCGCCAACTCTCTCGCACACGCTCTTCGTCGCGCCAACATCGCAAAGCCAACGGCAAGTCAGCGCTCAGAGAACCAGACAGCCCTGGCAATTCAGAACTCGAGTTCGACGACTGGGATGAACACGACGCGGCCATGCCGTCAGATCTGAGACCCTCATTGGACCATGCCGAGTATGGGCGCGCGAATGCGCCCCTGCTCGGGCGCAAGACGGAGGACGACAACATGGACGACGGGTTGCTGGGAAGGAGCACACATCACTTCCACGAGCGGGATCCCGAGATGCAAGCCAAGCATGAGACGCGGAAGAAGTACACCTACGCCGCCTTTCTGCTTGCGCTGAGTCTGGTGAGCTTCACAGTCCAGACCGAGACGGCGGTATACATCCAGCATCAGTTGAAATGGGAGAAGCCGTACTGCATGCTGTACATGACGCACGGCTCGTGGATAGTACTCTGGCCCGCAACCCTCTTCCTGCTGCGACTCCAGCACTGGAACGAGCCGTGGCCGACCTTCTGGCGGCGCCACGTCCAGCTGCTGCGCCAAACCGCCCTCATGGTCCAGCACCAGAACCTACACCCCACGCCGCGCCAATCCCAAGTCTCGCCCGTCCGCTACATGCTCAAGATGACATCCTTCATCACATGCGCCCTCACCCTCGCAGGAGGAAGTTGGTACGTTGCCGTCAACCAGACGACAGCCAGCGACTTGACCGCCATCTACAACTGCTCCGCGTTCTTCGCCTACGCCTTCAGCATCCCCATTCTCCACGAAAAGGTCCGCGCCTCCAAAGTCGTCGCCGTGGCCATCGCCATCGTGGGCGTCTTCGTCGTCGCATACGGCGACCAGTCCCCCGCAAAGCACGGTTCTAAATCCGGAGGCGGAGCCGGCGGCGACAAGGCGCCCCCGTCGCACGAAGCTGAGAACCGCGCTTTTGGCAACCTCGTCATTGGCATTGGCAGTGTCTTGTATGGCCTATACGAAGTGCTGTACAAGAGGCTGGCGTGCCCACCAGAAGGCGCCGCACCGAACAAAGGTGTTATCTTTGCGAATCTGTTTGGTAGTTTAATCGGCGCGTTCACCTTGAGCGTGCTATGGATCCCGCTGCCTTTCTTGCATTACATGGGATGGGAATTGTTTGAGCTGCCGCATGGAGAGCAGGCGTGGATGATGGCTATCAGTGTGCTGGCCAATGCTAGTATGTTCCCCTCCTTCGCTCCTTCCCCATAACATTGCAATACTAACGTTGTACGCAGCCTTCTCAGGAGCCTTCCTCGCGCTCATCTCCCTCACCTCGCCCGTCCTCTCCTCCGTCGCCGCCCTCCTCACCATCTTCATCGTCGCGCTCGTCGACCAGCTTCTACCCCCGCCGCTCAATTCGCCTCTTACACCCGCGGCTATTGTCGGAGGACTTCTCATCATCGGCGCGTTTAGTCTGCTGTCTTGGGCGAGCTACAAGGAGATGGATGAGGAGAGGAGACACAAGCTGGAAGAGGCGCCTAGTGAATTGGATGATTAGATGGGCGCGTCCAACCAACGACGATCCCGATTTCAAGCCTGTTTTCCAAGCCAAACGTACTACTGGGATTCCTCAATCTTTCTTGAAGAAAGTTGAAAAGCTAGTCGACGAAGAAGCTGCAAAGGGCGTCATGTTGAACGCCGACGGAGAGTATGTTCAGGTCATGGCATGCTGGTGTTTTGTCGGCTTCGGCTGGGTAGAACTTCTTTTGTTCTTCTTTTTGGGAGAGTGCTTCGCACTTGCATATTTTGGGTGGTTTATCCGGGATGATACATTTCGGACTTCGTTACGCGCCGCAGATGAGGCATCATATTGGGTTAGAATCTTTGGAATTACTTGTCGTACTTTGGTTTGGCCAGGCCATAATAGTATAGCATGCATAGATGGGCGTTTATTTAGGCGTTGCAGAGGGTAGACTATAACGTCACCCCGGTCGTTAGAATGGAATTCTGGTTCAGTTTACTACGTTTGTTCTGTGGTGTTCACTTGTTTGTCTGAAGGAAACGGCATGACGGGTGCACTGTTTGGGTCGGAAGTGAGCGATATCAGTGTTATTACAAGTAGAAAGATGAAGAAGTAAAGGTGATGCAATGATACGGGTGTCGTTGTAATATCGCTATCGGGATGTTGGGTGCGGCATTGGTTGACCCTGGACGTGAACCTGGGTAGTGGAGACTGGATGAGGAGAAAGGGTCTCTTTGGATAAGGACTTACGAGGGCAGAAGATGGTATATCAGTAGGTGTTCAGCCACTTTCTAGTCTTTTGAAAGCATTTCTTGATATTTCAGCCAGTCCGTTGTGGTGGCTTGCGCTCACACTGTCGATCGCTGTTTCTTGTAAAGACGAGGCACGCGTCGTCCCTGAATTCCAAGGTTACATGAACTTTTGTGATCACGGACCGCCGCTGTCGGACGCATCGAGATGACTCAAAAGACTGCTTTCACATGCAAATGCACAGCATGGTCGACCCTGAGTCTCAACAGTACCAAATGCATATACATTGGAAGCGAAGAGCTGCTAACCCTCCGGAGCTCAAAGACGAGGCGATAGAGCATACACCTGCATCACGACTTGCTCGCCATTACAGCACGAGAACCCCCCTGAAGTATGTAAGCAACTCAGTACAAGAGGGCTGGTGGACCTAGTACCTCAATCCCCCAAGATTCTCCTCCTTAACCAGATACCAAACGATTTCTTTGTCAACGACTCTCTCAACATCTTCTATCCTCCATTTGCGTGCGTTCAGCGACTTGATACCCATCTCCTCGTTCTAGCCATGCCTCTCCTACAGTCAGTACCAGATGCGAAGGATGTCGACGTACCCAGGCCGTTGCGTATCGACAGGTCAAGGTCAAGACATTCGCCTCCTTCTTCGCCGTTGCCGGCGGCTCAGCAACAGTCTCGTCGGTTTGGGACGTATATTCCGCTGGGTGTTCCCCTTACTCCTTCACCACAGCCTCGTCCAGTGTCAGAAGTTTCTGGCTCGCAGAGAGTAGCTCACAGTCCATTGCCACGAGTTCAGCCAGTGCCAGATCGTTCGCCGCCGCCTTCTTCAATTCCGTCGCCGGTGGCTCAGCAGCAGCACCGCCGAGTAGAAGGCTCTGGCTCGCTGAGAATTTCCCACACTCCATCATCACGGGCTTCGTCTTCTTCGAGTCAGCAGCAGCATCGTCTCGTGGAAGACCCAGCTTCGCTGAGAGCTCGTCAATATCCGTCTCCACAGGCTCAGCGGGTGCCAGTTCGTCAAGATGGCGAAGCACAGAACCGGTTGCTTGTCACCAACTCAGCAGTTACTACGCCTTCGACGTCGCCATCACCATTTCCGCAACAACCTCGCCGACTAGAGCTGTCTACTCCGATACCCTCTCGCACATCCTCAACGCCCTCACCACTTCTACAGCCAGTAGACACCCCTCATCGTGACTCCGACACAAAGACTCCACTGTAAGTCCCCCTATATATCCTCCTCTTTCCCCACTACTGCTTTTGTCTTCCAACTTGACTCTAACAACATTACTCCCCAGCAACACCCTAAACATCAGACGCAGACTCACAAGTCTCGCATTCAACGAACCAAACACCCCTTCTACAACCCTAGGAAACTCCGTACCAGTCCCCACAGTCGACACACCCAAGCCCTCCACCTCAGCCTCAACCTCATCCACCTCAACAGCCCAATCCGCCTTTCCACCCGACAAACAGCCATCATCATCACCACCAGCAACACCAACAATAACGCTCACCCTCCCCGCCCCCCTAACAACCACACTCGCCAGCCCCCAAACCAGCACGCCCATCCCCCCTGACACCACCATCCCACCAGCACCACCACCGGGACCCAAACCGCGACACCGCACCCCCCTCCAACTAACCCGCTCCCTAACGACCAAGCTAAAAAAACCACTCGCCGCCCTCTCCCTCCTCACCGCCCGCCGCTCCCCACCGGGTACCACAACCGTAAGCCGCGTAGCAGCCGCAACACAGAATTGGCTGTGTACCGCAACGGCCATGTCGCGGACTGGCGGCGGGTTTGGCATTGCGTTTGAGAGCAGTACGAGGAGTGCGTTGGGGGAGGTGCTGGAGGAGAATGGGTATGTGGGTCGGAGGGTGGAGAGTCCGGTTGGGGATAGGGCGGGGGATGATGGGGAGGAGGAGGATGAGGGGGAAGATGAGGAGACGGTGGTGCAGAGGGCGGTTTTGTTGGAGAGGTTTGCATTGTTGAATTTGGAGGCGGGGACGAGGAGGAGGAGGGGTGCGACGGTTAGTCGGGTGGAATGATGGGCGTGGGGTTATGGGGTAGAGATGGTGGATGGTGAGGGTGGGATTGTTGGGGGAGGTTTGGATGATAGCTATGGTTTGGGTTAGAGGTGTGGATTTGTTGATTGTTAGACTACCTAGGTATACCCGACACCAGCAATGGAGTCTTATACCCATTTCTTCTTCTCGGATCTGTAGTCTTTTAATGGAGTCTTTTTTTCTTTTTCTTTTAAAACCACCCATCTGCATTCTTCATGGTCTTTTTGAGTCTTAATCAAAAGGTACCCTCCTCAACCCCCTCGCACCACCTTTCCTCGCCTCACCCTCCGCGCCAACCGCAGCCGGCACGCGAATACCACAGCAATCACCCCAACCCGCACTCGCATGTACATGTCTCTTCCCCGTCTCATCATCAAACACCTTGACCTCCCCACCCTCTTCTTCCTCTTCCTCCTTCTCAACACCCGCCTCCTCTTCCGTGCTCATACCCTCAACAGGCGGCACCAAACTGCCAAACAAGAAATGTTGCATAACAGGTAATTTCTCCAGAATCTCCTTGCGGAACATCTTCCGCATTCCCGATTCGATCTTCGCCCAGGACTTCGCAGAGGATATGTCGTCCAGCATGGGTGAATGCCAGCGCAGACCCTCGACGTTCTTGACGGAGTTGACGAAAGATATTTGATCCAGGTAGAGAAATTCCTTGCTCTCCTCTTCCAGTACCAAAGCATTGTGTATGCTCTTCGGTGTGATGTAGGGGTGATGAAGCAGTTGCGCTGCGCCGAACAAGAACGGAAGGAACTGGTAGTCGTCCAGGCCCCAGACACCATGCGAGCCCGCTGGCTCGAGGTAGTATGATTCCTGGACGCGACGCATCAGGTGGAGGTATGCGGGGAGGACGACGAGGGCGAGCGCAGGGAAGGTAGTATCGGGGAGTATGCCGATGCGATTTAGACAGAGCAGCCAGAGGAAGAAGTTGAGTTCGTGGCCGGATCCGTAGTCTATTCTTCGCTTGTTTCCGAAGGAGTTGTGGAGGTATGTTGCGATCTCATCGACCTGCGCCTTGTTGCTCAACCCGAGCTTCTCGTGCCACAACGGCAACACTGTCTCGACTTCGTCGAGGAAGGTACGGAAGACTGGGTTGCCGAAGCGCGAGCCTGTGTCTTCTGGTGGACATCTGTCTAGCACTTTTTCCGCCTCCGCTAGTATCTGCACGACTGTCTTGACTGTGTCTGTGACTTCTTCATCTTTGATGCTCGAGATGCTGCGGTCGCGTACTGAGTCGGCGATGCCGAACACGAATGCTTCGACCAGCGTGCATGTCTTGCTCTTGAGAAATAGCTCGTGATCCTCTGGGCTCAATATGCGCCTCGAAGGTCGCGTGTACGTGTGTCTCTCTAGATTCGGCGGCGCGGGTAACGAGGGCGTCGGTGGGGGAGGGGCAGACGGCGGTTCTCGCGATGTGGGGGCGCGTTTGCGGGGGATGAGCTTGGGAAGTTTGGCGCTGAGGTCTGGCGGAGGTGACGGGATGGCTGGCGGTTGCGTCTGTGTCATCATGTTGTGTACTTTATGTGTTGGTTGCTTAGGTGTGGATTGTTAGGGTGCTCAGCGTTAGAGGCGCGTGGAAAGTGGAGGAACGGGCCGCGGCTCCGTGAACGTCATTCGCGACTTTCATCGAAGGTTCGTTACACCAGACTAATCTATCGAAGCTTCCGTTGCATTCAGAGAACGGGACAAGATGACATCGCTGTATCACTACACATCCCCGCCATTTTCTCTGTTCAGATGAGATGCATATGCAGCCTTATGAACACCATAGATCTCACATCCTCAATCTGTCTCTACAGCGCACAAGACGTCACTCATTACACAAAGTCTCGCACAAATGTCGTTACACGCGTCTTCGGAAGCAAGGGAACGCCTCCGTCGTACCAGCCTTATCGGCAGGGCGCAGCGTGATGTCAGATCGTTGCAGCCGACTCCATCGTGCAAAGTAAACGATGCACGTCTTGGCTTGATTGAGCATTATACAGGTTACAGTGAGCATGCTCTCATCATCTTCGGGAGCACTTCTGGTTTTCAAGCGAAAGACGATGTCATGTGGGGCTTGCGCATTCAAGTTCCATATGAGCTTGAGTTCTTCTCTGAGATTTCTCGGTGCGTTCGATCGCGCCGTTTCTTTCTTACTTTGAAATGGATTGCTATCAATTCATGTCAGTTGTTCCATGCCATCATCTGTTCCTGATGATGCTGCTGTGTCTTTCTGTTTCATTTGAGAAGTTCGCACGGCTTTTGTGTCTACATGGTGGATCTCTTTCTCATACGAAAGAGGTTCGACTGATCAGACTCAAAACGACAGGCAATTCATAAAGAAACGCGGCATTGAAGTAGAATGGGCTGCGTCTTTAGCATGTTTGTTATATTCAAATATATATCGTCTATATACATCCAAATTGTCCCTATCCAACCTCATGTCTTCATTCAATCCGCGGGTATCAAACGTGTTCTGAAGGTCCCACAAACCCTCCATATCACCCTCAACAACCTACACAACAGCAGATCAACCAAGCTTTTACATAACCGTACAGCACCCAAGCTTCTTGAGCAACCTAGACAAGCCCTTCTTGGCCATCTGCTCAATCTCGTCATTCTGACCCTGCTGCTGTCCATGATGTTGCTGGCCACCGTGTTGTTGACCACCATGTTGCTGATGACCTCCATGTTGCTGGCCGCCATGTTGACCACCGTGCTGTCCACCATGCTGCCCACCATGTTGTCCAGGGTACCCTCCATAGCTCGGAGCCTGAGGAGGCGGCGGCATCTCATGCACATCACCACCCTGCAGATTCACAAAGATCCTACCCTCGTTCTCCTCGGTGCGATACTGCAATCCCAATTCGCGGCACACCTGCTCGACTCGCGGCTTGATCTTCTGGACATGGTTCCTGCTGTGATTGCCCTTGCCCACAATAACGTGTAGATGGCCTTCTCCCCTCTGTCTCGCGACCCTAATCCTCTCTTCCAGCACATCTTCGGCCTCTTCGACAAATAAGCCGTGGAGGTCAATGGTATCGCCCGCAACTCTGCCCTCGGCGTTGTTTTCCCGGAAGATGTAATCGCGCGCTTGACGGTTGTATTGGTCCATCTTCGCGGCGTGGGCTTTGCCTTCTTCAGAAAGCTCGTGGGCGCGCGCTCCATCGCCGGATTCGTAGGCTTGGTGGGCTTTGTCGAAGCAGGAGGAGCGTTTTGCGGCTTCTTGGCGCGCGAGGTCGCGGAGACGGTCGTACTCGGCTTCGGTATCGGAGGACGCGTGGTTTAGTGCTGGAGATGTTTGTCAGGCAATGCGCATTGTAGGTTGTGAGCGGTAGTGATTGTCCGTCACGGCTGGTCAGGCTTCGAGTACGTACAGCGCGCGCCCAATGAGTGCATTTCCATGGCGGCCATCTTGTCGCGACACCAATTATAACAATGAAATTCGCGTGAGAAGCGTGGGTGGTGCTGTGTTATGTTGTTGTCGAGCGACAGCACACATTAAGATGAAGCTCGGAGCCGCTAAAGCGGGTACATGCAGATGCGCAGGGTCCAGATTTGACGTGGCTCTGCCGTGAAGATCGGGCAGCCCCATCGTGGAGTACCCAAGATTGAACCACTGGGACGGTAAAAATGCGCTGTACTGCGTGTAGACCGATATGAAAATGAAGTGAATTGGGTGGGTATAATAATCGTACGATGCTGTTCGTGATGCTCGCAGTCGAGCAGAGCTTGCGCTGTGATTCCGCCAACAATTTTAACCCCTGCAATGCGTATACGACTGTTCAAGGCTGATGGCTGCGACATGGATGGGTAGGATCGAGAGTCGCCCTAGAAACGAATCTTCGGCCCAACGAAGACGATCAGGAAGGCGATCACCCATAGCCCAGCGATCATGCCGTACAGCTTGATCCTGTCCCACCAACCCTTGCCTTCAGTCATCCGCCGCAGGGCACCCATCCTCCTGCTGGCAGCATCCATGTTCAACGTGTTCTTGTCTAGCCCTGCAAGTGCGCGATCCACTACGCCTTTGTCCCCTTCGAGCGTGTTCCCAAAGTGTATTGACTGCTCTTTCAGTTGTCTTGCCATATCTAGCAAGTCCGTCGTGAGCTCTTCTTGTTCGTTGCGTTCGTGGGAGAGGAGCGCTTCTGTTTTCGCAAGCGAAGGGTCGGCTGTGCTTGAGGTAGATTTGGACGGAAACAAAGAGTTGCCGGATGCTGATTGAGTCCCTGCTGCGTTCGCCTCCGGCTTGCCTCTTCGGCGCAGTTCTGACGCGATGCCTTGTGCTGCATTCTGGAATGCCTCGTTGCCTTCTGTAGATGTCGACACATCGCGCCCTGCTTCTGTCTTCACTCTCGGTGCATACGAGGGAAACTGGTCCGCGTCTTCTTCATCAGAATCTACCGATCCCTCTGACTCCGTGTCGTCTAGCTGATTAAGCTCGTATATCCGTTGGTTGAGTTGCTTTATGAGTTCGCGTTTCTGTTGTAGGTCGTTTTGTAGTTCGGCTTTCTTCGACTTGGAGGGTATCGTAGAGGCAGAGTGTTCGAGGCTGAGGAGTAGGGTGCGGGCATGTTCAATGTTCTGTGATACCATCAGTATATGCAATCGAATGTATAACTGTGTGAAGCTTACCGCGCTCACACGTGCGCGCTCGTAGGTGGACTTTCGCAACTGCGGTGACGGGTCGACCAGTACTAAACGGTCTAATCTGGACAACAAGCGATTTAGGTTGATGCTCGTGGTGTCGCCGAAGCCCGGAGAGCGAGTTCTTGTAGTCATCGTAAGAGTTGTGGTGGTGCGCTTCTAGGTGGATGCGATTGAAAGCAGGCAAGAGTGATGAAGAGGTGACGTTGGCGGGGTAGCAACTGGTACACGCTGTAACTTAGATCAAGACGTGTTTATTCAGCTTGTGTTTCTTCGAGGTTCTTGTTTCGTCAAAATAGTTTGGGCTTAGGCAGCGCGCAGTTGGTGAAAGGTGTTGTTCATGTGAATTTACGTGTTCTCTCCGACGTCACCGTCGCGAACACCAATCGTGACATGGTGGGTCACCCCCACACAAGCCTAAGCTTTTGCTAAGACAACATCACAACATCTGGTACAAGTCTCATGTGAACAAATTGTTCATAATATGATACATCCTCTTGGTATAGTACAAGTCATGTGGTCGTCTAAAAACTGACCAATTCCATCGCTACGCTGTTTTTGCGCAAATGCGGTAATGCATGCTTCATCAAACTCCAGTCATCGCTATAACATGCTGAATGTATACACTCAAAGAAACAACAGAATGCTAATCAAGCTACTTCTGAGAAGGAGTAATGGGACCACGAGTGAAGCTACAAATGGTTAGCAAAGTGTCATGGTTCAAGGGAAAAGAGGCATGACGTACTTGTTCCAGAGAGTTCCAAGGAAACCTGGCTTTCCGTATGCGTCGTGGAATGACTGCCTACGAGCCATGCTCTCTTCGTCTTGACGACGCTTGAGGGCCTCTAGGTTGCCAAATCGCTGAGCTGCGGAAGACTGAGAGATGTTAGCAACTGTTGATATAATAATCCTGAGTATGAACCCAGAGAGAATAACATACCCTACGACGGCCATCGTAGTATGAAGAGCCAACTGAAGACTCTGAAGAACGACGGTCGGCCTCCTGCTTGGGTGCTTCGGGCATGGCTGGGGTGGTGTTGTCGCCAAAGACCTTGTGGTTTTGGGAAGAGTACTTCTGCTGGAATGGGGAAGGCATTGTGTGGTGTAGTTGGACTGATTGAAGTTTTTGAGAAGGTTGGAATTGGTGCAATTTGTTGATTGAGGCTGAGTGTATGTTTGAGCTGTGATACTATCTTCTCAACGGACAGCAGCAGCTTCATATAGCCGTTGTTCAGCTGAATGTCTTCGAAGGTACGATCGCTCGTGGCCTGACCATTACGCAGACGATATGTGATCGTACCAATCAGACGATGGTGGACTTCCCCCGCATTCCAAACGTGCAGCTTGGACCCTGATTTCTGTAACAATGACATGGAAAGAGCAGTTGCTGAACGCCAACCTGCTTACGAGCTCACTGATCAGAGCAAAGGGTCCTTATCCAGCGAATCAGGTCTTCATGATTCATACGCGTCATGTACGGCTCGGGGCTTCATGGGATGAACCCCCGCTATCATGTCCTCCACAACGTGACTTCGATCCAGGCTGACAGTCGTGGTCTCGAAGATAGTCTGGGAGATTCCAGAACCGGTTGGATTGTCGGCGGACCCTTGGGGGCTGAGTCACGTGCTAGTACCATTCATAGTACATCGATCGCGCTAGCCTTTGGAAGTAGATCGGTCTTGTCCCGATCACTGCTTGATCCCGGGGTAAACTGGAACCATGACGGCGTGGTGGACGGTGTGTTTGAGAACAAGACCTAAAGCAGCCACGCGCGTTGCCCTGCTTCACGTCGAGCTCGACCAGCTCGACCAGACGGCTAACTCCGTTCAGCTGCAGAGCGCTGAAGCTGCCAAACCCTTATCGCCAGGTAGTACCTTGACATCTTGTGCATACTCCGGAGTACCGTATCGACCAGGTCATCGTTGTTTCTTTTTCTGCGAACGCTGTTGATGTCATCAGAGGACGTTGCTCGAACTACTCACCTTGCTTTGTGTTGCGTTCCACGGACCCTGTAAATCGTCCAGTTCACGGTCAACGGGCAGACGCGATCAAATCTCGCCCGGGCAGAGTCACGTGTATGACGTCAATGGCTTCCTTGATGGCTGACTAAACACGACGCGTTACCCGATTAGATAAGCGAAGCTGGAAGAAAATGTCTTCCGCTCTTGCACTGCAGAACTTCTCCTCACCTACCAAGGTCACTCGCCTCTCCGATGCAGGCATCCACCAATCTTTTCGCGACACCGATGGCGACCGGCGCATCTTGAGTCAAAGAAACCGAGGTAGAAGCGACACGCGTCCTGAGCCGTGTCTTTAGAGTTTGAGGCTCCCCGCCGTTGGGTATCAGACTGGTTCTTACAGGTGAAGATTGGCAGGTACTGATGCAGATCTCTCGGCCACAGAAGAGCCGGGCCGATGAGAGAAAATCTCCCTCGTATCCAAGCTGTCCGAGTTTTGTCGCACAACACTCTCCTTTTCAATGCAGCCGCACACACATACACTCACACATGGCGCAAACTCAGTGCGTGTCATCGACTGCACTGCCTTGCCTCGACGTCCGCCTTGCCGTCGCCGGCCGAGGACCCTGACAACTGACAGGTCCACGAGGACGCCACCATGTACCTAGGTACCAAAGGTATGTTACATTCGTCCTTTGCCTCCCCCTTTCCTGATGATACCACAATTTTCAAAGCATAGTTCATCTTAGTCTTCGGACAGTGAGGAACGAAATCAGCAATGTCTTTCGCTCCTATCTGACACAAAAAACCCACAATTATTCACGTCTACCTTCTGGTCGAACACTTTCTGACAATGAATAGACTTTGCAGTATTCCCGCATCGCAGTGAGCATGCGCCACCAAGTAGGCCACAACCTGAGGCGCCTGCCAGACACCCGTCACCGGGTAAGCGATGTGTCGCCTGGTAACGTCTCAAGGCTAAATGCTGTGCGTGGTTTCTCCAAGCAGCCGCCGACGATGCCTGTGCCACAGCGCACGCTTGATAAGGCAATCTCAGTGGGATTGTATCACTGTGATGTATGCAGGTGCCGCCATGTCTGTCGTGAAGCGATGTCAGATCCGATTCAGAAGTCCGATTCAGAAGCAGCTCCCATCGCCGCATGTGTGCGCGCGCGCATCTCCTTCTCCTATGAATAAATAAGATTTCAAGGGGACAGTCAGTGCGGAACGTTGCGGGTGAGCCGGCTGAAGGGAGGGAGGGACACCGTTGTCCCATACACCACATGTTATCAATCAAACGCTATTGCTATTGCGCGTTCGCCGGGAGGTGCGCAACGCTCAGCCTCTCCATTTGCATTGTTGCCATGATTTGAGAGGATTATCCCCGGGGTAAAGTTTATTCATGTTGATCGCGGGACTACACGAGAATCACAACGATCTTGTGTACCTCCGGTGCAACAGGCCCTGATTTTTGCAGGTTTGGCGGCGTTATCGAGCCGCCATCCGGCCTCGCGGTTGGTGGTTGGCAGCGGCGATCGCTTCCCACTATGCAAGCCCGGCAATCCCCCGGCAACAATTCAGTTTAGATTCCCACAATTCGTACCCATGAGCGACATCGATATTTCGCCGACTCGGAACGCTGTCCTTCCAATGTAAGTCGCGAGACGTGCAGGATAACTGGAGAACCGAGCGCCGTCTCTGTGACGTTAGCGTTTGACACAAATTGATAAGAAAGCCGCCTTCCCAGCCCGACCGCCGAAGGATTTTGGCCCATTGGTTTTTGTACCGCCGAAGCACCGCAACAAGATTTTACTCGTGGGATATGCTTGTGGGGCTGTCTCCTATGCGTTGGCACTCGAACTAAGCCACCAACCGGTCAGCACGCACGCCCTCCCACACATTATTGTCCCGCTCGTTTCCTCCCTCTCTTCTCAACTCAACATCACACACCTACCTACACACGACATCAGCAATCGCCTCTGCAAACCAGCACATTCGAGCGATTTTTCTGGCATAATTTGCTAGCAACGACCATCAAAGACGACACTCTCAAACAAGAGCCCTTGCTCAGGATGACAATTCGGAGCCCAGACGGAGCCCTATCCAGGTACTTACTGCCCAACGGTTTCCCCCCAACTCATGTTCTGCTTTACGCGTTTCTTACCTTTGACTACGACATCCTGTGTTGCTAGACTCATGTATTTCTTTCCTACTGTTTATTTTTGTTTGCCGCCATTACAGCCCGCATGGATGCCCAAAGGATGCCACAGGATACCTTCCACTGGATGTGCCGCCCTGGTACAGGATCTCCACTTGGCCACTTTTCTTCAGTAAACCAATGCCGGATGCTTCCCAGGACAGCCTTGGATTCGAGAGACGTAGCGCACTGCCCTTGCAGTGTTTGTAGACACGACAATCACGAGGCCTCGCTGCCCCGACTTCAAAGCTATCATGCAGAGCTCTTGAATCGGCGGTCAACAGTCACGAGTGGATCCTCGCGCTAGTCACATGCGCTACGACGCACTATCTGGAAGATGACCAACAACAACGGTATGCAACCCTGCACCGCCCCCAGGACAACGTAGGCAACTCTCAGCAATGTCGTTCATTTATGTTATGTTCGACTGCGCTCAGCGACACACGACTGGTAGTATCAATGTACGCAATCCACACCTATGGAGCCCACAAGGATGAAGCCATCATGGACCTGCCTTCAGCACCTCAAGCCACATGGACTTCTCATGGACCCTGCCACGGTTCTCCACTGGACGCTAACGAGGACCACCATGGTCATGGACTGATTTGGAAACATTTGGAGATACGAAGTACGTACAGTAGGCTGAAGCTTCAGCCTATCCACATCGACCTATTGATCCGAGACTAACTTGACTGTTGTTGAAGGAACATAAGATGTTCTGGATGATTTGCTCCGCTTTCATCTTTCCTGGCCTCATTGGACATTACTGGATCTAACTGGATTATACACTGGATCGCCAACTTCTCGCCAAAGGACTGGTGGATGTTTCAGCTTACCCACAATGCCGTCCCTCCCTCCCCAGGAACCAGGTCGCTACCTCGCAGACAATCCCAATCTTACTGGCTTCCTAAGGTGCGTGCTAACCACTGACGCCTATGCGCTGCTCTGACTGACTCCTCTATAGGCATCCTCGGATATACTAACATGGCGTTTTCCTTTGTACATCTTCACGAACATGTTAGGTTTGCGCGTTTGGATACTAACTTTGGTGTCCAGCGACTCTTTCTTCGACTCACCACCGGAGAGTGCTTTCTACATCTCAAACATCACTGAGTGGAGGAAGGAAATCCCAGCCCCGGTCGTTTCCGCACCGGACTTTCCTTTCTCTTCAGACTTCCAGGACATGCACACAGCAGAATTCTTTGAAATCAAGGATACTGCTTCGGAGTGCAGCATGGACAGCGCATACCAGAGCCAGAGCGGCGCCAGCCGGCGCGGAGCCCAGAAGCCGGAGCTACACCACCAGGATAGCCGGATCAGCAGCCAGTTTGTTGGCAGCGACATCTACTCGCCGACAATGAGCTCGGAGAACTACAGCACATTCCCGGAGACCCTGGACATGAGCCACATGCAACCAGCCACATCTGGATCATGGAATGCCACAGAGGGACCCCTCACATATGCTAATTACTCTACAGCTCAGGACTACACACACTACTCGCCAGCGAACATGCCTCGCTTCGCACCTTCCACCATCGCCGACTCTCCACAGTGGGCTACATCCGAGACCACCTTCCAGAACAACCCTTTCACCTTCACATCATGGCCGACAAACGACACCATGTTCAACTCGCCTCAGCGATGGCACAGCGCCTCCTACGACGCCTCAGAGCGTCCCGCCACCCTACGCAACTCATCGTCATACTCTCTCCAAGAGGAGTCACGGCGAGCTTCAGCACAAGATGCTGGCTTCGGCGCGTTCGTCGGCACCCCGACCAGCACCGCCAGTGTTCACTTCCCTCAGACAGTCAATGTTCTCGAGGACACCAAGCCCGCATCTGTCGCCCACTCAGTGGAAGACAACGAAGACAGCCTCTCCCAGTCTGAGGCAGCTGAGACCAAGCTCGAAGAAGAGCGCACCAAGGTCGCCCGCAGCCACCCTCTCTACCAGCAGACACCAGACAAGGATGGAAAGTACCACTGCCCTGAGGAGGGCAAGGCCGGATGCACCCACAAGCCCACCGCTTTGAAGTGCAACTACGAGTATGTATCATTCTTACACAACCCAACATGCACTGACACCTACAACAGCAAGTACGTTGACTCTCACCTCAAGCCTTTCCGGTGCAACAAGAAGACCTGCGTCGGTGTGCAGTTCTCCTCTACTGCATGCCTCCTCCGTCACGAACGTGAGGCGCACGGTATGCACGGTCACGGCGCGAGGCCGCACCTTTGCCACTTCCGCGACTGTGAGCGCGCTGTGCCAGGTCACGGCTTCCCTCGTCGCTACAACCTCTTCGACCACATGAAGAGAGTGCACCAATACGACGGGCCCACTACTGAGCCATCCCCGCCTGTCCAAGGACAGGCTCCTCGCAAGTCGGCGTCTCGCAAGCGCAAGGCGTCGGCTGAGGAGACTGGTGAGAAGCGCGTCAAGGTTGTCAAGCTCACTGCCGAGCAACAACGCCAGCAGCGACGAGAGGCTCTCACCAAGGAGTTCTTGAGCAAGAAGCAGCACATCATTGATGTTCTGACCAATCTCAGTGCCCCCAACGAGCTCGGCGACGACATCCAGTTGACGAAGGAGGTCGTTGGCCTCCACGACATCTGCACTCAGTACCGAGATGTCTTCGGCGGCTGAATGAAGCACACGTCTGGTAGACTCCGTCTGCAGAGACAACCGCCAGCAGGTTTGTCATCACAAAGCCGGACCCCTACCCTTGTTTTTTCAATGCATACACATCGCGTTTGATTTTCTGCGTTCTCCGAAAGCCGGATGGATTCCCGCATGCCTCGCGGATGAAGGACCATGACTTCCCACAAGTCTCGGATGGATGCCACTTGCCCTGGATGGCCACAAATCTCCGGAGAAAACCCAGGATACAGAGCCAAGGACATGTCCCAGCCGTGGACTCGGATGCCAAAGGATAGCTAGTCAGCTCTTAGAGCGATAGCAACCCCGCTGAGGGGGAGAAGGACTGAGGTCTACTCATTGCACTATGCATGGCATGAGTTGGTTGATGTATCAGATTGATCTAATGTTAACGGAGGAGTGTAATTAGTACAGTTGTATTTCTTTTGCTAGTTGTCAGTACTCGGAATGATGACCATGGAGAAGAGGTCGGTCTTGTATAGCCATCATTACCCGCCGCGCGGACGTTGGTGGCTGGAGGAGAGATTGTTCTTGTTTTTGTACGTAGTTTTGCTATTTATACTGTTGTTGTTTTATCAAAATCACTCTTCATGTGCATGTGTGTGTGACCTTTGGTGTCGTTGATGGCAATAAGAGTGTGCCTGAGCTGCTACGTCGTGGGCGCCCTCACCAACTCCGGCATACTTCGGCAGCCCCTCATGCTTCCAAATACCTTCTATTCATCTAAAGAAGCCCATCGCGTGAAGTCCCAAATGTAGCAAGCAATCACCGAAGTCGTCAACGGCGCCCCACCGCCAGGTGCATTTTCGTCCGTAGTACGCAGTGGGTGGGACAAGCCGAGGTTGTGTCTGACCTGTCAGGCCCGATGGCCAGAGCCAAAGATCGGGTCTCCATCAGGGTCTTATTGCGTAAGCCCAAACCGCCAGTCAAACAATCGTACCTGGCTAGACCGAATCTTCGAGTAAGCAAAACACGGTCAACGGAGTTCCGCGTTTGCGTAGGATTATTAGGATTACGATTACGATCACATGCCATGATTCGATTGGGAGGGGCGACAAGCCGCACAGCCCCGCGTATCGCGACGAACTTCAGACCTGTTTTGCGACACGACTTAAAGCTCCGAAGCCTTACCACCACTTTTGCACCTTGCGCTTATACGACTTCTACACGCTCCTATATACCTGTTTTCGAGAAGACGACTGTCTACGTAAAGAAAGAAGTACCAGGAAAGAAAGCACACTACACAACCATGGCCTCCGCAACGAGCTTCTTCGACTTCAAGCCCAAGGACAGTACGTCACACCTCTCTTTCCTCTCCCTCTCGCCCATCTCTCTTCGCAACAGCAACTGACAACCCCACGCAGAAAAGGGCACCCCCTACGACCTCTCCAAGCTCAACGGCAAAGTCGTCCTCGTCGTAAACACAGCCTCGAAATGCGGCTTCACCCCCCAATTCGAGGGCCTCGAGAAGCTCTACAAGGACGTCAAGGCCAAACACCCCAACGACTTTGAAATCATCGGCTTCCCGTGCAATCAGTTCGGTGGCCAGGACCCAGGCTCCAACGACGAGATTCAGGAGTTTTGCCAGTTGAACTACGGTGTTAGCTTCCCTGTGTTGGGCAAGATTGATGTAAGCAACCGAAACGAAACGAACCCATGGCTTATGCGATACAATGAACACATGCTAATTACTTTCTTTTTGTTGCGAATAGGTCAACGGCGCATCCGCAGACCCCGCCTTCGAATGGCTCAAGAACGAGAAGCCGGGCCTTATGGGCCTCAAGCGTGTCAAGTGGAACTTTGAAAAGTTCCTTGTTGGCAAGGATGGAAAGGTTAAGGGCAGGTGGGCGAGCACGAAGAAGCCTGAGGATCTCAAGGCGGATATCGAGAAGGAGTTGGCTGGTAAATAAACGGGTGTGGGCGTGATGATGGCGCGGTACGTACAAGAAGGGGGAGGCTTGATGCTGGGGAGGAGGGATATATGATGGAGTATTGATACCACTTGCATTGAATGGAATTGATCGCACTATGAATGGAGCGGCTATACGTGATTTGGGCCGGCGGATACCATGGTGGTGTTAGTTAACACCCTGCTCAATAGCCAGGGCTGGAGAATGCACCGAGTGAACTTCTTGCGCCCTCGTCGCATCGTCGGAAAGGGCGTACCGAGCGCCAGCACCATACAAAGAGGACATTCCGAAAGCCATGATATCGACATGTACCCGCACCGCGCTGCAGCCGCTGACCGCACTCTACTTTTCCAAAACACACACTTGCAAGCGCATGGGCGACACTTTCTGTTCTCCAGACGTCGCTAGCGGGTCTCGGATGCAGGTATAAAACATCGCCAATCGACCTCCTCTTTCCTTCCTTCATACCTTTCCACCAAAAAACATTTTACCAAAAAGACACAAGGGAAAGAACTATGTGGGCTCGTCCCTTTGGTTCCTTGATCACTGCACCGAAAGCCACTGTTCGAAATGTCATGTCTCTGGCAAAGAAGCCGTTACCAAAAAAAAATGAGGACATGATGCTTATGTGTTACCTCAATTTCAGCTACATATCTACGTTCGAAGACTCTCAAAAACCGAATTCTCGATTTTCATGAGCCGAGAGCCAGCGGACAGACCTTTTCATGACATTGTTATACATGCGAGATCCAAAAGTACAGAGATTGATTCGATGTTCTCGCTGTCCTTCTTCCTTTCTGATGCACTCGTCTGCGCAAACTAGACTACTAGTCGTTTATGCTTGGTCGTAGCCTAGGGAGCTGGATAATATATAAATAGTGTCTTCTATACCTTTATTTCTTCTCCTATGATTCAGTACTAATAGTATTATGTACTTCTGCAATGGCCACGGATTCCGTTTCAGAGTGTGAGACCTCGCGGAAGCGATGGAAGAATCGAGGAAGCCACCGAGGCCGCCCATTCGTACCATGCCGCAATCCTTCGCTTCGCGACTGCCTGGACTTTCTGCAGGCGCTCATCACGCTATCCTTATCCTCTTGCAAATATCTCGGCAATCCGCGCAAAATCGGCCTGGCCACCTAACCCGCCTCACGACACATTTGTCAACGTCACCATGTTCAGCCAACCCAGGATCACCAAGTTCGTCGACAGCCTGCGCAAAGTACCCGAGGGCGAAAGCATAGAGCAGTTAAAGCTTAACGATTACCTCCAGCCTTGGGGATTTACCATCTATCGGACGTACTACGGACCCGGATCTAATGAGCAATGGGACAAGCTGTTACAAAACATTACCACTGGTGTCAAGAATCGACTCAAAGCGAGTGGAGGATCAAATGAAGACCCTGCCATGATTGTCAAAGCGGAGGAACTCTTCAAACTGATCGTGATCCGAGGAGCTAGATGGTGTATAAAGGATGTCTTCTACACCTTTATTCCTTCTTCTACAACCCCGACACCTTTTCAAAAGTTTATTATCAAAAATATTTACTCTACCTGACCATGAGTGTAAGCACCCTCCGCTCGCGCGAGAGAACACCAAAACATGATACCTACATATGCATGATCAGACTGGCGACCTCGGGACTCTCTGTCTTATCAAAACAGAACACATTCCTATCTATGACTTCGGTTATTTCAAAAAGTCGCGCCCAGACTCTTCCATGAGTTTTTCCTCGGTCCTGCACTGAGCAAGAGCGTGCTTTCTACTGAGTCCAAAAATCCGCGTTCTGGATAGCAATGCTGTTACGAAACAACGTAAACCACTGCTCATGGAAGCAAGACCTTCAGCACTTCGCTACCCTCTTATTCTAGAAAGGGTTCCGCAAAAGTGGTTATGTGTCTTTGGCTGCATCTCGCTCACTATAAAAGATGTGCGACTTCCCGCTCAGTTTCCTCTTTCTTCCTCCACAACACTTTTGTTCTTGTATTACCAAAAAGAAAACAAAACACTCGATGGACTTGTTGTTGCGTTGGTCTCTCCAAAACTCTTTTCACGCTTTCTCATGCAACGAGAAAGAAGCCCCTTCAATTCCTTCCAGGACGTCAATGTCAAATCGCCAAAATTCCCAAGACATCAATACTAAGGACTGTGTTGTGGGCGTTCTCTGAGTAGAAAGCAAGATGAGGAGCCCTCATGAAGCGGGTGCACTGGCAAGCAAAAGCGCATACCTTCAATATCATGTGTCCACCAAAGACCACCACGTCTGCGCGAAAATCAGTCGCCCAAATCAACGCCAGCCTCTATATTTACCTTCACGTCTTACCTAGATTCTGTGATGTACCGTCATTGCTCTTGGGAGGAAAACTGAAAATTAGAGGCTCAGAACATATGTGTGGCGAGCTGGTCTACTGTTACGATTAGTGGGCTGGGGGCGCGGTGGTAACTGTGCAGACGCCTGCGATCGACACCTTTCGAAAAGTTACCCGATTAGGAAAGTGCTTACCTACCAAGTATCATGGATGAGGTCTACATGAAAGCTCTTTTGGAGTACATGAGTCGTAGTCAATAGAAGTGACCGAGCTTAAAACTGAGGGAGGAGATTTTCATGTGTTCTTCTCCACTGCTTTGCACGATAAAAGCACCTCAAAGCACCATTCCTCTTTCCTCATCTTACACCCACCATTAATGTTTCCAAAACACATACGTTTAGCACTCATGTGGCAACTGCGTCCTTCCCGACGCTTCATCTATACAAAAGACACCCCCTACATTCCATGTCTGCCCTGGCGTCCGAGATCGACCGAAACATCAGCAAGAACACAGCATATGTCTCTGTGACTACAACAAATACGGATTCACCGCCGTGATGTCTTTCTCGCCTCCAAGAGCATATAAATACCTGCGCTCTTCCTGCTGCTCTCTTGCTTATCAACTAAAGCATACCTTTGGTTCCTCGATTCTAAAAAGAGGGCGAAGAAGTCCATGTTGCAAATTCCTTTCTAGGACACCCAACGAAACGAAAATGCCTGCGATCACCTACGTATGGAGATTTGGGGCAACCGCGTCCGTCTCTGTCACTAAAACGTCGTGACCGTGCAAGAAAACTTTCACGATAGAGTTAATAGACAATGCATGTCTCTGTCTCGGATTGCAGGCTACTTCGAAAGCCGCATTATTCCGTTGCATGCTCCGTGTGTAGTGACTTCCTCAAACAGGGCATCATAGCTTTAAAAGTGCTTCTTCGTTTCCCATGTCTCCTGCGTTCTTTCTTTTGGTCAGAGCATCAAAACCGCTACCGAAAGCCCTAGTGGACGAAGTCATGGCTTGTCCGGTTTGTCTCCTCCAATTGAAGGCTTTCCGCTCTTTTTGAAATGTGTCAAAAAATCCACTCGTACCCTTTGATGTGATCGGTTTTGAGGTGGATCGCCATATAAAATGTCCACGTCACGACATTCCTTCTTCTTCCACACACACACACTGTCCCCCCTCACATTTTACCAAAACTACGGGACATACAGTTAATGTGCTCTTCGTTTCTCTCTCTGGTTGTACCAAAAAGCGCATCCAACTCTAGCATGGCTCGAGAGCTCCTTGCCCTAATCCATCGCAATACCATCTCTTTTCCAAAATCACTCCAGCAGTCGGCCATGAGTAGCAGTGCCAACACTCGCGCGATACCCTTAGCGCCAATTAAAGTCTACATAAAGACTGGGAATCTGGCCTTCTCATCACTATCACTCACTCGAGAGCTTTTCCAACGAAAATGTTTTTCGACAAATTCATGGGTACTGGGAGTTGTGTTGAGCTTTACAGCCAACAAAAACCCCGATTACCCCAAGTATGGGCGGCGTTGAGCGAAGTGCGGGACGCGGAGGAAGATTTTGACGAGGAGTAGTGATGATGATCATCATCATCATTAGTACATGTGTGACAACAGATCTTGACGTACGGGTTGTGGAACAGGACCAGGTCCAGACATGCGATCATAGTAAAGCAAAAGTGTTATATTTCTCTAGCAACGATTGTAGTATGGTTTTCTCCCTTTTCTTTCTCAACTGTGATAAGCCTGTTGGGCAACAAGGAGTGTGTAGAATCGAATGCTATCTCCTGTAGATAGCCTATACATCATTCCCACTGCAGCTGATGTCCCCATCCTGCTTTGTATCTTCTTCACACCTACGCAGGTCCGATGTTGAAGTGCGATGCCACGTTGCCACACACTTCGGCGTGCGACCGCATGTTGACACGGACGCATGCAGTGTGGCGCCTGAAGGATGGTGCCAAGTTGAGCTGCAGTACGGACTGGATCCAATATCGATATCTGTGCTAACGCACTGGCAGTCGCCTTCTCTGGTCATGCCGACGGAGCGCACTGTGGGTTGGACGACCCCCTGTGAAGCATCTTGCCCCGTTGGGTGGAAGAGAGGCTCGCAGCCAAAACGTGGTACGTAACCAGTAGGAATGATCCCTACGGTATCAGAAGACAAGAGATCAGTCGTATCCGTTGTTGCCAGTGCCTATCTGGCTGGCGAAAGCCGTGGAAACGCTACGAGCATCGTCATCCTCAAAGCCACCAAGTCCATTACGCAGACCGCGACCAGCACCGAACCCAGTACCAACGTTGGGACCCTGACGGGTGGTCTCTACGTAACGGTTGAGACGGTCAGACTGGCTGAGAGAAGTCGGCTTGTTGTAGTCATTCAAGCTCAGGCCAGATAGGCTGATACCGCCTGGTGCATCGCTGCGAGTATCGGTAAGCTCGCTAGCGGCAACCGACTCACCAGCAACACTTGCAGGTGCTCCATTCTTGCCCTTGCCGTTGGGACGACCAGGAAGAGGCCATGACTCCTGGAAGTTGGAGAACATGGGAGGGTAGTTGGAGGGAACACCAACACCACCAAGGGCAGAAGAGTGGACTGAAGAGACATCATCTGGGATGTAGCCGACGATCGAGCCGTTGTCGTTGTACTCCTGGCGAGGCTTGTTCCCGTTGAAGCCAGCCTGGCGACCAGATGTCATAGCATTAGCGTGCTGGTAGGCCATCTGGTAGCGCTGAGGTCCACGGTAGGTCTGCTTTGGGCGGCTGAATTGCAGAAGGGAAACCTGCAAGTTGGTCAAAGGACCCTCAACAAGACAGTTGCGCTCCTTGAAGTGGAGAAGGAGGTAGTGCCATAGCGGATGCTTGGACAAGACCTTGGGGTTACCCAAGATGACGAGACCGTACTTGGCTCGGGTCAAGGCGACGTTAAGACGACGAGGATCGCTCAAGAAACCAATACCCTGGTGGTCGTTGGAACGGACACAAGATAAGATGATGAAGTCCTTCTCACGACCCTGGAATGCGTCGACGGAGGCAACTTCAACTTCCTTGTAGTTTTCCTTCTTAAAGCTGCCTGTTGCCTGCATGGAGCTGACAACATAACTACGCTGACCTTCGTATGGAGTGATGATACCAATGTCGCCAGGCTGTACACCGGCCTTGAAGAAGCGGGTGACAATCTTTTCGACGTTCTGAGCCTCGGTACGGTTGAGGTAGGATGTTCCAGAGGCTGAGATTTCTTCGGCACCAAGGTTGGACCAGAACATCATGGGGCTGTCGACGACGGGCCAGGGGAAGTCGACATCGCGACGGATGCGCTCCTGCATGGTGACACCGTTCTGAAGAGAACCCTCGTAGAACATGTTCGAAGGGAACTCGGACAGACAAGGATGCATACGGTACTGAACCTGAAGGCGGATAGGAGAGCATCCCAGAATGACGAGACGCTCGAAGAGAGACTGGTTGAGACCAGCTGTTGCGGCCTTCTTGTTCATGATGACAGGTCCAAGTTGCTGGTGATCACCGACAAGTACGACCTGCTTGCACCCAAGGACCAGGGGAATCATGCACTCTGGCTCGGCTGACTGTGTCGATTCGTCGATAAGGACAGTGCGGAACTTCATCTTGGAGAGGCGCGGATCACCGGCACCAACACAAGTGCAGCAGATGACATCAGCTGCGTTCAGAATCTCGCGTTCAGCTGCACGGGTAAGCTGCTTGAACTTCTTCTCATCTTGACTTGAGAGTTCACCAACATCGCTCTTCAACTGGTTCAACTTGTTGAGCTCAACGTTGGTGTCGTTCATGCGGACTTGCTCGTGAAGGGAGAGGAAGCCGACAGGAGATTCGACATCCTCCCTAGACTTAGCGGTGACACGGACAGTCTTCAGCCCAGTAAGATGAATACGTTCGCACAGCTGGTCAACAGCGACGTTGGAAGGTGCGCAAACCAGGACCTGGCTACCGCTGATCTTGCAGAGATGGTAGATGATGGTGGCTGAGGTGACAGTCTTTCCAGTACCAGGAGGACCTTGGATCAAGCTGAGTGGCTTTTGAAGCACACTCTTGACAGCGTTGATTTGACTGGCGTTCAATTCAGGAAGACCTGGAACGCTGAACTTGCGGGGAATCTGGATCTTCATGGGCGCGGAAGCAACCTCATGGCCGAGAAGACGATGGAAGATGTAACCCGAAACACTCATCTCGTCGATGGCAAAGGTCTTCATGGCGTGTTGCATGCGGTCGAACGAAGTGGCCTTCCAGACGTAGTCGGCGCTGAAGTTGTGGGTGCACTCAGTAGGGACAGACTTGTGGTCGCCCTTGGTGCGCAGCTCAATCGTCACCTCATCGGACTGGTTGTTTGGGATCTTGATGACATATCCAACGCCTTCCCAGTGTGGACGGAGTTCTCCTGTATAGCGCAAGCGCATCTCGTCGCCGACTGCGAGCTTGACGTCGCCCAGCTCGAGCTTGGGGAGGATGAAGCTGGCCGTGTGCTTGTTGTTCAGGGCCATGTCCCAGCGAACGACAAGGTTGTCCTGCGACTGCGACTCCTTCAGCTTGCGATCATAGTCGGCCTCGATCTTGACTAGGGGACCAAAGACGTTCTGGTATTGGAAGGCGTCATCGTAGCGCAGCAGGACCTTGGCGATAACCTCCTCTTGACCAGCACCCTTCTCAAGATCGGCAATTGTAGCATTTGCGTTGTCCTTCCATAGCTCTTCGAGTTTCGCAATCGTCTGGGGGCTGAGGTGGCGGGCGCGGAGCTGCTCCTGGTCGGTCGGGGCAGGTACGAGCCATGGAAGGAAGGAGCGGTCCTCGATGAGCGGCTGCCAACGCGACACGTCCCAGTTCATGTCCTTTTGCGAAGGCATGGAGGCGCATGGCTGGCGACATAGGAGGACGACGACGGTGTCTGATTTGGCGGGGATGAAACCGAGGAGGAAGACGTTCTTGGTACCGCAGTTGTAGCATTCGAGCGTCGTGTCGCCGAGCGAGGAGGCGGGGTGGAGCTGGACTTCCTTGTGACGGGCGCGGACGAGATGGTTGATGATGTGCGAGGAGGACGAGTTGCCACGGGCGCTGCAGAACCACTTGCTGCAGGCGAGACACTTGACAACGCTGCCGGCGTTGTGAATACCACAGTATGCGCCTAGTCGGGACATTAGTATGCCTCTCATTCCCCCCCAAACCATCATGACCTACAAGCGTGTGCTGGTAGCTCGACCTCGGCGTCTTCCGCTCGCATAGCAGACTGGCCGTTGCGTCCGCCGACTGGCATGCTGGCCATGCTCTCCAGGTCGTCTTCATCGTACTCTTCGTCGTCATCTGCGCGTCGCCTACGCGAAAGCCCACCGCGTGCAAGATCGCCGTCGAGAATGCCCTCGTCTACGTCACCGGCGTTGATAGTGGCAGCCGAGTCGGACACCAGGTGGTTGCCCATGTGCGTGAAGGCGCCCTCCATGATGAAGGTTCGCGTCCAAGCCTCCCTGCTTTATTCGAAATTTGTGGGGTCGGGTTGAGAGTTTCGGGGGCAGTTGCTGCCGGGAATGTCGTGGGTGGTTTGTGATCAGGTCGGCTGCTCACACCATTTCCAGCGGGAGGTTGTGTGGTAGCGCTTGGCGTGTTTGCGCGCGCAAGTGGTGGTGGCGGCGAAAGATTGTGTCTCAAGGTTGCAGCAATTCAGCGGGGTCGGAATGTCGGAGCACAAGGCTTAGCGCGTTTCTTACCTGAGGCATCGCTCTTTCCTCCACAAGACACTCACTCTGTCATCAAGACCATAGCTCGAGTCTCGTCTCTTTCCTTTCTCCTCCCACCGCTCAATACCGCCATCTCATACATCCAGTCAGTTCGAGGCCGGCGTCTGTAGCAGTGGCGCTCTGTTAGGTTTCACAACGGCTTTTGATCGTCAGTGAAATGACCTGCAGCAGAGCCGCATTAATGGACCCTTTATTCTAGTGCCAACGTCTTTTCTACGGATGTGTCGAAACCATACGCCCTCATGCACGCCATGTTCGGAGTCTTTACTTATAAGGTCCGATACAGTGCGAGTTGAGGAGTCCGTGATTGCTACTCGACTATGCCTGCCAAAACCGTTCACGGCTTCCACGGATTCCTCACATTACAGAGGATATCACTTAGGTTTATCGCATACATTTTCTTGTATGACGTCAAACGCAGCGGTCGGTATGATTTTCTTTTATGACACTTCGCCCAAATGCCAACCCGGAGGTCTCAACAGTAACCCCATATCTCGCTTTCACAATGACCGGGTAAGGACGCGCGGCTTACGTTATCCGAACACTCTATATAACGCGCAAAGATAGGTCTTCGCGGCTTGCAGAACATTTCACAAGAGCGAGCGGACAGGGACGCCATCGACGACGTTTGCCAAGTCCGGAACAGGACTAGGGTGGCTACAATTTGTGTCGCAATTCACAAGCAACATGTAAGACATAATCCTGCATACTACCTACTTGCTAAGATATAACAGTGTGTATTCAGCGACTTGGAAATGCGACACACATTCTGACTGCCCCTGCTGACAGCTCTTTTACGAAGCGAGCATTTCCAACCCCCACGTCTGTGTAACGGTACAACATCAATGTACTGATACATGACGATATATCCAGTCTCCTTACATCGATGCTGCGTACTGCCGACGCAATACGATGCCAACCCGCCGAGCACTATCGCCGGAGAGCATCCGAGTGCCCCACACCTACTCATTGGAAGTGGCGGCAGCCGCAGTATCCACACGGGTAGGCTCGTTGGTTCCAGGAGACAAGGCAACAACGTGCCGCACGGGACTGGCCGAATGATCGATCACCGCTTCCTTACCTCATGCGGGGTGCAGTCTTGCGGCACGACTTGCATGCGTTTCTACCACTGGCATTGCCTCCAAGCCGCATGCGCACACTGTATCAGCCAGCCTGCGATATAGTTTTAGCAGGGGTGGCGTTGCCTCCAAGCTGCAAGCCACTACTTCATGACTTTGGTTGCATGGGCTCAGAGAGCATCGCGAGGTACGTCGGTCCATGTGTATCACAAATTCACAATATCTAGGGACAATGGCGTGCGACCCGAAATACGTAAACAGCGCATGTTGCGACTTGGTTAAGGCACGAAACTTCTCCGTATGATGTCGCGAGGCTACGTGTACACGTTTTCGCCCACGCGCAGCTTACTCCGTCGCTTCGCTGAAGGATAAGGCCCCAGACTATTCGATATTACGGCGGGCTGAAGGAACAGGAGTGAAGCAACAGGATCGACTGTACCGCGCCAATGATACCTGACGCATTGAAAACCACGCCATATGCAGCCGGCTCGAACAGTCGTGTCATAGATAACCGCATCAGCATTATCGAATGAGCTTCGTACTCAGAATGTTGATCGACACTTGGGCCATCAGAATCAATCACTCTATGTTGATTGATCACCTTCTCGCGGCACTTGCGGCTTCAAGAGGTGACCAAATATACCGGCTACCTGGATATATGTTAGTAAGCAGTCTCGTTTCTGACCTACAATGCTTGTTGCGACATGAACATCCCTACACCCGTACTGCAAAATAATCCGAAGTAGGTCATCTCGTCATTATCGCAATGATAATGTCATGCATCTGCAAGCCTCCTGCTAGTCAGCAGCTTATGCACAACGCTCATCTTTCAATCCGACATTCCCGACAATGCGAAGCGAGAGACGGCACCATTGAGGTTCATGTTTGATTCCACATGCATATACGATCTTACATCGACTCCATCAGGCGACGACTTCCTGCGCCTTCATCATGCAGGACGCCTCATTCACAAGATCAACAGCCCACCGGAAGATTTCACATCTGACGGGCTATCAGTTCATGCGCAGCCCCCACATGAAGTACCACGTTGTTCAGCGCCTGGTTCGCATATCCACTGTGGGACCCTGCTTGGTGAAGACTCTGATGAAGAAATCTTGAGTAACCGCGGCTTGCGCCTGCACAAGTCGCCTGCACAAGTTGATCGGCGAATGCGAAAGGCGCGGGAAGGACATTCCAGCCTCAAGTCAATGGCTTGACGTTTGATCGGAGTACGGCGCCACGTGCGGTAAACACCACACTGCAAGCCTCGCAGTCAAGGAACAGAGTGGATACCCAGCACCTACCACCGAGTCGAGCGCGCTTATCTCACAAATTGCGGAGTTTACCAATTTCGCAGAGTCCTTACATAGAACAGTTACGCCCCGCAGAAGCGAGGTACCCATACCAGTCGCCCCGAGGCTCGTGCGAACTCAGAACTCAGCTTAATGCTTACGAGAGAATCGGAGCATCATCTTCACCGATCAGAAATCACGGTGACACAAATCCGATATGCCTCACCTTTTCGAATCTTCTTTTTTCGGTGCAGCGAACATCCACTCTCAGCCTCGTGCATGCTGCAACCTCCGCAATAGATAGTGTAATCGGTCCTACTCCACGGTCATACAGCATCGTAAACGCAAGGCACAACACCCACCTGCCTTTCCCGCTGCTACATACCCATCACACAGCATACTCGTGACATGTAAAACACATCGGATCACCATCCGAGCAAATAGACTTTCGAACAAATCACGCATGGCAGTTCTCAGCTCCGCATCCACCCGCCTCGCAGGACAGTCGTACATGAACACGTACATGAAAGCTCGGCCCCGCAATCCTTTCCAAGATTTTCTCCCTCAAGCGACAGTCGCATTCGTGATAGCTCTTGCCAGGCGAGCCATTCACGTACTGAGGGAGTGACACCCACATCGTAAATGTCTCGCATATGTTCTGCATGCTTTCGCATCCACCATCTCCGATGCCCAATGTGTGCCTCAAGCCCAAGATCACCTCCGAGAGGTTGCGAGCAGAGCGCCAGCAGCGGGAAACCGAAACTCTACTTACCTAACCAACACGTGCCCTTGTCTACCTACCCGCGACATGCGTGCCCTGCGTGCGTGCGTACGTGCAGCGAGACTTAGCAACACCTCACGCCGAAGGAACGCTGCGTTGCGCTCGGACACTACGTATTGCGTGCATGCTGTGTAACATACTATACATATATACACATGGCTCATGACTCGGTACATGATCCAAGCCATGCCATCTGCATGCTGCACACTGCTCCGTAGTAATCCACGGCCATAGGTCAGAAACGGGAAGGAACGAAACGAAGGAAGGTGGACGAATGCGCAGAGGAGAGCGCACGCACAGCCGCAAAAGACCAGAGTTCGCGTCACACAGGCACAGCCGCAGGCAGGCAGGCAGGCAGGCAGCAAGACTATTGAATTTTGACTCGAGGCTTCGTATATTTGAGCTTGAACTTGGTTGAATACGCCATGGAGGTTGTGTAACGTTACCGCGGTGATCGGATCGTGCCGTCCTGGTTCCGCCCTTGGACTTTGCTTTTTCGCGTGTCCGCCAACTCGCAGCTGCCAGCCTCGAACGGTTCCTTCCATACTTTCGGTACGGAGGCATCATCACATCATCAGTACAGTAAACACCAACCATCGCGCATCTCCATCCATCCGCGCAAGGCCCACTGCCCAAACCCAATCTCTCTTTCCCCTTACCTCACCACTTTGCCTCACTTCCTGCTTGCCAGCCTACCTCTCCCACTCAAATCCATGGCCCAGTCCAGCCTCTGCGCCCAAACCACATCCGCAACACCCGCAAGACCGGATAGTGGCTTTTGCGTTCCCGTGCTCTGCGGGGAACTTTGAACCCACACTTCCGTCCGCCGTCACTGGAACCTACGAACCAGCGAGCGAACAGCTTTCGGGCGGGCATGCGTGCGCAAGGTTTACACTTTTTTGCTTTCACAACCCTACCCGTGCGCCACAGCGGTCCAGATCGACGGTCGGCTTTTGCAGCTCCTTTTTCTTTTTTGTCAACGCCAACGGATTAGGTAGCTAAGCTTGTGGTTTTCTCCGCACGTTAGCTAGAGCGGTACAGTACGGTACTGATGGTTGCAGATGCAAGTGCATAGTGTTGTCATGATGTAGTGAAGCCGGGGTGCGGAGTAAGACGTGTTTAGTGCTGCATGTGGAGAGCGAAGTGTGGGGTGTGTTGGCAAACAGAAGTCATTCATTCATTTTCGCGAAAGAAGCTACTGCAATAGTAAAGCGCAGCTGTAGTGTGCGTGCGTGCGGATGGTTAAAAGCTTGGAAGAGAGAACACGAGGTTAGGACGGAAGCTAGCCACGTCAACCACGGCCGTGGTGGCAGGCAGAGGTTAGCTGGAAATGTCATTGTTCAAATTACCATGTCTGCCGTGCGCCATGCGTTGCGGCGGCCTTATGCGGCTCCGAGGAAGTGGTTGAGAGGGAGCGTAGCTCGTGCTCTCGAGACGAAGATCGTGAACGGCTGCGTCGATCGGGCTGCAAGGCCAGCCCGCTCCCAACCCATCGCCCCTTTCCGCCAGTTCCTGTCCAGCCCAGTCTCCTGAGCGACGGGAAAAATATTTTCTGTGGTCATCATTCACGGTGGTCAAAGCATGGAAGCATCGAGAAGGAGGGTTGTGTGGAAATTTGACTTCCAAATCTGCGCAATCGTGGCGCTGAAGCCGTGTGGTATCATTTCTAAATGTTTGTTGAGTGGTATCTTCCTGATGATTAACCTTATCCCACGCCAATGCCATGCCCATTACCCACAACAAGCCAAAGGGCCAAAGAGTGAACATGCGCCAATGCCCACCCCCTCTTCCTTGCAAGACTAGCATGCAAGACCGGGCCGGCCCACGTATAGAAGTGAAGAGAAAAAGATTGCACCAAACCATGTCCTGCATCGAAGCGAAATTGATCGTCCTCTATCGGAAGGAGGAGACGAAAGAAAGAAAACAACCCGAAAAGTCAACAGCCGACCGTCCATGCGAAAACCCCGCACCGCAGGCTCGGCAATTGAAAACAATGCTATGCAAAGCAGTTTTGATGTTGTCGTAGCGTCGTTAAGAGTCTGCTAACAAAGGAAATAAGAGAGAACAGTAGAAGCTTTGTACAGGTAATGATCGAGCGATGAAGCTCAAGAAGCAAGTCTATGGGATATCGCCAAGATGCAGTAACTAAGGTCAAAGTTTGCTCGCCGGCAAACTATCCTTGTTGGTCCCCCATGGTTGAGTGTTGCGCCGATGACCGATGTGAAAACAAAGTATTGGTTGTAGAAACGGGTATATGCTAGAAGCGAAGAGTGGGACAAGGCGATCAGTGTCCAAGAGGACACATGATCAACGATAACTTTTGAGTGCCGAGGCCAAGTTGCGGTTCGATGGAGTTTTGATAGCCGTCGGAAGCGGGCCTGCCAACACAATGCGGTTGCGCCAGGAGGCGGTATTTGGATTGAGGATGGGTCGGAATTGTTTGCCGTGACCCTTGTCGTGGCGCCAGGCACCAATGGAAGATGCCGAACCGGAACGCCGTGGGATAACAGAGTAGAGGTCGGTACAGATGAGGTGGATGATACAAGTCGGATCGACGCGTGGCGCGTCGTCAGCTGCAAGCAGTGGCGTCATGCTACGCTATCGCTCGAACGTGCTCGAGCGACTGATGGAGTCTAGGTCGGATTCGCGCGACTCGCTTCCCGCGCGTTGTTGCTCTTCCTTACGCTTCCTGCGCTCACTGGGTGCACGGCTGATCAAGCGCCTCACAAAGCTGCGGCTTGCCTTGGTGTTGGTGGGCTCTTGAAGCGGGCTGGTAGGCTCAATGGATGATCCGCAAGAAGCGTTGGCGGCAGGCTCGGGTGCGTCGACAATGTCCTGCTTCTTGATCTTGCAGAAGAGAGTGGAGAACAGGTATTGCTCGCCATTGCTGTCGTAAAGTGGGAGATGGCGGTAGCCTTGCTGGATGCTGTTGAGCTTGGCCGTGAATGTAGCCAGAGGGGCGTGATTGGTGGTTCGGGCATCGAGCGAGTTCCAGACAGTCCAGCGGACGAAGACAAGGCTGGGGTACCTAGTCGTAACTGTCATATCAATCTCGTTGCCGAACTCGGGGTTGTAGCCATTGCCCTCTACGATGCGTGTTCGCTTACGCAGAGGGTTGCCGATGCCAGAGTGGCCATTGCGAGCAGATGCGTCCTGTCCACCAATACCGGTGGCATTCGCACCCATGTCTTCGGCACAGTACATCTCAAACTCAACATACGGGTTGATGTTGGCTTCCTGTCCGAGGCCGCGGGGTCGCGGGAGCTGTTGAGCAGAGATGATTTGCACAGTGAACTTGACTTCCTTCTTAGGTGCCTTCCTGTGACCAATGACTGGGGTCTGTGACTCAAGACGAAGGGCGGCTGGCTTTAGCACGTAGCCTGTGCGATCCTCGCCACCAGCAAACATAGCCTCGTTCAACTGCTGACCGAGGTCATAGGTTTGCCAGTTCAGCGCAGCCATCTGGACGCCACGACGCCAGAACTTGAGAGGATCGAAGTTCGATGAGTTGATGCGGAAGGCGTGAGGGTAGACGCGCATGAGGCAACGCATATTATGCTCCTCAAGCAAGTGCTTCTCCCGGGCTCCAGGCTTGGTGAGCTTCTCAAAAGCACGCTCGTTGATAGAGAAGACGTGGTTGAAGGTGTTTGCGTCCATGCTGCCAAAGTCTGTGAACTTAACTCCCCTTGTGTAGACACCGAGGTTGCCGAGCTCTTTCGTGATGTTGCTGGTCTTGGCCTTCTTCGGCTTACGGCGATCATCTACTACCTCAGCAGTCTCGGCAGTGGTGGCATTGGGGCTGTCGCTGTCTTCAGCTGAGCTCACAGCTGCGGAGGTGGGTAGCGTGTTGTTTGAAGTTCGGGGTGTTGCCCAGAAGGATGCTGCTCGCTCTGGTGGGCTCATTGAAGGCGGGCTGGACAGAAGAGGCGAGTTCGGGATGAGGTTGTCGTTCAGTATCACGGGTCTCGACCACGGAGAGCTGAAGCTGCGCTGTCTTCGGGAGGTGATCTCGCCCATGAGAGCCCTGGTGTCGATTTCATCGCCAGCAGCACGCTTGACCTTGATGAGAATGCGGTGCTTCAGCTCTTCTGGTGAGGGTAGCGACTGCGACTCAAAGTCTAGTGGCTGGAGAACCAACTTGTCACCAAACTCCTGCATCATGATCTTGACCATGGCAGACTGTTGGACCGGAGAGCAGTGCACCTCAAGCGAGAGGATGACTGGGTAGGGTGATTCTGTGAAGGCGTACTTGTTGATGACCTTGATCGTGTCTTGGAAGAGGATGCTCTTAGTCAGAGTGCGGCCGTGCATGACGACCGGAATGTTGTCGGCGCCATCCCAGCAGTCGATCTCAAGGCATCGGCAGCCCTTCTGAAGCGCAGTAATGTACGCCTCAGTGCTTGATTCGCCTGCAACTTGACGGCCGAGCAGGTAAGTGTTGTGTGAGCTGGAGATGTAGTACTCGTTCAATGGTCGGTTGAGTTCCTGTGGCTGGCCGACCGGCTTGAGGATGGAGTTGGCAGCCGAAGTCAGGTACGTCTGGAAAGCGGGGAAGTTCATGGCCAATGGCAATGGGACCTCTCCGCCTTCGGTCGGAGTAGCAGCCATTCTGGGTCTTGTTGCACGTGCAAACTTCTCAAAGGTGTTGGTCCAGTATTCGAGATCGGCGTTCACGTCTACGCCTTGCTCGCGCTGCAAAAAGTCGAAGAAAGTGTACTTGTCCATCTCAATTTTTGAGCCAGACGTGTAGGTCTTGTAGATCGCCTTGATGTCTTTGCGCTCCTTGAGGCGGCGCACAAAGTACAAGAATTGCGATTGGTTTAGTTTTCCAGCGTCGAGGGTATCGGCTTTCTGGAAGTATGCGCGAAGGGTGGCTTCGGTGCAGTTGATGTGTAGACTTCGGCACAGCTCGACGGTGCTGGGGAAGTCAAGCGTCTCGTCGCCCTCGCCACGCTTCTTCATTGCGCGTTGCCAGACGAGCTTCGCGCTCTTGTCGGCAAAGCCCAAGAGGCCGGCCATCAGGTCAATGCGGTTGCGCGACACAGACTCGAGCGTCTGAGTCCACATGTTGAAAATGCCAACGTCAGGCGCAATCAAGTGCATTGTCCGTATCCGGCCCTTGGAGCGTGTTGTGTCGGTGTAGACAATGGTGAACCAGTAGGGGGCCCAGTTCTCGGATAGGTTGCACTCCTCGCGGTAGTGCTTAGCTTCCGGACCTGAGCGGATCTCCTTGACATCGTCTATGTAGAAGGCTTTGGAGGGGCGCGAGGAATCCCAGAACACCTTGGCTGATTCCAGATCGAGCCGCAGGTTGATCTCCTTCTTCTCCTTCTTGGTAATCTTTCTCAAAACGGTGCCCTGCTCGAGGCGGGAGTTGCGTACGGGGGCGACGACGGCGGCGTCTGGTATCGAGCTGAAGCTGGGGGTTGGGTGTGAGATGCCGAGGCCGTGGATGGGCTCAAAGGGGTCTTCTACGGCTTCCTCCTCTTCAAAGGCGTCGAAGTCGGAGATGCCAGTGTCGGCGTCGGCGGCAGTCCTGCTGTCGCTGCGGCGGCGCATAATGACAGGGCCGGAGCTCTTGTCGCGCTGCGCAGACGCATTGCCTCGGCGGAAGCGACCTGGAATGCCCTGCGCGCCGCGGCTCACTCTGCGGATCAGGCCCGGTCCCTTTCCTAGGGCCTCGGCCATGGCTGACGGTGAGGACGTGGGCGGCGACTGGACGGGTGGTGGAGGCAGGAGCGACTCGGGCAGGGTGTAGGAGGGAATGGCCGGCAGCGAGGACGAGACGGGCACCATGCCCTCGGGCGTGGACTGCAGGGAGCCATTGAGGGAGCCATTGAGGTACGAGGCCGTCAGCGCGGGACTGGAGCGGGCGGGTATGGTGATGGCGCGTCCGAAGCTGGGCGAGGGCGAGGGCATGCGCGGTCGCGAGATGGCGTCGTGCAGCAGCGACATGGTTGGTGGTGTGGAACAAGCAATCAGATGTGACGGGGCGGGCTAGTAAATCTTCATGGCGCGGGCCGTGGTGAGGGAGAAGGAGCGTAACGGCGAGCGGGCGCCTCTGGGTAATAAAAGCAGACAGGATCAACAGCCTGCTGGGTCCTGGTGGAAAAGCGTAGGCTAGGAGCAGCTTCGCATCGTGAGACTGACGGAATGCGTTTGGGCTATGACGAGTCGGGCTTGGGAAGCGCGCGCTGCGCGAAGATGCAGACGCAGGTCAGCTGGGATTACTGGAGAATTGACTTGCATGCACTCTGCATGGATAATTTGGGATCTGAGTACTCCGGAGCAGTCGTGGGGGTTGCAAGCGAATCGCGTCGGCAGACCAGGGCGGGCGAAAATCAGTCAGCGCGCGAGTGGGCGCTGCAGGAAATGCGGAGAAGGGTGTGGTGAGGCGGCGTATCGTGAGTGAGGTGGTGGAATTGGTGGTGAATACTCGGTGGTGTGAGGGTCTTGTGCGTCTGCAATTGGGCGTAGTGTGGATAGTTGGTGGATAGTGTGCGAGAGGAGTGGGCTGTAGGGCAGACAGGTAGTAGTATATGGGCAACGGCTGCGCTTGGCGGCCGTCTTTGGGCCAGGAACAGACAAGGCGCTCACCGAATTTTCAGCTAAATCTTACAAGCACACGATTATCCCTTGACTCCTAGTCATTCGGGCTTCCATCCGCCTCCGCTCAATTCGGGCTCCGAGGGCACTTCCCTGTTTGTCTCCTGGCCTAGCGCTCGACTGCGAGAGCCGCGACACTGGTTAAGGCCCCACTGAGCAACGGTGTCCTGTATGACGCAGCCCATGGTTATACTATGGGGTCCGCCAATCATGGCGCCTCACCGTTCGACGCCTGAGCATCACGGCCACGGCATTCCACAGGCACCCAGCGCGGCAGCATGGCACAATGCGATGACAGGGCAGTGCATGTTCTGCTCTTGTTCATTGTCCACCGAGTTGCATCACAGGGAGCCATGCTCCATAGTCTGATCCATCGCCCATTGTCACGATGCCGTGCCTTCCGGAGCGGGCATGGCATGGCTGCACGAAGAAGCAACCTCAGCGGCCCTGATGCTGTTCGGTTCGTGTGTCGTCGATCAGCTTTGACTCACCGGTATGTTGCGCTGGCCTGTTAAAACTTTGATGCGCCGTCGTCATGTTTGCTACATCGTGTGCGCGCGGTATACTAGCTCTGACTGGCCTGGCACAGCAAGACGGTGAGTCCGAGTCACACGAAGCAATGAGTGTACTGCATTCCGCCCACAGTCGCTGGAAACAACCCACCAGCCAGTCGCATCGGCGCTGCAAACGCCCCATGTGTGGCGGTGGAATCCCCCATCTCTCACACGTGGCGCGCGGGCAAGTGAAACCCAAGTGCGAAGCCGGCACAACGGTTCCATCATCATAGCCGGCTTCTGACGGCCGGCGCAGAGTCAGGGATCCGCCGTCGACGCCCTCCAACCTTCTGCTGGCCCCTCAATTTGCTGCAGCCGACTCGGCTGCTTCACAATTCCAGCACGTCCCGCTCCTCACAAAGAATGGCGCGACAATGCGGTGCGCCCAATGCTCGTATCCGCATCGCCCTGCCACTGCGAGTCGCGTGATTGTTCCACAAACTTTCCACAGCTTCGAGAAGGAAGGATTCCTGCCCCTGGCGCCCTGCTGCCAATCAAACCACAAACGCCCCCGCACATCAACCGCACACGATGCCAACGTGCCGGGCTTTCCACTTTCGTGCTGTCCATGTGACTTGGGGCGGTGTGATGCATCAAAGTCCATCGTTGCGCTTTGTCCAATCGTTTCTTTGATGCGCAGTAGGTATTCTGAGCTGCCGCTTTCATGCCTTGATTCCTTTCATGCCCTGATGTCGTGGCACCGCATTCGGCCCTTGGGCACCAGCGGCCTCTGGCAGCCCCTCGGACGCATATCCGGTAGGCTCGCCGTTGTCGTCGTTGCCGTTCGCTAAGTAAGGATGGCCGGCACTGTGTTGTCACAACTCGTAGGGCTCACCCGAAATAGCGCTGCACGTAGCCCCGCCTGCTCTGAGCCTGCTCGAAACATTTGCAACGATGACATGCATCTCTGACCAAGATACCATGCATTCAGTGCCCTGTACCCATTCACCGTGCGAAGGGTGATGCCTCCACACATTCATATCGGAATCTTCACATGGCTTTCTGCATTGAGCTTTTGCATCACTCTGCTACTCCATGTTTGCGCTGCCGATGCTGTCCGGATGTTGAGCAGCGCGGACGATCGGAATCTTATTGTGTCCATGAGCTGAGCTGAGCTCATGCTACCGGACTGCGGCATGAACTGCCCATCGTACACAATCTGCGCCAATGAGAACATGTAGGCCCCATAAAATATTTTGATTCGCTCATGGCAGTAGGTCGCACGCCGATTGTTAGCCTACCACGGTACGACGTTGCGATATCGATAGGCATGAAATGGCGAATCCATGTTACAGGAAGAGCCGAAACTTTCCACCAAATTTCAGCCTCAGGCATCCCGCGTCCGCACTGAGACGGCCAACCAGCATGTACCTTGTCAACGTTTGTTAGGATCGACGAGGTGGAGTGCCCCATCATCGCTCGTCAGGATATCGCAGCCAGAGGAAGACCCTTGCGAATTTCCGGACAATATGCGTCTGTTCGACCATGTTGGATGCTGTGCAACGGCGCTGGCAGGTCCATCTAGGTTGCGGGACGTTTTTGTGCTACTGAAGACCCTTGAGGAGATGATGTCTGAGGAAGCGTGGTTCTGCAGAGATGCATGGGACTGCCCGTCGAACACTTTGCGACCCGACATCTTCTCGCCCTGCTTATTCCCGCTCATTCCCTCAACAAATCCACCAAGTCCCAATGGACCGTCGTTGAGGAATGTTGATGGCGTTAAAGCTCTGGATTCCAAGGCGTCATAGCCCGTGCCAGAAGCAATTCGAGGTCTAGACTCGAACGTTGCAGGGCTGACAGAGCTGACGGCACGAGATAGTGGCAGACACCTTGAGGATGAATTCTCCGAGTATTTTGGAACCAGCGGGGATGTCTTGCATGCATGATCATGCATTCCTTGATCGTTATCGTCGGTCTGAAAAACAAACGCTTGCCAATTCTTCTCGTCTTCGTCCAGACTTTGCACAGCAGCGTTGACCGGTCTGTCCCGACGAATGAGGGCCATGTCGGAGGCATGCGCCGATATTGGTTTTCTTACACCTCTCTTCAAAGACGGCAAAGAGGCGGAAACGGAGGACGAGCTAATGCGACTCTCGTTGCCCTGACCTTGAGTGGCATGCTGTGACCAGTCCATTGCAGCTTCGTTATTATGTCCCTTGGCGGGGTAATCATGCGGGACGCTGCTTCTGGATAGAATGGATTTGTCGGAGTGGCTTGAACCATCGGAGATTGCGAGATACGTCTTCCAGGGACCCTCATCGACGATTGCATTGGCAGCAGAAACGTCAACACCGACTGATCGTTCCCTATCAATATTGTGCTGATGCACATATCCCGTCTTGGACTCACCTACCGAGTCTGGATCGTCAAAAGGCTTTGTCTCACCGATCTGGTTGCCATCCGATGCAGTGCGACCACGGGCACCTGCAGTAGAGTTGGAGCCGCTGAAGGCGAGACGAAATGCGCGCTCTTCCCCGTAAGCATGGTGTGTGAGTCGGAAGTCATGCGTAGAGCCCTCGTTTTCACAAGAAGTCATCGTCGCAGGTTGACACTGCAGCTCAAACTGGTCACCCGTAAAGCTCTTTTGCTCAGAAGCGTCTGGAGAAGGACTAGCTACACTGCGCCGAGCAAGGCCATAGTGCTGAGGTTGTTCACCGGTCGATGGCGCACGGGAAGCAACATCAGCTTGCTCGAAAGCACTAGTTGCTGCAAGAAGCTCAAGGTCGACAGGTGGCTTCGCCGAGCGTAGCTGTGCAAGAGGTTCTTCCTGGTCGAAAAGCATGGATTCAGAGGAAGCATGCGACTGCGCATATTGGTCCAATTGTGTAGAGTAAGTGTTTGTCATTGCATCTGTGCCAATCCGGATTCGGACATCATCCAGACGCTGGCGTGGACCACTATCTCCAAGGACTTGGGCAAAGGCATCGTCTGCAAAGTTATGGACTTCGTTCCCGAATTCATCCTTGTCCTTTCGTCTTGGGGCTGCACCGCGTCCTCTTGTCGTTCTTCTGCGCTTGCCGATCTTGCTCTTCTCTCTGCTCGAGCGGAACCGCAGACTGACCGGCTTCGATGGGTCGATGCCGACCCAATCTTTCTGTGTTAAGAGCCTCTTCCTATTCGCTTCGAGTAAGTGCAGTTCCGTATCCACTTCGGAGGCCTGACGTTTTCCGTCACGCAAGTCTATCTATTGATTAGTATCTGCGGTCACTTGGGCAAGAGTGACGAGCCGTCACTACTACCTTTATGAGTAAGCCGATCGTTTGGGTGTGATTCTCCATGGGGTGTTGTCTCACGACGTTTTGCGGTTGGCTGATAGTTGCCTGGCGTGTGCTCAGGCTGCGTTCTCTCGTTGCGATGTTTTGCTGCGTGCCCCGTGTGTCGCAGAGAGCCTGAGCCAAATGGTGCTATGCCTAAAAGGTAGGAGTCCTCATCGTCTTGCAAATAGCTAGGGCGAAAGGGAGCGACGGGAGAGTTAGTATCATTTTGGAGCTGTGTCCGCGCTCGGGCAAAGTATGCTTTCTGCTGTTGGACCACGCCCGTGTTGGCTTTCTTGGTGCGCTGTAGCGAGCCACCTGTCCAGTTCATATTCGAACGCGTGGAAATTTTCCTGTCGCTGTCCTGGATGTGCGTGGGCCGATGGAGAGCAAATCCTGAGTTGTGCTTGGGGGATGAGCACTTTGCTCGTTGCAGTTGCCCAGGTGTTGCGCGCGCGCTTGCCGACTGGCGATGGGCTGCTCCTTCCCCTCAGCGGCTCCTCTCTCACGTCACCCTCATGAACCCCGAAGCTGCAACACAACTGCAGCACGTCACTCCGCCTCTCGTAGCGCTGGCCTACTCATCTTCCTCGGTTAGACTCAGCTGTACAGCTCGAGTGTCTTGCGCGACTCATGCTCGGATCTGTCGTGCCGGCGGCAAAACGACTACAGATGCGAGGGTCCAATCTCCTGATCGATCAGCGCCTCCTCCGTCTTCCCTCCGCAAAACTAGTGGACCGCCGCAGATGTGCCGAGACCCTGCGACGGGAACCCCATGGGTGTAGAAAATCTTCTACATTCATGGCCAGAGGGTGGTGGAGAAGGGACCTAAAAGATCATCGCGCTGCTACACCATCTTCAACACATACAGCAACATATGCGAGGGCTTCCAATTCTGCAAAGCCGATTTTAGAGTTATCCACAACGCGAAAACTTTGGGGCAACTCCTGGGGAAATCGTGGAGAGGTGGAGAAGAACGTGCTCGACGACCAAAGCCCCATACAAAGGTCCACCACCTCCAACGAAACCCCGTTCATCCGTCTCTTTAGAATTCGCAGCCAAAACACCGGTCGCGATAAGTGCGCTTCCTGCATAATGCTGGAGCTACTTCAGATCATTGCTCCTTGCAGAGGGGATTCCGGTCCTAAACGGGTCTTGCGGCATTCTGAAAGCGCCAATGTGCACAGGATGCGTGACTTGACTGGCCGCTAAATGTGTTCTCCCAAATCGACCAGGCACTCGCGTTGCGTTCCCACCCAAATGCCTCAATCTACGTCCAGTACGCCTACCACTAATCGTCAATAGTCGTTCAGTTTTCGTTCTCGAGGTTTTCTTTTTGTCTTTTTCTATACCAGGTGTTGAGCTTGGTTTTGAGTAAATATCACTCATATCCACAATGGCAGCCCGATCCTATAATGCGGAATGATGGCATACATGCTTCCTGGCGCCGCAGTCCATACTGCGCATGCGCCGCCAGTTGCGGTGTACATTCATGTACAGTTACGTCAAGCGCTATGGCCTGAGACTATGCCTGTGGGTACTGGTTCTACTCGCGGCCCACCACATGTAAGCTGGGGAGATATGGCTCAATGCACGCGCCTACACTCGGAAGAGAGGTGCGTCAGTCGTCTCATTCGACATGTGAAAGGTAGCGATAAGGCCCGCGCATGGAATCGCAGGTGTATCTCGTCTCTATCGATGCTGCATTATTTAGTCGAGGTCAGTTTTCGATATGGTGACGACGGACGAAGGCTAAGAGCCCAAGAGCCTAAGACGGATTGGCATGTCTGCCGAGATAGCCTACGTTTGAGCCTCAAGTTGCCTCATCTAGCTTCCGATACTTGGCGATAATTGTCGGCCGGATGGTTCTCGCCGGAAACGAGGAGCTATCGATCGGAGCTGGTAGACTCCAAAGGGACTCATCAGCATCGCCTGCCCTGAGTCCCTGAGGCTCTTCATTTGCGGATGCCCCAGCCGATTCGAATGGCTGTTCCAAGGCGCCGAAGCGATATGCGAGCTAATCAGATATGACATCACTAGCGCAAAAGACCCTCAAAACTCTGCAACACAGTTCCACAGCAACACCAACCGCGGCCGTCTACCACATGGCGCGCATGGGACGGCAATACTTTGAGACCGCCTGAGATGCAGGAGGCCCTGTACCGTGACTGTCATACCCACTATTATTGCAACATTACCAGACTACTTGTCGAATGGGCATCGAGAAACATGCCACAATCTCTCACCACATGTCAGAAGCGCACGCCTGGGCTCTCCCTACCGCTATCGAATTCCGGTGTTGCAAAACCGTCCCTTGCCCTCAATCTGCCCGAGTGACGCCATAGATCTACGCAATGCCATCCAACAGAATCCCAAGCCATACCCTTATCGTTCAGGGTCCGGCACATTTACGCAGAAGCGCAGTGTACCGTGCCGCTAGAGTTGCAGTGGACGTTTGAGTAGTGTAGGGGGCGAAGTACAGACTACCTTGTCTCTTCGGTATAAAACTCTGGGTATCTGCGCGCAAGCCAACCATCAACCCACCTCCACATATCCACTTACCCACATACCCACAGTTCTCTCCGCTTCCTTTGAGGGGTTTTCTGGAGACATTACCTATCTATCGGGCTCGCAAACTATAAAGGCTGTCAAACTTCCAGCGTTTTCAGACTTGCTCAGACCACAACTATACAACTTCTTGCAACAAACACACGTTGCAAACTTCCTCGAGCCCAAACTCCACACACTCCATCACCATGTCGGCACCTTCTCTAGCAGCCCCTTCAACGGGCATGCGTCGCCTCTCTGCCAGTGAGGCTACCAGCGAGAACATCAAGATGGGCCCAACGGTCGTCGTCCCCCCACAACATCTCATGGCCCCCTCATCAAAAGCATCAGAGATCGCCAGTGCCTTCGAGACCGCCAGACATCACCTTGACGCTGCCAACACTCCTGGATCTCCTGGCTACACACCCCCAGAGACATCAGTTACGGACAAATACGCCTTCGCTTTTGGTATGTTAGTCACCATGGGAAAGCAACTCTTTTCTAACGCATCCTAGATATCGATGGTGTCCTCATCCGAGGTGGACGACCCATCCCTGAAGCCGTTGAAGCCATGAAGATGCTCAACGGTGAGAACGAGTACGGCATTGTTGTACCATACATCTTCGTTACAAACGGTGGTGGCAAGACTGAAGCCGAGCGATGCGTGCAACTCAGCAAGCAAATGGAGATGGAAGTATCACCTGGACAATTCATCTGCGGCCACACACCCATGAGGGAGATGGCAGAGAAGTACAACACCGTCCTCGTCGTTGGAGGTGAGGGCGAGAAGTGCCGCATTGTCGCTGAGGGCTACGGCTTCAAGGATGTGTAAGTTGGTCCGTCACTTCTGTTCATGACATCGACTAACATTGCTCCAGCGTTACTCCAGGAGACATCATCAAAGACAACCAAGATACTACACCCTTCCGCAAGCTCACTGAGGAAGAATACAAGAACTCGCGAGTCCGCAACTTCGCTGAGGTCGACATTGACGCCATTTTCGTGTTCGCCGATTCTCGCGATTGGGCATCGGATCAGCAGATCATCCTCGACCTGCTGATGTCGAAGAACGGTCGTCTCGGAACCCGATCTGCCAACTTTGACGAAGGCCCACCAGTCTTCTTCTCCCACAACGATGTCGTCTGGAGTGCTTCGCATGACCTTACCCGTATTGGTATGGGCGCTCTCCGTGTTTCACTCGAGGCCATGTTCAAGGCTGTCACTGGCCGCGAGCTCAAGACAACCGCATTTGGCAAGCCTCAGATTGGCACTTTCGAGTTCGCCACCCGCCTTCTTGCCGAGTGGCGTCGCGACACTCACGGCATCAACTCGGCTCCTTCAACCGTCTACTTTGTAGGTGACACACCCGAGTCCGATGTGAGGGGTACCAACGAGTACAACGAGCACACCGACTCCGCAAACTGGTACTCTATCCTAGTCGAGACTGGTGTCTACCAGCGCGGCACCACACCTCGCTTTGAGCCCAAGGCTATTGTGAAGAACGTCCTCGACGCCGTCAGGCACGGCATGGAGCGCGAGTACAAGAAGGCACTCCGGGAGAGCATGATGGAGACTGGTGTGCTTGAGGAGTAGATGTCTTTTGACTCTCTTCTCTCTTTCTCTTCTTTGCTTTCCTTTCTGCATAGCACGGCGTTTGGGTAGTACCTCATTTGATTTCGGCCAGAGTCACTGCAGCAGTCGCTATAGATGATAGACATAGCTAGATCGCGCAATAGTAGACACAAACACAATTCATACAAGGCAGGCACAAATTGCCTCGTCACTTCAATCAGCCAATCTCTCTATTGCACATCCTCACTCCTCACCTTGATCACTAATGAATAGCATCGCGTGTTTCAGACCAAATGACCATCTACATGAACCAACTACCGACGTCTGCATTCGCAAGCAAGTCGATCCGGCCTTATTCACCCCATCGCCTCGCCTACAAATGCCTCAACGATAGATCCTACCAAAAGGCAGCGAGCGAGTGTCGGCGGCAACTTCCGATTCGATCACTCCCACCCGGAATGACGAGGAGCGCAACGCCGCGTTACCCGGCACTTTCCACACGGCGCTCAACACCGCGAAGCTTGTATTGCGAACCGCCTGAGTCGGGCCGAGGTGGCTCGTAGTCGCCGGTTAGTGCGACCAGCGACCACTTGCATTACGACGGCCTCCATGATATCAGCCCACGTCACCAACGAGAAACGGCCGAGAACAGCCTTGCCGATGGGATCGCGATGAGAGAGAGATGTGGAGTGAGACTGTAGGAAGTTAATTGTGGGTGTTGTGGGCTGGAAGGATTGTGAGAGAGTCGATTGCGTGACTGTCAATGGCGGAACGTGTTCCGCAACTGTAAGAGGAAGTTGCGAAGACACGGTTAGGTCCCTCATCGCGATTTCGTATCTGGCTCCACTACTACGAGATACTGATACGACGGCATGTGACATGCATAGGTGGACCATGTCCTCGGCACGGATAACACATCTTCCAACGGCCGTGGTGTACCGTATGTAGAGCACAGCACAGCAGCTCGGACATGTTTCGAATCGATCGACGAGGCGACGTTGCAACATGGGCCACATGTGGACCCCCCTCATTGCGAGGGGCACACGACGAACGAACCATCCTCATCCCACTTTCGCGCAATCTTATCGTTTCGCCAACGGGTGGATGAGGGACGACCGGCGGAATAGTGTTACAAACAATCCTGAGACAAACATACGGCTATACTCTAAACTCTCGAGATGAGCCCGACACGACACTGACAGTCTGAGTTCGCGCCTTGACTCATGGCCCTGGACCCCGCGACTCGTTTGACAACAGCCGGCCGCTGACGATCTGGGGTGGCCTTGCGGGCAATGCTGGACGTCAAATAACGAGGAATTACCTTGCGCGTTTTTTCAAGGCTGAAGCATGCAGAGGTTGGGGGGTAGCTGGTCAAACGTGAGACCAGTGATCCTGATTGACAGCCAATCTGACACTGAAGATCCCGTCTGTCTCATTTTCCCCTTCTGGCAAGTGAGCAGATTTTACCGTCTCCCCGCTGGCTGAGGCGTTTTCGTTCTCGTCGGTCCGTAATGAAGCCTTGCGGCAGGCTGTTCGACCTGCGCTGATAGGTATGCTGGACCCTGCAGCCGAGGGTTGCAGATAAGCGGTCGCTAATGCAAATGGCCGATGGTCCGCTCGGCAGTCAACGTGTACGCTCTTGTACAGAGTTCCATGTGATGGTAAGCTGGGGGCTGGGAAATGACTGTCGTACGTGAGGGTGGTACTGTGTGAACCACTAGTCAAGGCCAAGATGTTGGAGAAGGTTTGGCTGTATGGTAGGTTTCTTGCCCTTCTCGGATCCGATTGGCGAGCGGGCGTATAGAACACTCAACGAAAACAAAGATCACATTCCATACACGTGTGCATCGGTGGATTGTTTTGTCATGCGTCAGATGTTTAGTTTCAAACACCACTCCACTGTGGAGGTCTCAGTGCCACGGAAGATGAGAGAAATAGATGGTATTGGTATATACGGAAGGAGAAGAATGGACAACGAGGAAGACTTGGCGATGTGTAACCACATCCCCTCACTCAGAGCGCTCTTCGTAGGCGTTGAGACTGTAGAACCAGTCCAGCTTGTCTCGTATAGCCTCTTCTGTGTAATATGCGTCGTCCACGTTCTTCGGTCGGAACTTGGGCTCCATGGGGTCGATGAACATGGTAGAATTGTCGTAGCCCCATTTCTCAAGGTTCGTGACATTGAATGCCACCATCATACTGCGTGTTTTTAGTATGAAACCTCGTGACTAACGTATCCGAGAAAACTTACTCGTGGTCTTCGTGGACGAGGTTATGACAATGAAACATGTAAACACCTGCCCACGGTGCGTAGCGAGCCACAACCCTGACGACTTCACCAGGTGCGATCCACACAACGTCCTTTGTACCCGCTGCTTCATATGGCATCACCTCGTTACGATTTCCCGTACGAGACAGCACTTGGAAGTCGACCAGGTGGATATGAACAGGATGCGAGGCATTTCCACCTCCGTGTCTCAACTCCCAGATCTCGTCCTCGCCCAGGACTGGTCTTGTCAAGATGCGGTTCTCGATGTCTTCCCAGCCTACACCGTTGACGAGCCACTCGCCGTCGATTCGCGAGAATTTGAAGCTCTTGGTGACGTTGGTTTCCGGAGGAGGAGGGATGTAGCGAAGGTCGGATGGTATGGGGTCGTTGTTGGTGCAGTCCGTCACGGTGTCGCCGACTACGAAGCGCATGACACGATCAGTTGCAGCGAAGTCAAGGTTTCCCACCATATCGCGCTCGTTGAGCATTGTGATGTTCTTGCCTTGGAAGTCGGCGAAGTCGACGACGATCTCATAGCGTTCACCTTCGGAGATAGCGAAGCTCGATGTATTTACGGGATGGGAAAACAGTCCTCCATCCGAACCGATCATGGTGAAGTCCACAGTCTCTTCAGTTGCATCGTCTTGCAGATATAGAACGAAGGCTAGATGTCGTTAGTAAAGTTGCAAGTGGAGGATTTGTCTAGTGACTTACAACGACTGATAGTACCGTCAAGGATGCGGAAGCGATATTTGCGTGGCTCAACATTCATGTACGGCCACGGTTGACCATTTCTGTTTCTGGGTCAGCTCAAAAATCAACTATCCAGAGTAGTGTGCGCATACACATGAATCACATCGCCCCACAGTCCAGTGTTGTTGTTCGTATCGAAAAGTAGCGAGCCATCAGGATTGTATGTCTTCGCGCTCAAGGATAACGGGATATCATGGTCACCAGTTGGCAACCCGAGGGCCTTTTCGTCTTCGTCCGTTATGATGTAAAAGCCAGAGAGGCCCCTGTATACATTTTCGCCGGTCTGGCGCTCAGTATGGTCCTGTTAAAAGTCAACATGTGAGTTGCAAGATAGAAAGAGATTAATGGAGACTGACATGGTACCAGATAGTTCGAGCGTTCTGTGCGTTCGGATAGTAGTAGTCTTTGTATTGACCAGGGAATGCGTAATCTGCGGCCCAGCCATCGAACGGAGCACGGTTGTACTGGCCGTGAACATGGACTGATGAGTTTGTTGGACTGGTGTTTGTATATCGCACTACTGCCTCTAATAACTGATTCAGCTTTGACTTCATAGACAGAATGGAGCGGAGACCTACCTCGCCCTTTTCGCATCATAAATGTCGGTCCCGGTGACGAACCATCATATGTGTAAAGAGTAGTGGCTGGTAGATTGGGGTATATTTGTTGGGTGGCAGCCTTGACTTCCACCTCGTAGTAGTCGATAACGGCACCGGTAGTCTCATTGGTGTAGGTGCTACCCACTGTCAGCGTTCGGCCACTTTCAACATGATGAGTACTTACAATTTGGCCTCCTTCACAGCGGGTATTGGTAGGGGATACTGGAAGATCCATGTGTATTCTGGGCTGTCCCATCTTTCGGTCTTATTGTTTGAGGGTATCGTGTCATATGGTGGTACGCCGGTCGGGCTAGGAATCGGAATGTGTGAAGGCAGAGTTACGTTGGCTAAAGGAGTGGCACGTATGCTATGTATCAAACAGCCGACGAAAATAAAAGAACGAGTGACAAAGGGAGAATGCATCTTGGGAAGGAAACTCGACCAGCCTGGATCCGCGGATGACGAGGCATCTCGAAAGCTTTAAGGAGAGAGCGATCAAACATTGTTGTTGACGTATGAGAACAGAACCGATCGTTTGATGAGGCATGGGCCATGTGATAGATCCTGCGTATCTCGCAAAACGAAGGACAGGCGCAGGGACTGTTGTGGCTGACTCCCAAGCATGCGGATCAGTATGTAGTGACTCCTCTAATCGAGCCAGGATCCACCATCTTGGGAAAGGAAGTTAAGGAGAGTTGGGCCATCGAAGATTGCACGTTGAGTTGAGTTGAGAAAAGCCGAGAAAAAGAAAGTCAAGGGGGATCTGCGGCGGTACGCCACGAGGTTGTAGTCAGTGTAGTCGGCATCATTAGATCTAGACAAGAGAAGAGCGCTATACTGTTCTTCATCACTCAATACTCGAGCCGGGTGTACGATTACAGCGTGGCGCACGAGTTGATGTCGTGAACAAGGAGCTGCGATGATCTGTGGACCCTTCCCGCGTGCAGATGATGTCTAGGCTTAAAGCGGTAACGCTAATGCTTTCTTTGGCTGCTCTTCCTCCTGACACTGCGGTCTTCTCGCATTGTAACCGCACGCATCACCAACGCTTGCGCAAAACCCTGACACTACCTTTACATGCGTTCTCTTATCTTTGATCGCCAGTTACGAAGCTTATAATTGCGTATCAGTCCCTCTCTCGTGCCCCTCCTATCTTTGATCAACACTTCGCCAGATGCTGTAGCTCGGCCAAGCAGCGCCTCACGGTCTCCGCATTTCTCAATCTTGACAAAAAGCACCTCGATGTCTATTCTTGCTGTATAGCCGAGCACTAGCACGATAACGAGGCTGAACGCGAGGCCCCGAGTTATTGGCATGTCGCACCTGCCACACTACCACCGTGCTTGTTGCCATGATCGGCATCACGGCTTCGAATACCGCATTTTATGTGGTGGCACGGCACGGCACGCTCTATAAATCTGGTTCGGGAGATTGCCACCGTTGACGCGGTAGGGCCACGAAGCGGCAATCGATCATCGAAATGGGAAATGCACGCCCTCCGGATATCGATATTGCCCGGGTGGAATATGTGCACCAGTATCTCATGGCTGATTGTTGTTTTGACGATGGAACCAAGTCATGCGTTGATGCATTAAGAGGCCCGGTTTCCTAGTGTGAGAAAGTACACGAAGTTGCGACTTTGCAAAGCCTATCATTCGGCGCAATGCGCTGCAAACATCAGCAGTCGATATATTTTTACATCTTCACTAATGCAGTCAGGTCAGCAGCTCACGTACTGAGAGTCTTTTGTACAACTATCACCGTTGGGTGGTAGCATTCTTGATCGGAAGCTATTTCAGCAAAGCAACCCTACGTGGGGGAGAAACAGCAAGTTGGAGAGACTACTGCTAGACCATAACGTCGTATCAAACTGAAGCAGTCATTCGAATTTCGACATAAAGCACTCATCGCCTTCGGGCGCTAGAGCTTTTCAAAATGCCTAGTAAAACCCATAGCCTCCAAATCCTCCGCCATAACCACCGTATCCTCCGCCATATCCTCCTCCGTATCCCCCTCCGTATCCGTCATCGTACCCACCACCATAATCATCGTATTCATCATCGTACCCGCCATACCCATCGTATCCATCATATCCGCCATCGTATCCTCCGTATCCTCCGTCAAACCCTCCCCTATATCCACCGTACCCTCCATCATAGTCATCAAAATATCCACCAGGAGCATAGTCCTCATACCCATTATCATACCCAAACATTCCTCCAACGGGCATTCCCCGTTGAAACCCCCTTGCATAAGCTTGCCCTCCCATTTCCACATCATCATATGCATCATGAAAACCCTGGAAATGCCCCATGGGGAATCCTTCTCGCATACCACGTTGATCCCAGCCGGCCTTCTCAGCCCGCTCACGGCCTGCTTTGTATCCTTTTTTGGGGTGGCGTGGCATGTCGCCCGTTGGGGGATCTTGGCCTGGCAGCCAGTACTGTGCTGTGGATGTGCGCCCATCTGTGTCCTCATAATGGTGTGTCCATGGGCCTTCTGAAGTAGCATGGGGGCTGGCTGCGAAGGAGCCGTCTAATATGTGTTGCCGGCTTGGTGCCTTCTTCGATTTCTTCGCCATTGTTAATTGACTTGGAGAGTGATTTGTTTGAGGTAATGTGAGTGTTGCTACTTTGCGAATTTGGAATGTGTGTTGAGGTAAAGAAAAAGTACCAAAGAGCAGAATATACACTAGCTGTCGACCTTTCCATGACGACGCCAGATGTTGGTGACTCGAGGCTGTGCTGGCAATGTCTTGATGAAGAGAAGCCATACGTGTGGTTGAAGCGCGACTTGGCTACGATTACATGATGTGGCATGTTATTTGTTAGATCAGCCGAGTATCTGTGAATCCTGGACTTCCCCCCGTTAGTCCTAATTATACTTCCTGTTTACGTTACCTCCATGCAAGCTCATCGCCAGTAAAAGACAGTAGTTACATATTTCAGTGCTATCATGTTGGGATTTGAATGACTAGCAAAGCTTAGATAATGTAACACTGATAATCGAAATGTAGTTCTCATATTGCGGTCGTAAGCCTAGGGTATATTTGATAGACACATTGGACACTATACTACTCGAACAGTACCTTAGTAATAGCCGTGCCCGCCGTATCCACCATAGCCACCATAACCGTCAAACGCTCCATAATCGTCGTGGCCATCATACCCTCCACCGTAGTCATCATACCCCCCGTAGCCATGCCCTTCATATCCTCCAAACCCGCCGTGGAATTCATCGTACCCATCATACCTACCATACCCACCCATGTCACCAGCGAAGTCATCGTAGTCTTCATAGCCCCCAAACATATCACCATGAAAAGCACCTTGTTGATACGTGTTTTCGTAACCATAGTCGGCACCCTCTTGGTATCCATCGTACATTTCATCAAAGTTTCCTTTCCTGAAGCCGTATTGTCCACCTTGGCCATATCCACGGCGGTATCTAGTCAGATATACATGTCAGCACAAGTCGAGACAAAGGTGTGATGCATGACAACCCCTCGAACGTACTTGACAAAGAAAAATCGAGATCACTCACCCAGCCGCCCTTCCACCCATATGGTTCTCATAAGCCGCGTGAGCATAACCCATCTGACCGGCTTCGTCGTAGGTCTGCTGCCGCCCGGGGTTGCGGATATAGTCTGGTGCGTCGACGTGACCGGAAAAATAGCGCTGGGTTCCGTCGCTGCATGTTTCGTAGCCCATCGCATAGTCGCGAGGGTCGTTCTCGTCGTAGTTTGCGAAGGGGTCGGGGTGGTCTTCTGTACGGCGGGACCTGCGAGAGCTTTTCCGGGGCATGGTTGTTGGTTTGTGTAATTGTGGTTTTAGGGTTGAAGCTGTCAAGAGTAGCTTGAGAATATAGTTGCTGTGGAATGGGAAGAAGAGAGTAGACTCGATTACGTAGAGAAGTTATATCCGCATTGCTACTGTGTGTTCGCTGATGACGATGTCGAGGATCTGTCTCTCGAAAAGTATCGCCAATTCAATAATTGGTGATGACTTTGCCATGTTGAAGAAGTGAGTGCCACGAGGTATTCAGCGCATAAGGATGAATGTGTTGGTTATAACGCGCTCGTCATACAGTATAGAGTTGTACCTAGTAGAGGCATTGAGCAGACAAACTCATAGTGCTCGTCATCAGATGCGGCCACTGATGCGATCGCTGAGCAGAGTTCTGTCAACGACACACGTTGCTACCATCTATTTGCGATGGCCGACACACCACATCGAATTGAATGCCCAACACTCGCAGCCATTTTCTGTCACAGCCGCCTCACCCGACCGGATGCTCATCGAAGTCCTTCGCCACCGCAACAGTACCCGCGCGCGGCTCCCTCGTCTGCTCTTCAAGCCTCACAATTGTTCAAAGCATCCACATATGTTGTCTCCATATGTATCCATCAATATGGAGACGTCACCTCACCATCGAGCAACGATTACCCAGCCAGCAAGCGAGCTTGCCGCAAATCAACGCGCGTCGCCATGGACCTGTATCCTGCAACCCTCGAGGACCCCACGCAACCGTTGCAGCAAGGAAAGCGGGCATGCCCGACGGCCTGATCACCCAAAGGAAACTGATCCCGAGTCGCGTAGAAATTTGAGACGCTTGATCCCACGCGTGGTTGCCGCAAAGATATCCATGTCCCGTTCGTGCATGGCGGGTCCTATACGGTCCGATAACAAAGGTCCGACGCGGCTGATCTATGCTGGCGATCGCGATCGTGGAGGAGCGGTACATGTGACTGTAGGAATACTGCGATCGAAGATTGCTCATTGATTTGTGTTGGGCTGTGGTTGGGTTTCTTGACTGGAGTCGAAAGCAAGGCTGTTAGTGCTGGTCAGGTTGCTTTGACAACCTCCACCTGGTGGATGAGGTACCTTGTCGGTTGCTCCCAATTCTTGGGTCAACATCCCACGCTGACGTTCTCGACGCCTGTCTCTTCATAATCCATGACGGAACAGTTTCCTGCGTGAGTTCATGCTATTGATGGGAGACCTGGCGCAGTTGCATATTGCAGGTTTCCCCGCCATGCCATGCCTAGACGAGAAAGGTTTCCGTGCATGTAGTGCTTGACCGCATCTAGGATGGACTCTTAAGCATGCTCCATGTATCTTTTTCCATGCAATCCTTGTACCGTTAATGGGAAGCCAGCGGTGAAGTGGTCCGCGCCCACCTAGGAAAAAAACGGTGTCCAGTGATTGTGCTTGTCCGCCTCTTGATGTCAACAATGACGCATAGGTACAGATGAAGATGACGATGCAATCTGACCTTAACCTTCTGGATCAATCGTTGCATAAGTTGACTACGCACTGCGAGCCGACGGGTTGGTAAGATGAGAAGTCGGTGAGAGGATCTGACCACACCCTCCGCAAAAGCCCACGCGGCATTGCGGGGTCGCAGATGATGCGGCTCTCAAGTGGGGTTGTGGAAGATACTTGTTGATGTGCGCACTGCATTTCCGTGGTCGTTATGATGTGGAGAAAGTTCAGCTGTGAGGCGGCTCAAGGGAGACTCCCGATGCATCGTCAAGATGACTTCGAGATTGTGTGGAGCGCCGCATCATCGAAGTGTATGTCCGGACCATCGCGATGGTAAGATTGTTGATGTTTACATGCTCTTGCATCTTGAGGTATCCTTCATCCAAAGAAGCAGCGGAGAGCGGAGGGAGTCTAACTGCATGAAGACTAGCCTTGTTTGCGCATCCCAGATCCCAGCGCGACCGCCGCTGACGTAGTTTTATTCAATCGTCATTTTGACTTTTCGATCCCCAGTGCCTTCCACATGCGAAATGATTGGCGTTCCTGAAACACATCCCCATCGCTCCCGGACGTTCCTGAATTATGTTCGACTTACAAATCGCGCAGACTGTGGAGTAAGATGTGGACCTGACTCTTTGCGACAATCGAGTCGACATTTTCCCAGACGAGGGTCCGACGACGACCCGATTCTTGGGCCTTCGATTCGTGTGTCGTCATATCATCCTGAAATAACACTAGCTACGGTTCGAACCAAATTTCGCAAGATTATGGCGTGAGAGGCGCAATGGGAGAGCAAGCGGTGAAAGAGCGGCAAACGTACGGCCACGTGCGTCGTACTTGGTATGCTAACAACTGACAGAGTTCAGCGAGTTGACTTGGGCAGCGTACGCTAATGCCTCTCGCGCCTCGTGAAGTGGAGGCAGTGTCGATACGAAATACCTATCGTGTGCCGTCTTGTGGAGTTTGAAAAATACCACCGGTTACTCATCATTACCTGGACATGCACGTACTACTGCACCAATCATGCTCTAACTCATTGTATAGTAACCGAACCCAAGGCATTGGACGATAGAGCGACTTGCGACAAATGACGAGTAGCAGGCGCGGCTCTAATCTACCCTGGAGTACGAGCGATTGGCTCGAATGCAACTACTGCAATGTCGACTCAAGATGGACGAACAAGCGATTAGTGTCTTCAAAATGATTTCCCTGATCTTCATAAGGGCACGCACGTGATCTGCAATCATCTCGGCGGTCCACGAGTAAGAGGCTGCAATCGCACCACTTCCTCCATCTCGAGGTTTCCCTGGCTCTCCCAGCATATACACGCGTCTCTCTCTGCATCACTCGCATCATCACGCGTCATCAGAGTGCCACGACCGTCGCGCACCACATATCTACTGACAACAGCATCGATGCCCGGGAGCTCGCAAACAACCGATGCCGAATCCCTGCATAACTCTCGACCCACACACATGGCATTTACTCGGCATCTTAGATCCGTGAAGGAAGGCGCACGGGGCACAAGCCTACCACACCACACCAACCAACGGCTTTCGTATCAAAAGACGCAGGGAAGCCGGCCCCAAAACGAAATAACACGGCGATAAGAAAGACCCTGTTTTTCTGTAGCATTCCTTTGCGATCTTGAGCGGGCTGTGCAAAAATAGCATGTGCTGGCAAACTAAACGCAGTCCAACTTTAATCTCTAGTGCAGCTTGCGTTGGGTAGATGTGGGTTTAGGACAGCAAAGAGAAGGAGATTACCAGCACATTTGTTGTACAGCAAGGCCCTAAGCTCAACAACACAAACAATATGCGCAATACATGCATATTCCCGCAAAAACAACCGCCCATGCGCAACATGCAACACATCAATCACGGTTCCCCTCGAAAGCATCACGTCCAAACCCCTTCCGGGCCAAGATCTTCCACCCGGCACACTTCACCCCAAGTAGCAATCCACCATGAAGATCCTTCACAGCACTGCGGGGCACCTTGCGCTTGGCGAATCTCACATCCCCCATCACCCATTCAGAGTAGAAGGATGATCTTTAGTTAGACCATCTTCCTTTGTTCGCAAACACATGCAGGTTTACGCGAACGGCGATGGCGGACCACGCCAATGTCGCCGTCGAACGATCAACATGAACAGCGATATCTCAGCTGATATATGGCCATGTGTTGGCGATGATCGAAACATGTGGTCAACGGGCCGTCTAAACCTGCTTTTCGACTATCCCTTTCCCTTGATTTTTCGAAATCACGATTGACCCGGAAATGTGGTGGTAAGTGCCGCTGGATGCGAAGCGAGAGTGCAACTGCAACCACAGCGGTAGCGGACCTTGGTCACATAGTAGTAGCCCATGATTAAAACTGCCAATGCAAAGCCGGATTGGATGCCTCCAGCAGATTAGGAGATTTCCAAACTGCAAAGAAAGAATCAGGGTCCGCTCGCACGGGTCTAGTGGACGCTACGATGCGTTGGCTTGCAACTCTAGTAACTATGGAGTGATGTGGGGAATATTCTGCATTTCTCATTGCCGTGGTTGATTACATTAGGAAAGTGCAGGGAATCACGTTAGCGGTGGTAACAGCGACTCAGTACACGTCTGTACACACGTCCGCTGGTTTCGGCGGCTAGCAGCTGATCGCGTGTTTCAGAGAGGCGAATGTGGCCGGCGCGCGCTGGCATGCTGGGTAAAAGGATACGGGGTGGGCAAGTGGAGGGGCGTGATTTTTTAATGGGGGCGAAAGAATGGGGAAGGGAGGACATGAGTCGGGTAGGTCGGCATGCTCGGGTTGTACCTCTGGATATGGCGGAGAGGGAGGGAGGAGGTGGCAGTGTTTGCTGGGTGAGATTTGTGAGATTGGAGATCGAGACATTGCCGGCATGCATCACGGAGGCGAAAAGATGATATGATGAATGGGATAGAGTTGAATTGTCATTGCTAGCTACGTGAAGAAACAAAAGAAGACCCGTCATCTGTCCAGCTCGACACCAACTGGTGGAGCGCTTACAGTGAAGCTATGGACAGGCGAGATGCATGCATGCGGTACGTTTGTATACTCCGAGGATGAAAAACGCATAGTTGGGTATTTGAGAAAAAGCGATCGGGTTGCCACGCTCCAGCACTTGGAGTGTGTGGTTGATGAAGAAGAATGTTGCGAGTCCGTGTTTGCTAGAACGAGCCGTTCCATCCGTTCTCCGTCTATTGTTTGTGTACGATTCGTGTGCTGGTGTTTTTGTTTGTTTGTAATGGTGATGAGGATGATGAACGCCGTTGATGCTCCGTGCCGTAGGTGATTTAACTCCGAAATTGCTTGACAAATAGAAAGGCGTAGAGCGGCTAGTTGTTTCGGTGCCGTGTCCGAGTGCCAGTGCTTGAGTGGTGGTGTGTTTGCTTTTGCTGGTGGCGGGATAGTCAATGGCCACCAACGGAGGTTGCACGGCCAGGAGAGTACTCTCCCCTTCGACGAGCTTCCTCGCGGATGTACTTCTCAACGTGCTGGTCGGCTTCGGCACGGCTCACGCCAGCGGTAAGGTAACCGCCGGCGTCTTCTTCGAGTTCCAAGGGAGTGACTACCCCAGGGCTGGCGAGTGGCTCCAGACGCGGGCTGGTTGGCTTCGGTCCAAAGCCCCTGTGTTGACGGCTCGTGTTGGCGAGGAGTTGTTGCTGGTAGAGGTACATCTGTCTCTGGACCTCGTACTGCCTGTTGGATGATCGAGGCGAAGCGGGCGAGTTGGGGCTGTCAGGACCAGCAGTAGGCGTGTTTGCGTGGCTTGAGCCTTGGGACGAAGCGTAGTTTGCTGGGTGGAAGCGGGGCAGAGAAGGAAGCCTCAGGTGTGCAGCAGGGCCGGTGTTGCTAGATTGCCGTGGGTTCATGGCTGGTCGACGTCGAGCCTGGGAAGGAATGTCGAGAGGCTGTGATCTGGGCGAGAGAGGCGAGCTGATGGCAGGCATGCTGCGGTCGGCAGTTCGAGAAGACATGTTCTGGTGAGAGGTATCGGATCTGAAGATGACTCGCGAAAGGGAAGGCGACGTTGGCGGAGATCGCATATGACGTGTGGCGAGTGTATCTCGCGTTCACCTGGAGGAAGGAAGGGTGCGGCTCCGGTGAGTTGTTATATCAACTTCTCCTGAATGACAGCGAGGAGAGGGATAATCGAAAGATGGAGTACCGTGCTTGCAGGCAGCAAAGCACAGAGCAGCGGCGGTGTCTAATATATCTAGCAGCGGGAGGGTCCAGCAGAGGCTTGGGACTTGGTGGCAGGGCTCGGGGATGGTAGCCGATCTTAATGGAAAGGTACAGCGTTGATCTTCCGCTTGAAGGCGCACCGTCGTGCGGTAATCGTTCCTGAGAGGGTAACGAGCCTGATGCACGGCTCAAGTGGACCCCGTTTCAATGTGGTGGAAGCACAGGCGCCTGCTACTGGCAGCACACCAAGCCGGTGTCTATCAGTTGCAACAGGTGGCTGCGGGCCGGTTATGGCGGAGTACAGATGGCGCGTGTGTTTTCCCGAAACCTGGGTCCACAATCAAAGTAAGATGGAGTGCAGTGCGTCGGCTAGGAGGGTTGAAAGCTAATCTAACAGTGAATAGGATAACTGGTACACAGCGGCCTTTACATAGCTAGTACCGACGGAGGACAAGGCCGCTACAGCGAGGCGCGCCATGATAGCAGGCGCTATAATCTCGTCATTTCACCTCGCAGGCCTTGGTTTCGCGGTTTGGGCGGGGCGCTGAATTCCTGCCTCGCTAGCCATGCGAATCGTCCAACACGCCTAAGCAGCTTGTGCAGCTTGTCCGTTATGACGCAGTGCAGCATGCCCGGCTCATGATTAAGACCGAACACGTGCCCGCCTTAGAATGCCCGGCGCTAAACGCGTGGTGCGAAGAAGCATTGCAAACTGCCCTCCATTGCCCTGCAGCGCCGTGGTGGGTGTGATAGGGTACCGTTGCATCTGCAGCAGAGCCCTGCGCCAGGTTGCAGCAACGTCTTTTTTCTTTCACGTCCGCGCGCGTGCTCTCCAAAGTACGGTCTGATGAGACCAAACGGTAGCGCCTTCAAGACATGACACCACCACACTGTGGCCGCAACGCCAAGCGCATTCCACCTGTGCAGCACAACTGCGACATTCTTCGCAAAAGGGCATGCACATATTGGCTGGATGTAACGACGTGAACCGATAGTGATCCATCATGCGCCTTTTTCTCTGTCTATCCCGAAGTTCACCCTAACATCGCCGAAGAATATACGTGCGATATTATTTGGAGGGAGAGCCGCTCGCACGGTACAAACAATGCTGCACAATCCCATATTGCCCAACATGCGGAAATACCGCCTGAAGGGACTGCCGCCGAAGCCGCTGCTACACACAATTCTTCCATCGTCTACCGAGCGCTGACCGATGACGCCAGCGCACGAACTTTAATGTATGTGATGTTCTTCTAGAGAGGGTTCGGCTTTGCTCGCCGCGATGCGATGCCGTCACGTAGTTTGGCTTGGGCACCAGAGGACAGAGCTTAGCGCGGCTATCAGAGCAGTTGTTTGGGCATCCCGTCAATGCGTCAACTTGCGATGGAGAAGTTGTACTGTTGTACAGCTTGGTAGATCTCCCGCGTGCGGCTCAGGTAGATGAAGCCATGCAGCCGCCGGAGGAGCTCGGCCACATTGAGTCGGCGCACGCATTAGCATGGGAATAGGCAAAAGCAATGGAGATTGAGGCTGCTTGTGGAACACCGAGGTAAATCGCGGCAAACAAGACCGCTTTGAGAAGGTGTCACAGGTACTAAATCACCAGCGACATGTCTCGGGTCACTCATACTATTCGCGGTACGCAGGTCGTGTCGTGAGATATTTGGATTTGTTGGTTGATGTATGTCGCTGCATGCTTTCCTTAGTATCATCTCGCGCCTAGCTTCTCCAGCGCCTTCGCGCCCTGCTCCTCCCACTCTGCCTTTGATATCCACATGTTCTCCTTGTCGGCCATGATGTGCGCGAGCACAGCTCCACCGAGGAACACCATGTGCCTTCGCCGTGGCGGGTCTTCGATGCGGACCTTGAATTTCTGTGTCTGTGTTAGCAGAGTTTAGCCGGCATAGTAGGTGTGTACCCACGTTGAGTCGCTCCGGGTTTCCGCCCAAGACCTTGGTGAGCCACAACTGCTTGAGCTCCTTCTCCAGCCGACTTGGCAGACCCGGGTACATGCTGCTACCACCACTGAGCACAATAGCCTGGTATAAACTGCTCCTGACATCGACGTCGGCCGCTTGGATCGTGTTGAACAGGAACTCGGCGATACCGGGCTGTTCAACGTCCACGAGATGCGGCTGGAACAGACATTCGGGAGCCTCGAAGCGCTCACTGCCAACCCGGATGACACGACCATCAGGTAGAGTGTAGGATTCCACCAGCACGGTTGTGTCTTCGCTAAGGCGCTGGTCCAACTCAAGGTCGTATGAGACGTAGCAGAGCTTCTCCTTGATTTGACGGACGGTCTCGAAGTCGGCGGTTCGGTTGAGAGCGTATCCTCTCCGCAGGAGGAGGGCGATGAGGTTGCGGGTCACGTCGCGTCCGGCGACATCGAGACGGCGTGTGAGATGGTTTAGCACAGTGCTTTCGTATACGGGAACAATATGCGTGACACCATCTCCCGAGTCGACGACCACACCAGATGACAATCCCTGCGCGTATAGAGCTAAGACAGCCTGGATCGCCACGTATACACCTCCAAATCCGTAGCGCTCGAACATGACTTCGCACATGGTCTCGCGGTTCTTGAGCGGGTTCATCGGCGGTTCAGTAAGGAGGATCTTGCGGCCGGTAGTGTCGAGCTTCATCTTGTCGTGGAAGGTGTAGTCCCAGACGTGTTGCATGTCATCCCAGCGCTTGACGATACCATTCTCCATCTACGGACAAGACAGCGTTAGCTCCAAGGTAGCTTGAGAGATCTCGACGATGCACATACAGGGTACGTGATCTGAAGCATTGAGCGCGCTGCCGCTGCTTCGTCACCGCACATTATGTCTTTGAGCTGGATGTCACCGCCATCTCGCTCTTCGGTTCGCAGGATGGGTCGGCCGACTATCGAGGGGAACTGGTGGTCGGGGAAGTTCTGGAAAAGGACCTGTTAGCTTTTGCCATGACCTGTCTGCCGCGTTGTATAGAACATACCTGTCCGGCGTAACCCGCCTTGAGGAAACCGGTACCGCCATCGAGGACTAATTGGAGGGTAAGTAGAGCTTCACATATAACTGAGGCCGCTGCGCATACCAATGGGAGCTTCAGCCATCCTGTGCAAAGCTCGAAAGGGTTGTTGAGGCTGAAGGAGTGGATGTTGGAAGCTGGCCGTAGCTCGGGGCTGCCTGCCTTGAGGTTGACGACGTTGGCGGGGCGCATGGTTGGCCAGGGGTCCGTGAGCACTCAAACGGGCAATGCGAGGCTCACAACAACTTGAAATGCGTCACTTCATGTCTTCAAGATTATGAGATAACTGTAGAATTATCACAAGCGGAGAACAAAAGCAATGTACAGCGTGTATGATATGCTACACATCTCATGGCGCTGCAGATCTGGCGTACGAATGAGGTTTCTGCGTCAATAACCCATACAGGAGGACAATTGACATGACTGCACCCAGAAGCCGTTCATGTATTAGAACTTCTAGATGTCTCTACAATCACTGTTTAGAACCAACCTTGGAAGATGCTCAGATGTGGTCACCCACCTCATGCTAGTCGCATGGTCACCCACCTAGGAACTTAGGGAAGTCGCGACTTGCGCATCGCTTAAAACATGGTCCGAGCGCCTCCTGCCCACTTCAATATCGTCGTTCTGCAACACCGAACTTTCTCTCCAGCCAGTTCAACTAACAGCAGGTCAAGATGCCTTTCGTAAGTACGCCCTGAATTGCGCCCGCAATGCACCCCTTCATTCCATTGCCATACGGCAACCCCGCTTCGACGAAAGTCGAGTGGAGTCTTTGCGAGATGCTTCGAATGCGGGTTTGAAGCGCCAATCGCTGACTCTGTCAAAAGTCCAAGCTCCAGAAGAACGATGCCTACTTCTCGCGGTACCAAGTCAAGTACAAGCGCCGCAGGCAGGGAAAGAGTACGTATCCAGTTCACTGTTCAAATCGCGACTTCTCTAACAATCTGCAGCCGACTACTACGCCCGTAAGCGGTTGATCACCCAGGCCAAGAACAAGTACAATGCGCCCAAGTACCGCCTCGTCGTCCGTTTCACCAACAAGGACATCATCTGCCAAGTCGTCCACTCCGAGATTGGCGGTGACAAGGTCTTCATGGCTGCTTAGTACGTCCCCGCGACTACGCTTTGCCAGACACACCACTAACAAAATCCAGTGCCCACGAGCTCAAGGCTTACGGCATCACTCACGGTCTTACCAACTGGTCCGCCGCCTACGCCACCGGTCTTCTCCTTGCCCGCCGTGTCCTCAAGAAGCTTGAGCTTGACGAGGACTTCGTTGGTGTAGAGGAGGCTGACGGTGAGTTCACCCTCACCGAGGCCGCCGAGGTTGACGGCGAGGAGCGCCGCCCATTCAAGGTCTTCTTGGATGTCGGTCTCACCCGCACCTCCACCGGTGCCCGTGTCTTCGGTGCCATGAAGGGCTGCTCCGACGGCGGTGTCTTCGTCCCCCACTCCGAGAACCGCTTCCCCGGATACGACATGGAAGGCAAGGAGCTCGACGCCGAGACCCTCCGCAAGTACATCTTCGGTGGTCACGTCGCTGAGTACATGGAGACTCTCGCCGACGACGACGAGGAGCGCTACAAGTCTCAGTTCAGCGGCTACATCGATGACGACATCGAGGCTGACGGTCTTGAGGAGCTGTACCAGGACGCACACAAGCAGATCCGTGAGGACCCCTGGAAGAAGGAGGAGGGCGAGGCCCCCAAGAAGTCCAAGGACGAGTGGAAGGCCGAGTCGCAGAAGTACAGGAGCAAGAAGCTCACCAAGGCCGAGAAGGAGGAGCGCGTCAAGGCCAAGATCGCCGAGATCACTGCTTAAGCTGTTCCTTTCTCTTGTTCCTACTTTGTTCTATCATGACAAAAGCACGGCTTTGGCGTCTGGGGATGACATGGAAAGGATGCCTGCCTTTGCAGGATACATCTACTGTACTTAGCCTCACGACCTCAATGAGATGACGAGACGGCAAGCCGTGATTGGCTACCACAACAAGATACCCCCCCAAACAATGTGCCCCTCCTGTTCAGCGTGTGTGAAGTGTTCTGAAATAGTAACATGTGACACGCGCGTGTGGTCGGTAGTGGCCGACACCACATGGCGTGCTGTCGCAGGTTTGACCATGTGGAAAGACAAGCACGGGTTGCTGTTTTTGTGTGGCCATGACGGTCAGGTGTTTCAGCGGCACTGAGGGGACAGTCGGTAGTCAACGCTCTCCTCCGCGGAGGCATCAGCCAGCAGCAGAGTGAGGCATGTGGATATGTTGCGGTTAGGTTCGTTTCAAGGAAGAGGGTGGACGGGTATATAGTCCATCCTCGCAGTCGATCATGATGTTCGGCAGGATTGAGTGCGCGATAGAGCTTGGTGTGGAGAGGAGAAGGAGACCCGAAGCGCAATCAGCCGACACCTTTCGTCATCGGCCGGCTCCCACAGCTTGCAGTGCACGTTCGCCATAACATCGCATCGGCCGAACTCGCACAGAGCAGCTCCCAGAAATCACGCAGCCGTCAGCCTTGAGTGCAGCGAGTCGTTGAAGTCGCACGGAACACGTTATCTGGAGAGTTTGCAGCATTTCCAATCGGCGGATTCTCGTGGAAGCAGAAACCCCGCTGACTTCCGTCCGCCTCACCGAGGCCGTCTGCAACCCTGACGCATGGCGAGAGGCCTATATACGCAATGACAGCCGTACAAACGCCCGGCGATACCGCGTCCGCCATGGAGGACATTCACGGTGTTGATGTATCATGGCTGCATCACTCGACTAGAGGTACGTGAGGCCCGCTTACCCTGCTGGGTGGAGACGTCTCGGCTTTGCGGCGCAACCCTGAGCTTGAGAGGCTACTAACATGTCGCGCCTGAGCAGACCATCACCATCGCCAGCAGGCGCCCTCGTCGCCCGGCCTGACCAGAGATGCGCCGCCCAAGACATCGTCGCATGGTGGCCTACCCGCCAGACCCCGCCACGACGAGCAGCAAAACAATGAGCCGACACCGGCGCCTACGAGACCCGCATCACCGCCGCGACCGCCCCTAGCTGCGGTCGCTGGCCCAACTCCTCCACAAAAGATACCGAAGCGTCCAGCGCTGCTTGGCCGCGGCAGTACCGACAAGAATGCCAGCGGCACGACGCCACCCGACGCGAAGAACAGCTCGCGACGCAACTCGTGGATGAACAGCATCAGCTCCAAGTTCTCGTCGCAAAACTCGCCCGCCGCAACAACACACACCCAGGCCCAGGGCTCGCCCGCTGCTGCTAACGGCACAGCCAACGCGTCACCCTCGGCCAACGGCGCCCTGAACGGCATACAGGCAGCTTCGGGAGGCACTAATGGCGCGCCCGAGCCCTACATACCGCAGCAGCCTAAGAGCTCGTTCGTGGGGAACGTGCTGCGACGCCTGTCATCCGGAACCCAGGTCGGCACCGCTGGCAAGGTCTACCCGAACGGCGGCATGTGCCCGCGCAAGATCATGAACGTCGACCCCAACCGGGAGCGATGTCTAGTCCCCGAGCTGGATCAGAACAAGTTGCGCAAGGTGGCATTCTGCGTGGACGTTGAGATTGCTGGTGGACCCAAGTACAAGGATGACGTCGAGACAGACGACAAGACCAAGCGCAAGGAAAAGAAGCTGAAAGAGCGCGGCGAGGGTGAGGCACTCAAAAACCCGGATGCCGTGGCGGAGGAAAAGGACAAAGACGGCGTCGTCTCCATCGCCCAAGAAGTCGTTGGCAACGATTCCGAGTCGAACCCAGAGGGAACAGTCGTGCACGAGGATAAGCAGGAGCCGAGCCGGAAGAAGGAGAAGAAGAAGCGATCTGAGGCTGAGCGCAAAGAGCGGAAAGAGAAGAAGCGCAAGAAGGCCGAGGAGAATGGCACAATCCCCATGGAGCTTACTAGAGACGACGACAGCGCCAGCGCCGAAGGGATACCTGCTGCGACTGGGGCGCCGACCCCTCGCGCTCAAGACCGCCCGACGATCGACCCGCTGCGTATTTACCGAAGATGTTGCCAGCTCCGCGAATCCCCCATTCTTAAACGCATCAGCGACCAGCTTGCGGCACCACGCGCGTGCTCCGTTGTCCAGCCAGGAGTTGTCACCTGTCTGGACCTGACAGGGTCGAGGTTGCAGCTGGCCGACGTTCTTACGCTATCGGACTGGCTCGCCATCGTACCTGTGAAGAAATTGTTTTTGGAAGACGCGGATCTGAATGACGAGAAGATACGGGTCATACTCGCCGGTCTCCTGGCTGCCAAGGTTCCTGAGCCGCCGAAGCGACGTGATCTATCCAACGACGGAACTCAGGACGGGCTGTGCCAGCAAGGCTCATGCGCAGTCAAGAAGCTGGTTCTCAAGAACAACCCAAAGATCACAGCTGAAGGCTGGAAACATATCGCTCTGTTCCTATACATGTGCAAGTCTATCATGGCGGTCGACGTGTCGATGATACCGTTTCCCAAGTCTCGCCCGCAGGTGGCTTCTCCGCCTACGAACAGCACACAGGCGCCGTCACCCACCAAGGACGCTAAATCGGCAGATGTAGCCGAAATATTCTCCAAGGCCATTTCGGAACGACTGGGCGGTTCAGAACTTCAAGAGCTAGCCATGGCTGAATGCAACCTCACTTCGTCAAGCATCCGAAAAATCATCGACGGCTGCGTCATCAGCGGTATTACACGTCTTAGTCTGGCGACGAACGACATCGACGCCGAAGGCCTGGAACACGTCCTACACTACTTGCGCTCTGGTGTTTGTCAGGGTATTGACATTGGAGGGAACGACCTGAGATCATTGATGGACAAGATTTGCGAAAGTATCAAGGCCTGCCCGAACAGCCCACTCTGGGCGCTGTGCCTACAGGATACTAACCTCACTCCGGACGCTCTCAAGACACTTATTCCGACTCTCATCAATCTACCTTCCTTCAGATTCCTGGATCTCTCGCACAACAGAGGCCTCTTCCTGGGCCAGACATCCCTGTCTCTCCTGAGGAAGTACATGCCTCAATTTAAGGAGCTGAAACGCATACATCTCATGAATGTCGACATGAAGCCAGAAGATGCGATCGCTATTGCGGAGATTCTGCCGGACTGTCCACACATCGCACACATCAACATTCTCGAGAACCCTGAGATAACACGCGTCGCTAGTTCTACCGACGAGGAGACACAAGAAGAAGCTGCTGCGCTGTATGCATCACTCACTCTAGCGGCCAAGCTGTCCAAATCGCTCATTTGTGTCGATGTCGATATCCCAGCTCCAGAACAAGGCGAAGTCATCAAAGCTCTCGCCAAACAAGTCGTCGCATACTGCTTGCGCAACATTGAATCCATCAATGAAGTACCCGAGCTTCGAGCAGCACCTAAGGAAGTTGAGGTTCCAGACATCCTGCTGCATTTTGTCGGTACGGAAGACAATTACAAGGGTACTGAAGACGTGTCAAATGCTGCAGATAATGACTACATTGTGGGAGGCACAGGAATTGCGAAGGCGCTTAGCTACTGTCTTTCACACAAAGAAAACGATCTCCGAAGGGTGTCTGTCCCAGCAAGTGGTACCTCTACTCCTAGAAGCAGGAACAGGGTACCAGTGCTTGAAGAGCCGAGCAAGGCCAGAGCCATGTCCAAGGATCTTCTCGAGACTGCGCGAAACACACGGTCAAGAATTCAGCCTGCACTTATCAGAGAGGCGAAGAGTGACAATGACCTGAATTACCGTAAGCTTCACCACCTTTCCATCATGTTGATATGCTAACATCCCGATAGGCCGTTTACTTTTCCTGGATACCACACTCCAAGGCATGATCCAACGCTTCGAAGACGAATACCCAGAGACGCGTCTCCAACCATCCGACGCTGCTTCCACTACGAGTTCCAAACTCAGCAGCTCTCCGCCTACTTCATTTGTACCAACACTCGAGAACAGCGTCTCAACAGACTTCACAGCCGATCAATCCGACGAAGACGAACCCTCCACCCTACGCTCGCGCCACAACTCCGACGTCTCCCTCGCATCCCGGCACATGTCCCTCGAAGAAGGACGACTCCACCGCTTCGGCCACCGCGTCCGCACCGGTCTTTTCAACCCATCCCGCCCCACCACTCCCGACGTCTCCGAAAACCACGTCTCCTTCATTTCCGGTACGGCAGATGACCAAGGTCTTCCCGAACACCTTCGTACCCTGCGCGCATACTTCCAGAACTACAGCGGCGACGAGATGAGGCATATGATTGAGGGCAAAGGCTGGGAACAGGCTTTCAACAGCGTCGTGGAGAATGCTGAGGAGCTGAGGAATCTGGAGAAGGAAGATCCGGAGCAGTTTAAATTGTTCAAGGAGAGTCAGATTGCGGCGCTGAAGAATCGTAATCCGGACATTTTTGCGCCGGGGGAGAAGGGCAGGGAGAGTGTGGAGGCGGATGGTGGGGATGACTTTGCTATTGAGGATTGAGGATCGACATTCTGAGGTGGGCGTTGGGGAAGTTGCAGAACGGTGTTTAGGGTATTGGGCATGGAACCAGTGTAATATCCAAACTGCCGACTTCAGCTGATAATGGTGGTTAAGCCACTGGAGCGTGACCCGCTCAGCCCAAGTGTTCATTCTTTGTATATTTGTAACATAGAGCCGTGATGGCTAGCACTATCGCCTTGAATGGCGTTTTCATTCGAATTCTCATTATATATTACAATCACCTTGACCTTGTTCCAGACATATACGATTGGGTATTCGTGATGACTACCTCTCGCTCGGAATAGTTCAATGGATGGATGCGGCTTCCGCACTTCACGTGGGGGTCTCGTGACGCAGTGTTGGGTATAAAACTGCTTTCCTTCCTCTTACCTGCTTTCTTTCTTCATCACACACTTCCTGCAATATTACCAAAAAGCATTGAGTTACAGATCCATGATTCTGCCGGCTGTCTCGCTCTTTCAAAACTTCATCCAAAAAGCTTGGAGATAACGTTCCCATGGTTTCTCCCCCGCCTTCTCCCCTTTTTACGGCAACGAAAAGAAACACAACTTCGAACTTTACATGAGAAGCTTGACAAGGTTGGAGGCAGCCTTTACAAGTGACCTTTTCTTGTGCTGAAAGAGATATTCCAATCATGGATGGGAAGACTGCAGCTTTGCGGGTTTTCGAAAAGGGTGCTATCAAAAAGGGCGGGTCAAAACCATATGAGAGGGTCTCGGGTCGAAAATTTGACTTCACAATGTCTATGTGCGGTTTTTCCTCTCCAAAATAGCCCGCTCTTAGATCCGATGAGAAGAGCCTCTTCCCGGATCGGTTCATGGGTAGACTAGCTCGACGGGTATAAAAGCTATGCTTGAGCTGCTCCCTCCTCTCCTCCTTCATCACTCTCCAGTCTATTGTGAGCACCAAAAACGACGTCACCTCTGGTCAATGTCTGAGATGAGTCTGTGTTCTTCCAACATTTTCCAAAAAAGCATGTCCTACGTACCAATGGACTCGGCTCTTGCGTGCGGGTACAACGTACAGGCGTGCTCTTCTCATTTTGAACCCCAAAAATAAAAAACCGAACAGTCACGTCGTATGATTAAACTTCGGCTGCTGTTCCAAAAACAAGTTTGGGGACGACATGTCATTGCAGACGATGCTTCGTGACATCAAACCAGCTTCTGAAGTTTACATGGTCTGCACCAAAGCTTGTCAATCAGTGTCTTATGCCGTCCGAAAAGTCTGCAATATTCCTTCATGGCTTGCTCGTCTTTCCCTGGTCTTCTCGTCGGGTATATAAACCCTCCTTTCGGGCTTTCTTTCTTCTTCGTCGATACCTTACAGAAGAAGGAACCTTTACCAAAAGATATATGCCATCATGACATGTCTGCGCGAGACTCTTTCCTCGTGACATGAGTTTCAAAACCGGCCACCGGTATACGCATGACCTGTCCGTGCTGTTCGAGTCGGCAAAAATCGATTCTTATTCTGGATATGGGCAGAGAGGCCGTAAGAATCGAATTGAAGGCAATATGGAGATCCTACCGCGGACGATCAAAAGACCATCTTCACTGCGCATGGAGCGGGGAGTGCTTCGCTTATTCGACTTGTCCGTACACCTAAACCGCCACTTCGGAATACTGATGAAGAAGACGTCAACGTTTCTATTGCGCACTTGCTTTCAAAACATTCAGATGATATCTCCATATTGTGGGAGTCATTTTCCCAAAATCGACACAAGATGGAGTCATGGGGTTGAGACCTTTTGCTACACTCTAAAAGATCCATATGTCGCCTTCATGTCGCTCCGCCTCAGACTCTGCCCACTCGCCATGTTGTTGTTAGTGCGGGCTGCATATAAAAGAGTCTTGCTGCCGCAAGTACACTAATTTCTTCCTTTACACTATCTTCAGCGAAAAGCTGGGGAACTACCAAAATACACACCTCATCATCTCATGTTGTTCGGTGCTCCGGTTCTCTTCCCTGATCAGCATCCAAAATCAGAGATGCAAAAGCACATGGTTCGCCTTTGCCAGTCGGCACATTCTTCAATATGTCGGAAAAGAAAAACTTGATACCGAATTATTCATGTTGAGGCCCAAGTGATTGGTCTTAAAGTGGTGATTGAATCGTTCATGATTTGAAGTGGACTGCGATTAAACCATGGAGAAGTCTTTCGGCACTCTGCAAAATTACACCATTTGGAAAGAGTGTGAGAAGTCGCTGGCTTCAAAAACATCGAAAATGGAAACATGGACTGCGTCCACCAATACACCGCCGATTTCCTTCCATGTCGCGACTTCGAAATCAGCGACAACATTGATATGAACCCCTTTGAAGCACTGCGCAGGTGATGTATACACCTGAGTTGAGAGTTTCCAGCTCTATTCCATGGATCTGGACGGTACTTCTACTTGGAGCATAGTCTGACAAAGTCAGTGGGACTCACTATATGAACCCTATTATTTGCGCAGTCTTCCCTCCAACTTCAAACTCATCTTCTTTCTCTCAAAACACTAAAAAGCCTTCGCGACGCACCTATGGAGCTTTCTCCGTGCTGGCGCCGTTCAGATACTGAAGTGGTGTTTTCTCCGCGCCGAAAGATCTCAGGAAACGGATGAAGAAAGAAGGGAATACTGTCATTTTTGTTATGAGTGATGTTTTGTAGCACTTGGATCAGGCTTAGGGGCATCTAGGGACCTCCTTCCGCTTTGACTGCTCTTCTTCTTAACACAACGAGCAACGTCCATGACATCGTATGCCTGTTGCCCACCCCTCGTGCGCCTTTAGCTCTGGTCGGGACATGAATTTAGTCCGAGCTAGTTGTTAAAATGGTATCTTGGTATGCCGTGTGATTGCGATAGCTCTGATAGGATTCTGCCGTGGCTGCTTGAAGTGGAGATGTCGAAGCGCCGACGAGGTGTTGACAAATTCGCTGGACCGTAGATCAAAGCCATTGACGAGGTTAACAGACAGATGAGGAATCCAAATTGACGGTTCGTGAACGGGTCTACGCCTAGGTATAGTAGTACCAGGTACAGTCGTATTTCGTATTTCGCAAAACTCTTAGCATAGAGTAGTAGTTTGGTGGTGCTCAGGGTCCGACGAAAACACGAAATACGAAACACGAAGAACGCATCTGGCAATGGTACTGAACGCGACTACACCTACCTTCACTGGCCTTCGGCGATTTATGCCGCGCCCAGTACGTCGTTCTGGCGTCCTGGTAGACGGCCGCTAACGGGTTCTCAAATGTTTAGCGACGGAAGCCGGAGTCTGGGTCCTTCAACGACTTCCTGTCGATTACGCCACCGATCGTTTTCCATTCGTCCCAGGACGAATCAGCCACAGGCGGACTCTTCTCCAGGATCTACCCGCATGCTCCAGCGCCACACTACATTAGTGGGCTGCCTTTGGCGAGTCTCTACCACGTGAAACTTCAGGCACATGCTGATTTGGACAGGGTTGACGTGCGTCCTGAAAGACCTCGGGAGGACCCCGGATCGTGTCAGGCCGAGATGTGAGCCACCGTAGCGCGCCTCGGGGGTCCGATGGTGTACCTGATAATTGCTTTTTTGGTAGATTTTGAGCCTCAAAAAACTTTCAGGGGGGCAGTAACTAGCAGAATGCATGATGATATCGTTGGGCTGCTGGGGGAAATAGCATGTTGCCGGAGTTTCCTATTAATGCCGAGTGACAGTTGAATGACGAGCGTTCAGGGTAGGAGCTTTTGAACGGAAGTAGCAGCAGCAGCAATGCTACCATCACCAAGGGCAGTCAGGGTCTTCTGACACGCCCCATCACCCAGATTGTCTGTTGTTTCCATTGCGCACCTTAGGATAGGTTGTAGGGTAGGAATGTAGACATTCACTCGACGGTGACGCTAATACCGACTGCCCAAGCCAAAGTCTCCAGCCACACTAACCTGTCGTCATCTAATGCCCGGTGGAAGACGTTAAGAGACAACTCCGACAATGTCCCATATCTAGACTAATACCAGATTCGCGCCGTAGGAACCCTCGATGCACTCATCAAAACTTTAAAGTTGTCCAGAGTACGCTCTAGACGTTCCCCAGCACGTGGCAGCGGATGTAGTTCCGATCGACGCTATATTGGCGAGATGCCGATTCCCTTCCACAGGCACCATCATGATGGTGCATGTTTAAACTTCCCGCCCACAAATACCATCAAGATCGTGCATGGCTAAACTTTGTCGGTGCCATGAACTCGGGAGCATCTCCGCAGATGGGGTTTGAGATCCTTTAACTATGCCTCGCGAGCCAGCATCTGTATTTTGAGCAGCATCCAGTCCAGTCTCGTGGTCGCAAGCAACACTCATTTGCTAGGAGAGCGCCTCCAGTACACGCCATGTTGAACGATCTTTACCGACCCGGTGTCGTGAGCGAGCCTTGGGGGCCACTCATCTCACCCGATTACACAGAAGACGAGTTCACCAATCTCGATGTCCTTGTCGCTTCCATTCCATGGGCCCTCACTTTGGCAAACGTCCTGCTCGCTTTGTGGCAGATCTACCATCAAACCAAATTGGCAAAAACTCCGATTCGAAGTCCTTATTTATGGATGGCCTGGTTGGAGCTGGGGGCTTGTTTTGCGTTGGGTCTTGTTGGCTACCTGCATGTGCTGAAACACATTCCAGCGAGTGAGTATCATCCGTGCTCTCGAAGACACTATGCTGATAGTTTGCAGGTTTTGCTTTCTACTTTGCAATCTGTAAGTCGCATTCATCAAACTGATCCTACCACAACTGTACTGACTCTGCATAGTGACTTTCTGGAGCTTTCAGGTCATGCTTCTTTTCCAGATTATCGTCAATCGCATCAGAGTTATTGATGTTAATCGCATGCACGGCGACCGCATTTTCATTGCAGTAACTGTCTATATCACGATAGTCATTATCAGCGGCTTCATTATCTGGATCCCAGCCCGGATGCAAATAAGCCACTATTGGGAGTTCATCAGCGCGGCTTGGGATCGCACCGAGAAGTGTCTATTCCTCATTATCGATTTGGCGTTGAACTGGTACTTCTTGAGAATGGTGAAGAACAATTTGATCCGCAACGGTCTCACAAAGTGTAAGCCAGTTCATGCGAATGCTATACTACAAGGTTAGCGCTGACAGTTATACTTACATGCAGACAACAAAATCGTTCAATTCAACCAGCGCATCATCGTCCTGTCGATTCTAATGGATGTTATGCTTATCGCCGCTACCGCTATACCCAAAGCCTTTGTGTAAGTCACTCTTCATCATTGCGTCTAGTCCTATCTTAACGATTTGCCATCTCAGCTACGTTCAATTCCATTCGCTGTGCTACCTCGTCAAACTCAACATCGAAATGGCCATGGCCAACCTGATCAGACGCATCGCCATCTCGAACTTCAACCGCACTGGTGCAGTACACGAGTTCAAGGACCCATCCACCCATGCATCGGAACCTTATAGCAATACTTTCGCCTCCACCCGGGGCAGCGTCCAGCTCGGCAACATCGGCAAGAGCGCCAATGCCTATGACTGCAACATCAAGGCCACGACACAATACACTGTGACTTCAGAGCCCAGTTTATCCCCAAAGGATAGTCGCCGGCCTTCACATGTCGAGGTGGAGATCTCGAAGGGGCACACGGACAACTATGGCGCGATGAACCGACCAGTGATTGTCATTGAAGAACCGGAGACGAAGAGCTTGGACGGCGCGACAGAGGTCGCAGAGAGTTACCATACTGACGATGAGGCTGTGCTCGTGAACAAGAGGGGCCATTGGTGATTCGGATTCTGTTGATCTCTTCGCAACACTTGCTCCAATGGGGATTGCAATACAACTCAACCTTGGAAACATTCGCATCGCGGCGAACGGCCATACAGAAATACCTTCAATCGACTGGCTCTCCATGACACCGTCACTCGTACCAGTTGTGGCAGCTTTGAGCCTACTCTAGGGTTGCAGTATGAAGTATTTGTCCATAACTTCAATGAAACCAGTGGTTTGTGCCACCCCGAGGATGCTGGGATATGGTGTGCAGCGGATACAGGAGGAGCAATTTTGGTCATGTGATGAGGATGGCAGTGGTAAGACCATCGTGTTCTATAGTCTGACTAGAATTTCGTCTTATCTAATTGTAATGATAACGAGCGGTATCGCCAACGCATGATCATGCCCAAGTCTCATACTTTGACGAACAATATCCTACAGGTCCATGGCTCCATCGAGGACTGACATCATCGTTGTCAAACCGAACGATCGGAGATAATATTGAGTGCTTCTTGCCATACGCCGTATCGTTGAAAGTGACCATGTATCCATCACGGCGCAGAAGGTCCGAATGGCTTGACCAAGCCTCCCCAAGGATGTAGAGAAGATCTTCCACGTGCAGGTCTGGTGTCATGGGTTTGAAACCATACTTGTCCTGGATTCTCTTCACTGTATCCGGCGAATACAATCCAAATGCCTCTCCCAGTTGTATCACATCCACTGACGTTAGGACTGAGGTGGCGTGATACGATCCGCCCTTAGTTGCGCGATCACGTAGAGCAAGGAGAACGTTGACGACACCGACCGCGCCAGCTAGCATGTCGGCAACGGGAAGAGCAGGGAGCACACTGACACCGTCCTCGAATCCATAAGCTTTGCCACAGACATAAGAGCATCCAGAAGCGGCATCGGCAATCTGCTGGAATCCCGGGCGTTCTGCGTAGTAGCCGTCCGGTCCATAGGTATTGAGATCAATGTAGACGATTCCTTTGTTACGTTGCCTCGACATCTCAACCAAGTCCTGTAGCCCGAAGCCCTTCCGCTCGAGAGAGCGTAGCCTGAACGCTTGGATCATGACATCCGCATCCGCCATAAGGTCAGTCAAGGCTTGCCTGTCGTCCTCTTTCTGAAGGTCCAACGCATATGTACGTTTACCGGCGGTAAGCGTGATACTCAAAGGCTAGTGAATGTCAGATCGATGTAATTATAGAGCGTAGAGCGCCTCGTACCTGCAGATCGGGGAGGTCGGGGCTTTGAACTTTGATGACGTCCGCACCCAGGGCTGCAAGAGCCGCTCCCATTGCTGGACCAGCGATCACGCGGGCTAGTTCAACAACCTTGATGCCGGCCAACGGGCGAGCATCACCAGTCTGTGGAAAGGGTACGGGTGGCAATGCCGAAGTGCCCTTGACCTGCGCGTAGTCGATCAAAGGATGCGTAGCCAGTCGCTTGCCCATCGACGTTTCTGCCCAGTGTTGTGGTGTGAAGCAAGTCTGCCCGCAAAATCCGTTCTCCATGTTTTTAATGTCAAGTTCGGCGGCTGAATACTTGGAGATGGTGGATTTGATCAGCTCATACGCCTCTTCTCTGGTGCCAACAGGGGCTTCTCCGTCGATATCGTAGGCCTTGAAAAATGCTGGGGCGTTGAGGTTACTCATTACCTGATACCAGACGCGAGGATCCCGAGTTGGGTAGATGGCCCACGAGCGAATATACATGTGATTCTTGCTGACGCAGCCCTTATCAACATCCAGACTGGCTTTTGTAAGGGTGCCATCGGTCTTGACATCACCGAGTCCTTTACCGTCGATGTCGACGAGGGCTACGGTGGCAGGATACAGACCACACTTGTCAGTGTCGATGTGAATTTTACCCGTTTGGATGCCTTTAAGTGCGCTGATCTCTTTGGCAACAATGCCGATCATGGCATGTAGAACGGCGGACTACGCAAAGAGAGTGAGCACATGGTGATTTTTGGAATTTAGGGAGGAATGAGTACGCACAAAGACCTGCGATTTCAAGGGTCCTGGGATGATGGGTAGTTCCCCCCCAGAGAATTCGACATCATTCAGGGCAGCCTCCTCGGTCGTGAAGCCAGGTGTGATACCAGCCAGGTGTTTCAGTAGCCTACTCGCATCGGCAGGCACACCAATGAAGTCGCGATCAACGAATGTTCCAGGGCCAAAGGTGTCCTTTGTCGTTTGATGCACAGCCATGACGAGGGTACAATCGTGCTTGGAGAACGTTGATACTAGCTAAGTGGTGAAGGAAACGAAGAGAATGCTTCTCTGAAAAGTAGAAGGATGTGCAGGAAGGAACTCTGTAGACACTGATGACATTTATAATGTATGGATGAACTCCTTTTTGGAAACAACCATTGTGTAACGATACCTGGGAGTCCGCAGCCAATCCCGAGGTCGTATTGGGAAGGGTAACATTCCATTGGCGGCTGTGGCTTACGCCCGTAGACGGTAGTAGCATCTTCGAACGCCGAAGTCTTGATGCCAGGTGCAGCGTCTAGGCTGCGCCTGCAGAACAGAATGTCGGCACGTTGGGTGAGGCCCGGGGGAGCCGATCGAAACACGTGAAGAGCTTTGGCCTCGGTTGGGCCTCCTTCCCGGCTCAACGTCCCATTGGCTGACGGCCAATCTTGCCTCGGCACCGCCAACTGGCTCTCATCCATGTATTGGTTGGGACGGTGTTCAATCTGTTCTACTATCAAGTGATGATGATGTTTGGAGACCAAACCTTGCATGATGCAACGTGCAATGTCGTAGACTCTCTAACAGAACTCGGCCGACCTTTCGGGCGAGCCATGGGAAGATCTGATGCGACACTGGTTGCAGCTCATTCGCAAGCAATACTCCTCAGTAGGTCTTTTAAGCGGATATACTATGTTGACGCTGTTGGACTTCGTGCGAAAAAGAAAGGTCTGTACTAATGCTGGTCGCAGCTTCCCGGCCCTCACCGTGTAGGCACACCATCTGAATGTACACCTCCAAGTAACAGCCCGGCCGATACGTACCAAAGTCGATCCAGTTCCTGCGATCGCATTAAAGGGACGACGGCCCCCGTCAAGTAACCATCCAATCTTTCCTCACAGACCTTTCCAACCATCCTTCGCAGTCTTGGAACTCTTGTATCTTTCGAATATGTCCATTCGTACTGTAGGTATTGTTGGCACTGGCGTGATAGGAGCATCGTGGACCGGTCTCTTTCTCGCTCATGGCCTGCGTGTGATTGTTGCAGACCCGGCACCTGGCGCAGAGGAGAAACTGGCGTCCTATCTGGAGAGTATCTGGCCTGCGCTAGAGACCATGGGTCTTGATGAAAAGTAATTGCAACACTACACTTATCCAGTGCGCCACAAGCTGATTCGAATTCTCCATCCAGCGCCTCTCTTTCGAACTACGAGTTTGTAGGCGCGACTCTAGGCAGACACTACAAAGACGTGGATTTTTTGCAAGAGGTGAGTGTATAGAATCAGCTGCTCTACAAGTTCACCAGCTGATAGGATGGCACAGAATGCGCCCGAAAGGCCAGATCTTAAAACCAAACTTCTTGCCGAGATCGACGCGGCTGTTCGACCAGATGTTGTCATCGCCTCTTCATCTTCAGGCATTCCAAGCTCGAAATTCATCAGCCAATGTCAGCACCCTGAACGAGTACTCATTGGCCACCCATTCAACCCACCTCATCTCATGCCACTTGTGGAAGTTGTCCCACATTCAAACACAAGTGCGTTAGCTATCTCAAATGCGATGGCCTTTTACGAGTCCGTGGGACGGCGTCCTGTTCACATCAAGGAGGAAGTACCCGGCTTTGTCGCCAACCGTCTTCAAGCTGCCCTTTGTAATGAGGCATACAGCCTAGTGGCTCGTGGTATAGTCACCGCCCAAGACCTTGGTGAGTTTCTCGTTTTCCCCATGTCTTTCTTGGTTTGCTGACCACAGGTGCCCAGACGCTTGCGTCACTACTAGTCTGGGGCCTCGGTGGGCCATGGTTGGGCCATTCCTGGCGAATGCAATGGGAGGAGGCGGTGGCAGTGAAGGGTTCAAGCACCTTCTTGAGCATCTAGGACCTGCAAGCCGAGTCTGGGTTGAGGATATGCAGGAACACAAGTTCGACTGGTCACAGGATAGCATTGATGCATTAGGTTCAAGCGTTTCCGACGAGCTTCAAGGTAAAGACGTCCAAGAGCTCGAGCAAAAGCGGGATGACGACCTCGTCAAGTTCTTCAAGATCAAGGGCGTGAGGCGTACAAGCTTCCATGGTATTGCGCTTTAATTCCATCGATCCCGTAGCACGAGTACCATTTCTGTCCAAATCGCAATTGCGCAGGCAGCAGCGACCGTGCCGCATACCTCGCCCGTCCAGTACTAACCCAGAGGCGAAATTGCAGGGATGCCCCTCATACTAGCGTCTCAATGTGCCGGACGAACTGCATTCTTTTACTACTTGGCGCAGCCTTTCCAAAAGCCAATACGTCTACCAACGTTTACTCATACGTACACATCTACCCAAGTCACTCCTTATCTCTGTTCCCCCGACCGCTATGGAAAACATTTCAGATTTTCTCGACCACCTTTGCGAGGCGGAAGAGCATCGAGTACAGCTTCTTGTACGTTGGGGCTACACGATTTACAGAACATATTATGGCCCTGGCTCTGATGAGCAGTGGAAAAGGCTGCTGAAGAACATCACCGATGGTGTGGAACGAGGTCTCCCCGAGATGGATGGGGCGGGTAGGATGCCTGACGCTGTCGCGAAAGCAAAGTATCAGTTTCGACTCGATGCACGCTCACTTCCCACCACCTTGAACGACTTATCGATGGAAGACGTCCGTCAAGTCTATCGGGAAGGAAGTGGGGGTCAGCCGATGAGAGGGCTACAGTGTAACAACTGGCAGAACGCCATCTTCCTGTTGGCGGATGCTCAGGTGCTACAAGATCCTGATCTCAGCCTGGTCAAAGTTTTGGACGCGGACTACGACCCTATTCGTGCTGTGCCCACTAATCCACGGTATGGTCCACAGCGACGAAATTTTGCATGGTTGACTATCCCAACCACAGCCGTTTTGGACCTCTACAATTATGTGGACATGCCCTTCACGTTTGACGAGCTTGAAGATCTGGCTGGGAAAGAGAGACATTGGGATCCATACGAACAGAAGTGATAGACTATGTCTAGGTGTAGGAGACGGGTAGAAAAGAGAAAATGAAGTTATGGTCACTGCGAGAGGGCAGTTACAACGCTCACCAAGCGCAAACATTCCCAGGACTAAAGTGCATCTGAGTGAAGTGTATTACTGCAAGTCTACCAACCAACCCCACCACGACCACCACCTTTACCGACTTCCATGTCTTGTTAGTCTCAATCAACGTCCATGTTACCACCTACTTTCATCTCTTCGCTCATAGAGATTTGAACAAGGAGTGAATCCCGACACAAGCGAGACCCAGTCCAAGCACGACAATACGAAACGTCCAAAGATCCTGTCTCTCGTAGTCCCTCTGTTGTCTCTGCTCTTTCTTCTGCCGTCCCTTCTCCCGCCATTCCCACAGCTGCGTCTGCTCGCGGACGCTTTCAACATCATGCACCAGACTCCGTACAACCCGTTTCGCCTCGCGCTCAGATACCTCATGTTTTGCAGCAAGTTGCTTGATGAGGAGTTTCTTTATCAAATCCGCTCTTTCGCGGCGGGCAGCTTCGAGGCTTTGGGTACGAGCATTGTAATTTTTCTCGCTGTCGGCGCCGGAGTAGTCTGTTGGCGCGGTGGCTGCGCGTGTGAGATAGTATTTTTCTATCGCTTTGACTAATTTGTCGTCTGGCGGGAATGGTCCTCCAGTGAGGGGCGCTTTGAGGTGGACCCGTTCGTGTGCTGTAAAGGGGCAGGTGGCGCAGTGGAGTGCTGGGTTGTGGACGATGCGTTTTGCAACGGGTTTCGAGACGGGCGTTGTAGAATGCACCGCTCGTGCTTGCCGCGAAAGTGGGCGTGAGGCGTTCAAGATGCGTGTGCGCATCATGGGTAGGAGAAACGACATTATGGTGAGACTGGGTAGTTTTGATAGTTAAGACGACCTCGGGAGATGATTATGGGTATATGAGCTGTTTGAATTTTTTTCTTTTCTGTATGCCATGTAGGCAGCAAGATAATATTTATCCGGTCGTGACAGTCATCTGGTTCTCTGCGGTTTTCCGTCACAGTACCACGGTTCCAGGGAAGACACTCCCACCGACCTTGATACATCGGGAGGGACCGGCTTGGAGTCCACCCATGCATTCCTCCATACAGGCTATGATAATAGTAATCGCGCACGGAAAGAGGTGCTCGCAGAGAATGATTGCATATACCACCTACATGCGCGGGCTGGGATGCCGGGTTGGCGGACGCGCTCGTAAGATGATGCGCTCAGAGACAAGCTTGATAATTAGGTAGATGTTCAAAAGCCAAAGTGAGACATACATCGAAAGAACAAGAACATATCGTAGCCAACGAGCGGCAGGCAAACTCGCCAAACCAACCACTTCTCTATTTCACCACAGCCACCACGACTATCTAGTATCTACTACTTCCACCAGACTCTACATGCTTTCTCAGGATATCATAGCTCTCGCAATATACGCTCACCAACAAACCAACGCAAGCGAATGACGTGAAAAAATGCTGTGCGAAAGATGCATGCTTATGTGACTGACGTCTACTCAAACGACCATCATATACACAGCCCAAAAAGGAAACCACCGGGACCCGCCCAAGCAGCAATGACGATGCGTGAGTGGATGACCAGTGGGAAGAGAATAGACAACGTTCCCCTGTCATGTCATATACACATCCACCTCTTTCGCAGGCAGGCAAAGGGGATGGACAAGCCTACAAGAAAGGCAGCACCACACCCTTCCTCATCGGACTGCCCCTTCCATCCACCGTGCTGCCCTCAGCACTGTATCCAGAATCGCGATCAACGTCGTCGTTATCAAAGTCGATATCGAAATCCGGTTCTTTTTCCTCCTCAGCTTCCTCGCCGTCCTCATCACCGTCCCACGCTTTCTGTGTCGCGCCGCGCGAGTTCCAGCGTAGCGTGCGGCTGATGCTATCGAACCACTCTGTGGGCTGGGAGAGGACGGTGGGGAAAGGGTACTGGGAAGCAGCGATGGTGACGTGGTCGCCCTGGCGGAGCTCGACGCGGCCCTTGCCGTCGAAGGCGCAGTAGGCGGTTGCGCGCGACTTGAGAGGGACCGCGATGCGGAGGAGCATGCTGTCGTTGAGGAGCATGGGGCGGAAGGAGAGGGTGTGCGGGCAGATGGGGGTGAGGAGTATGGCGGGGATGTCTGGGTGCACGAGCGAGCCGCCTGCGGAGAGGGAGTAGGCGGTTGAGCCCGTGGGCGTGGAGAAGATGACGCCGTCGGCTTGGACTACGGTCAGCAGGTTGTTGTCGCCGTAGAGCTCGAGGTTCGAGACGTAGGGCGATGGGCCGCGGTCGATGACGAGCTCGTTGAGGACCTCGAATTGCTCGGCTTCAATGTGTGATGGTGAGCCTTGGGCCGCGGCGTTCTTCTGGTACCGGTACACGGTGCATGTGAAACGCATGCGCAGGTTTACGCGCATACCCGTCTCGCACATGATCTTGTCGAGCGCGGGCCTGTACTGTGCGAACTCGAAGTTGGTGAGGAATCCGAGGCTGCCGAGTGAGAAGGAGAGGATCGGTGGCACGATGCGCTGGAAGAGCCATGAGGTGAAGAGGACGGTGCCGTCTCCACCGAGAGTAAGGACGAGGTCGAAGATCTCAGGGGTTTCCCAGCATAGATCTGGTGTCCACCAGCGGAGCATGTTCTCATAGCGCTTGTCCTTGGCCAACAAGGAGGCTGCGTCGAAGCGCTTCGACTTGCGCAGCTTGTGGTCTACGTAGACATTCACTCCCACGTCCGAGCCGTAGCGCGAGGTCGTCATGAGCCATTCTGCCAATTCGCGCGTGAGGTATACAAGGTTGTTATCGCGTGCCTTGGTGACAATCATGACATTGCGCACCGTCATCTTGATGGGCCGGCGCTGCAACTGCTTCGAGACCTCACGGACGCTGTTCGCGGTCTGCATGAGCCTCGAATGCGATATCGTGTCGTCTTCGGCATCGCCCATCTCTTCCATGACCTTTCCAAGGTTTACGGCCTTGTCAAACTTCTTGTGGAAGAAGCATGGTGATGCGAGCGCAGCCATCTTGCTGGCGGAAAGGTCGGCTGAGTGCAGTTCCAGCTCGTTGAGCGCCTTTGCGAGTTGCGAGTGCGTGATGCTCTTTGAGCGCGCACTCTTCCCTGCACTCTCCATTATGGCGGTGTCCATGGACTGTGACGTCGACGATGGTGGTGGCCGAGACTGCAACGCCTTAAGAATGGTCTGGCGGGGGATCGCAGAGTCGATGGAGCAGGCGTTCTTGCGGTGCTTCCGGATGCGATGCTCGCCAAAAGAGGGCACGCGCGGGAGGACGGAGAGGTTCTCGATGGACGAGGACTTGGTGATAACGGTGGGGTCGTCGTTGCGGGAGGATTCGTCCGAGGTCAGACTGGCTGGATCTTGTGTTGCAGCGGGCGTACCGCCAATTTCTTGCGTTACTACCGATGCATTATACGGCGCGTCCTGGGGGCAGTGGACGCTGGTCTGCGGAGGCTGTGGAGACTCTGGGCGGGTGGGATTATTAAATGAGGCATCGGCATCGACGGGGTTAAGGTCGGAGAAACTTGAGTTGGGCGCCTGTGGGGACAGGAGCGGATGAACCTTGGCCGGACTAAACGGCTCCCCATTCTGGTATGTTGCCGATAACATCGTCGCTTGATTCTGTCTTAGTGATCGAGCTTCGTTAAGCGCGCTTGGTGTGCAGGTTGGCGAGTGCGATATTAATCGGCGTCGTTATTCGGTTGCGGCGGCAAGTATGTTCGCAAAGTATGTACAGCGAAAGATGAACGTATCCAGACGGTTCGGTCAAAGGTAATAAATGCTCCAGGCAAAATGAAAAGGAGAGGAAGGAAGCGAGGGATTGTACTACTGCATGGGCGCGAGTCGTAACGTTGTGTGATGGCTGCCAACGGTGATCGTGTAACCCGTCGTGGAAGTAAGGATTATATTGAAGGAAGAGCCCGGCTCGACCTTGTACAAAAAAAAAGAAGAAGATGAAGAAGACGTGAAGTGTGCACGACGGTGTCGTGGCCGAAAGAGCGAAGGCGCAGGTGGGGAAAGAAGGTGGTGCAGCTTGAGGCAGGTATTAGGCACGATGCGAGACCTACTATATTCACTCTCCGTCTCAATGACATCTCTGCCACCGCCATTATGGAGCAGTGCCACATCACGATCCCATGCGCCAGCCTCAAACCAAAGATTCCGCCATCTGTAGCGGCTAGCCCGCCGGCAACGTTGTGACACTTCGCGTGTCACAAACTCGTGGGTCCACGCCGGAGCATCTGCCAAACATAGAACGACGCTTCACCCCAAACCGCGATCTTGACACAGATCACAACGGCCCAGAAGTTCCTGTCATCCTGTCTTCGCAGGCACGCTCCACAGCATGGCCACACCGCTGGATTGACAGAATCCTTCGATGACCCTGAGGTTCATGGTCGAGAAGCGCTCGCTCACCGACGGGTCTCAGCTATCGGATCATACCGACACCCTCCGTGTTTGATCCACACTTCGTTTACAAAGCCACAGCGGGTACTACGGTCAAGGGGAATTGTAATCGTGATTCAGTACGAATCGCATCACCGCAAAAGTTATGCCATCTGTCGGCTGTACTAGCGAGATCATTTGGAGGACGAAACGACCCAACGTGGCCTAGTCCGCAGCCAACAGTAATCGGTTGCTTCGAATCTTCATCTGGTACAGGAGAGTTTTAGACGAGACAGCTCACTCCTCGCTAAATGTAGACCTCTTTGACACGCCTACTGGGCGATTGCGGACTGCATGACATTGCTGCCGTTTGTACCGATGGCCCACAGACCTCATACGCCACGCATGGCTAAGACATGGGATGGAAATGTGGCAAGCGTGTACGGCACATGTCGCGTGGAACGTTGAGTGAAGTGGGCTCATAACCGCTACCGACATGGTTGCAGGGCCCGTCTCCGTGTCGTTTCTGTCCATTCACAGGCAAGCGACTGTGTGTTTGCCTCAGGGCTCAAGCTGGTTGCTGAAACTCGCGCATGATAACAGCCTGCCCAGGCACCAATTCTCACTAAGCGTCCGAGAGCCTCAACTGCCGATGTCCTGGAAGCTGGACGCATTGTTGTGCGCTGGCAAGTGGGGTGCGGTCCGAAGCGCAAGAAGTAACCAGGCGCTTGTGGCTGTCATGTCGCTGGCTTGGTGTAGAATGTTAGTAGTTAGCAAAACAATCATGCTTGAGCGTATGCAGTCGGAAGTATCGATGTTTCGCTGAGTATGACTTTACAGTCTTTTGATATTCATCACATATCGTGGTATCTAGTGAGGTCGTAACGAAAAGAAATTCGACAAGCCAGACGCTTATTGGAGAGCCTTGCGAGCAAAGGTGGGCAGAACGAAAGCAGCCTCGTGGATCTCCTTGCTGTAGTACCTGCAAAGCTGCTCCTCCTCTTCGGTAGACCAGCTGCGAAGGGGCTTCTTGAGGTCGCGGTTGGCGTCCTTGCTGCAGACCATGAAACCGATCTGGCCGGAGGGGTAGGTGGGGATGGTGGTGTAACCGTACTCGACGTTGGGGAAGACCTCCTTGCAAGCCTTCTTGAGGTTGACAATGAGGGGCATGTGAAGCCATTGGTTCTCGGCTATACAAGAATGTTAGCCATTGACCAGAGCAGCACCTTTCCGGCGCATGGCGGTCGAAAAGTGGACGTGAACTGAGCGGACTAGGAGAGGGCTTACAACCTTGGGTGGTAATGACACCGCCTTCGCGGAGCGCACCGTTCAGCAACTCGAAGTAGGACTTCTGGAAGAGAGCCTCGGCGGGACCCTCTGGGTCGCTGGAGTCGGTGATGATGACGTCGAACTCGCCCTTCTTGTCCTCGAGGAACTTGAAGCCGTCGCCGACGATGGTGGTGGTCTTGGGGTGCTCGAAGCCGACAGACATGCCGGGGAGATATTGCTTAGAGAGACGGATGACAGCCTCATCGATGTCGCAGAGGGTGGCCTCCTTGACACAGTCGTGCTTGACGACCTCACGGAGGACACCGCCGTCACCACCACCAATGACCAAGACCTTCTCGGGGTTGGGGTGGGCGTTCATGGCCAAGTGGGTGATCATCTCCTGGTATCTGCTCTACTATCAGCCATTGTCCGCGTATTCCCATCCGGTTGTGACGTACGAGAACTCATCGCGCTCGGTGCATTGGATGACGTTGTCGAGGACGAGGACGGTGCCGTAGTTGGTCGACTCGAAGATGAGGACGTCCTGGTACTTGCTCTTCTCGTGGTGAAGAACCTCCTTGACCTGGAGGGTCATGGCCTGGCCGGGCCACATGCCGGAGATCTCGCGGAACCAGCCATCTACACCGAATGTCAGCAATTGAAGTGTTATACGTGTATGACTGCTGCAAAAGTCGAGTTTACTTACCCTTGATGGTAGGGTGTTCAATGGCAGGCATCTTGAAGGGTTTGTGTGTAGAAAAAGGTGTATAGAGTAAAGGTGATCTACGGGAGTAAACAGAAGATTGACAGAGCTGTCGCCGGATATATATGGGGACCTTCAGGTTGGCGGAGTTTTTGCTGGTGTTTGCGTTGGGCACAATTTTCTAGGCCTATGCACGTCACTGGTCGCGCGCGCCGTACCTGCCCCGCCATCCCCCACCATCATCCCGGGAAGGTCCAGCCGCAAGGCATCTACATTGGGTAGCATTATCTCCATCTCACCTCTGCACTTCATGCTGCCATCCCACGTCCCTCCTTTGCGTGATTTTCGCGGGCAGACGGCGCGGATGCGACACCGAGTTGATGTAGAGGGTGGCTAAAGCAGTGCTGACAACGAGGGCGGCCGTCAGCCTGCAAGGTTCATACTAACACGCAAATGGGTGTAGACTGCAGGTAGGAGGAGCATAAAGAGCCGGGACGCAACGCTCACAATGAGATCAACACGTAGTTTCATTACCACTGGGTATCACTCAGAAGCGGCCCAAACATGACCGAAGTCGTCCCAGTGCAAGACCCAGCCCAGGAGGAACGCAGCAGAGTAGAGCAAGTTGTCGCGACCAAGGCATATGTGAAGGATCCTGAGCTATTACCATGGTACACGAAGGAACTTGAAGAGCCTAGTCCGGGAACACGGGATCTGTTTGAAAAGTACAGCAAAGTACCACCAGCGGATATCATCACGCACATCAAACGTGTGAGAGATGAAGCATTCTCGGTCGTGAGTTTAGTCTACCATACATAACAAGAGCGAGCTGTACTAAACATCTTGTAGTTCCCGTATCCTTGCTTGGGAAACTGGGGTTTCTTAAACTTTTCCATCGAGAAGAACCCGGCCTACCAGGAAGTCCTCAGTCGCATCAAGGACGGGGAGCAGTTCCTCGACCTTGGATGTTGTATGGGCCAGGACATCCGCAAGCTGGTCCACAACGGCGCGCCCTCCGAGAACACGTACGCGTCCGATGTCAAAACAGACTTCTGGGGCTTTGGCTATGATCTCTTTCTCGACAAGTCAACTCTGCAGACACAGTTCATGGAAGCCGACATCTTCGACGCCAACTCGGAGCTGAAGCAGGTAGACGGCAAGATCGACATCATCAACGCCGCTTCATTCTTCCACCTGTTCGATTGGGACGGTCAGGTCAAAGCAGCTAAGCGCGTGGTCCAACTGTTGAGGCCAGTGGCTGGAAGTCTCATCGTTGGACGCCAAGGTGGCAAGCCTGAAGCCGGCAGCTTTTCACACCTCATGAAAGAGCAGACTGCTTTTTGGCACAATCCAGAGTCCTGGGCGAGCATGTGGAAGCAGGTCGGGGAGGAAACTGGGACGGTATGGAAGGCTGAAGCTGTGCTTGGCGAAGAAGATCTATCGAAGAGGATGAAGACGACGCTTGTGCCTGCCGGTACAAGGTTCATGACCTTTACTGTACGTAGGGTGTAGATAGTTTCCAGTGGATGTAGAATTTGGGATAGATAGACATGATGGTGGCTGCCACATGGGGATTGCGGAGCAGCAGCCAATGAGCGTCATGCAGGGTCCGAGCAGACAGGCCAAACTCAATCTGGCTTCAACACCATTGCATCTCCAACCCATAGCCCATTAATACCATATCTTCCCGTCGCTCACTCAATAAAGCCACCTCACACATACTTCAATCATGGACCCCTACTCGCCCGAAGGAGGTTCGTCAAAGCGCCGGCCACGCCAGCTCAAGCCCCGCTAACGACTGTCCAGAGCTCATAAACATCCACTCGGCCTTCCACGCCGGCGCCTACCAGCAAGTCCTCGATTTCGACACGTCGTCCTTTTCCGCGTCAAATGCGCTGCCCGTTCGCGTCCTCAGACTCCGCAGCCAAATTGCGCTCGGCCAAGCACAAGCCGTTTCCAGCGAGCTCGCATCCGAGAAGACTCCAGATCTGGTCGCAGTAAAGCTACTGGCAGACTGTGAGCAGGGCAAAGACGTAGTCGACCAGGCGAAGAAGCTGGCAGAGCAACATGGACAGGAGAACCTGACAGTGCAGCTTTGCGCGGGCATCGTCTTGGAGAGGGCGGGCGAGACGGAGGCTGCGCTTGATGTGCTGAGCAAGCACCAGGGCAGCTTAGATGCGTACGTTGAACATTCTCTTTACATGGACTTTCCGGGGGCATGATGACTAACCTTCTCACAGAGTAGCACTCATTGTACAAATCCACCTCCAACAAAACCGCACAGATCTGGCCGCAAAGGAGGCTCAGCGCGCACGGAAATGGGCACAAGACAGTCTGCTAGTCAACATTGCCGAGAGCTGGGTTGGCATGCGCGAGGCAGGTCCCCTAATACATCATTGTCACATGTCATGGCACTAACACCACACTCAGGGCGGCGAGAAGTACCAATCCGCTTTCTACGTATTCGAAGAACTAGCCACAACCGCTCAATCTACCTCCCCACACTCGCTCGTCGCACAAGCCGTATCGGAGATTCACCTCGGCCGCCTCCCAGAAGCCGAAGCTGCTCTCCAACAAGCCGTTTCTATCGACGGCACCTCAGCCGACACAATCGCAAACCTCATCGTCCTCAACACATTGCTTGGAAAGAAGGAAGAAACTGAACAACTAAAGTCACAGCTGCAAACCTCCGCCCCACAGCACAGGGCAGTCGCAGACTGGGCGAGCAAGAAAGCCGAATTTGCCAGTGCCGCCGCAAAGTACACACCAAAGTTCGAGGTTGCTTCATAGGAGGAGGACGCCTTTGCGCACTTGGTGTCTACAGGAGTGGCGTATCAAGACGTGGATGCTACTGAGCCCAAGATCAGGCCTGGAGAGACAACATTCGACGGCGCTACTTAGGAAAAGCGGAATGCCACGACTGTGGAACGAAATATCACGAATATGTTCAAGCATCCGACGGTGCAAGACTTGAGGGCTGCCAGTACGTGGGCATCCGATAGCGATGATGAAAATGAGGAATATCGTAAGAAAAAATAGACGACATTGTAAACATGTGCATTACACGCACGTGCAATGGTTTGGAACGGAATTGATTGCACTACAAAACCCGTTATCTCTACACCCCTTTGACATTCTGGGCACCATACAAGCATGCTACTGTTTACCCATCACTGTTATCTCTAGCAGCTGTCAAAGCTACCGGAATATTTACGCAATGAATCCCTCCGGGTACAGAGAAGAGGGACGATTTAAAAGCACTTAGATTCCTTCCACTAACTCAGCTGTACACAAGAGTGTGGGGGCGAAAATAGGTATGCCTCAGCCTTGCATGATATCTCGAATCCATATCAGGATGGCCCGTGCATCAGGGTCCTTCACAGTCACTGTGGGGTAAACGTCACGATAGCACAGTCCATTAACTTCACGTCAACAAACGGAAAAATATCAGGTATGCCTTGTCACAACATCTGTGGCTTCATCCCCAGCCCCAGTCAATAATTTCTCTACACTAACAAGGCTGAACGTACCTAGGTAGGCAGCTCCTCGTGTCACACACGTTTGTGACATCACACCACTTACGCCCGTCAGCACTTGAGCGTCTCCCCGCAAACAGCCAGCCGACACCACGCGTGTAGTCCACCTAGTTTAAAGACCTAGCCTCCCAGCAACCCGGGTTCAGAAGCAATGACCCACCGCCATCCCAGGGCTAGTAGCATACCGCCAGCTCCGCGGCACGCATCATCATGTCTTCGCTACTAGAATACCGAACTCTAGCTCAGGACGAGTTTCGGCTGCTCATCCTCATCCCTGCAGTGTCCATAACAGCTCCACTGCGAGTGCACGTTTTCCACGACAATGTATACAACCCCGAAGCATCCTACGCCGCACTATCGTATACCTGGGCGTCCAAGCTCGAAGGAAACGACTACAATAGCAACGACGTACTCGAGTCCGTGGATGTAGACGGACACGAGACATTTCTGCACCAGAATCTAGCCAAGGCACTGCGATCTATTCGCCGTGAGGTCCCGCAGTGTATCTGGGCCGACGCACTGTGTATAGACCAAAACAACATCCCTGAGCGCAACGTCCAAGTCACGCTCATGCGACAAATCTTCTCCAACGCAACGAATGTGTGGGCTTGGCTGGGTCCACCGGCGAAAGGAAGTAATCTAGCCATGGACTTCCTCGCCAACTTAGCCAGTCGCGCTGATGAAGAAGGCATCGGACCGTGGTTGGGGAACGAAGGCATGCACCCAGATACATATCCCACATGGGAAGGTCTCCGAGCCCTAATGGCGCGAAACTGGTGGAAAAGAGCCTGGATAGTACAAGAATTCGCGCTCGCCAAAGACGTCGTTTTCATCTGCGGTACGCGCCGCCTCTCCGCCGACGCCCTCGAAGCAGCCGACCACCTCATCTTCATGGAATTCACACCTTCGAAAAACGAGCGCGTGACTGCTCTCACACGCGCCGTGGACATTAACCCCCGCGTCCTCGATCCAGCGCGCAATCTCATGAGTCTGCGTCGAAGACTGCAGGAAGGAGAACAGCTTTCCGCGTTGGCGACGCTGCAGATGACGAGATTGACTAATGCGACGGATCCAAGAGATCACCTGTTTGCTAAGATTGGACTCAGTGGACGCGAGTTGATTGAGTTGTGTCCGCCGGATTATAATGCTCAGGCGAAAGATATCTGGTTCACATTTCTCAAAGAGTTTATACGGCAGAAGCAAGATTTGTATGTTGTCTGTTTGGCGGGAATGCAACCGCGGAAGTATGATACACTCCCGTCGTGGCTACCTGATTGGGGCCCGTCGAAACCGCAATATATGCTCTGTTCACTGTTCACGGGGAAGCAGTGGCCGTTCTTCGATGCGGCGAGTGGTGCTCCTGCTGTTGCGACTATTTCGAGCGAGAAGATGGAAGAGGGTATCTTCCTCAGGTGCAAAGGCCTCGTCATTGATACTGTGGATGGCGTTGCGGGCGATCCGTGGTGGACAGACACGAAAACCCCGACGTCTCTCCGGCAGTCGAAATGTAAGAAGAACGCATATGGGACGCAAGTCGGTGCGTTTGAAGCGTTGTTGAGGACAGTCACCGCCCACACGAATCGAATGGGTGCTTGGGGCGCGCCTCCACGGGAATTCAACACCATCTTCGCGAAACGGTGGCACGAGCTGAGGGATACGACGGCACCGTACGAAGCTGACAACACGCGAGATCTCCCCCTTCCGTTCTACATGCGCGCATCAGGTTTCGAGCGTGCATGGCGCAGTATGCGCAATCTGAAGTTGGATGGCGTGGAACTACACCAGCACGTCGAGGCGGGTCTGATAGACGCACAGAACAAAGCGCAGACGTCGAGTTCGGGATCCTCAGAGGAAGGCTCCGCATCTGATTTCTCGATCCCAGCACCGTTTCACCCGCTGTGGACTGCGCTCGAGCATAGCGCTGGTCAGGTTTGCTACGAGAGGTTTGTTTATACGACTGAGGGAGGGTATCTTGGGGTTGGTTCTTCTACTGTGGAGCCGGGGGATAAGGTTTTTGTATTGTTGGGGTGTAAGGTGCCGGTGGTGTTAAGGCCGCTAGAGAAAGGAGGATATCAGCTTATTGGGGAGACGTATTTGGATGGTGTCATGTATGGTGAGATGACGAAGGATATAGGGAAGGAGGGGTCTGCTGTGCCGGTTGAGGATCTTGATATCTTCTAGGCGTGGGGAGTCGTCTTTGTTGTGCTTCCTTGGTTGATAGCATAAAATGTATGGCTGGCAGTACGCCGACTAGACAAGTAGCTACTGTATGTTGGCAGGCTCTCGCGAGGCTTTGAGAATCGAAGGCGAGATCTCAGCCCTAACAATGTACGCCAACGGTCTCTATCATACAGGCTGTTGTCCACCTGTTTTGTCAGCTGCTGAAGTCGAACATGTCTATAGGGGTATCTTCAGTACTGTCAGCGTGCAAGACCTTGGGGCCGTTTGGGGAGGTCTTAGTTAAGGCCGCCCACTATCCTCGGACTCAGCCTCAGGCACGCCGCCAAAATACTAAGATCACCACTCCATCGCGCGAACAAACACCGCATCGGCCCCGCGTCTGCGAAAAAAGGCGGATCCAGATAGACACGCAAGATCCACGTGAAGCGATTAGATAGGTAATCTTAGAACATCCGCATGCCCGCGCCGCCACGCCCGAGCGGTCAACGGCATGCGCAATTTTTGACCAAAACCCTTGCATACACAGGATGATATGTACGTGCCGTGCATACGGGAAAGTCATCTTCCTGACAGCAACGCGTGCGGCATGCGTGCGCAGCTGCACGCAAGAGCAAGCCAGCCAGGACCTGATCGACGCGCCACGCGCATTTAGCGGTAGATCAACCACGGCACCGGATCTGATGGAATTTCACCACACCTTCGCAGCGCGCGCCTCCATCACCGCAGTCCGAGAAGACCACACTCTCCGGATGGGCGGTAACAGACGCATAAAGAGCGCGTAGGAAGGGATAATCCCACTTCTAATAACTCATCATACAATCGTGTTATCTGACACGTATAACTTGCTGAGACAAGGGGGGTTGCATACCTGCAACTCCAACTGTTAGTGGCGCCCGGGAGCTGATACATCCGGAGCTCGACAGCTCCATCTTGGAACGAAGCTTAGCCTGGCTTGCCAGCCAATGCGGGACAGGCTGTGTCTCCATCCGTCTGCAATTTGCAGCTACCTATGCCCGTTAAGGTAATGTGGGTGGCTGATTCTGGGACGGATTCGGTATCCTGGAGTGCAGTTGTGTGGGTTGGGATGATGGGTCCTGCTGCACGGCGCATTTTTGCTGTGTGTTGCGGCCAGAGAGGGCGCGTTCGGCGGCCGAACGTAGGGAATGGGTCGTAGAGATCCCGCGCCGCAAATTTGCCTTGCGGGTGCATGTGTGGAGAGGGAGATTGTGTGTTTGTTTGCCGTTATAGATCTGTATCTTTTGTCCTCACGTTGAAGTCGCGCATACGTTCGTTCGTCGTTGTCCTTCGCTGTACATTCCCCGAATACCACGCTACCCAAAGGTTCCGCTCCGTCCGCTTTCGGAACCGCCACGCTAGAAGCACATCGTCATGTCTGAAGTTAAGATAGACACCGACAGCGCGTTCGACGTGCAAACACCATTGCTCGAGAAGAAAAAGATGGTTGTAGGAGTACCGCCGGTGTTTGAGAGCCTCACGAAGCAGCTCGACAAGATTGTAGAGCAGCCACTACTCGGCCCGAAGACCAAGTTCCCCGCAGGTAGGAAGCCTACTGAGTTCTGGTGGCGAATGTAAATTGACCAGCTGGATAGCTACGTTTGCGTTTGCGCGTAAAGATGTGTCAGGCAGGCGGCTACCGCAGGCTATTGCCCATCGAGGGTACATGGCTAAGCACCCCGAGAACACTATGGCCTCGTTAAGAGGAGCAGTCGAGGCGGGCGCAGATGCTCTTGAGACAGACATACATCTGACGAAAGATGGTGTAGTCGTATTGTCGCATGTGAGTTGATCAAAACTTACCCCGATCGTATACTGACTATTCTGTAGGACAGAAACTTGAGAAGATGCTTTGGCAGGCCCGAGAAAGTTATAGATTGCGACTATGAGTTTATAAGCAAGCTGAGAACGCTGCAAGCACCTCATGAGCCAATGCCTCGTCTTATTGATTTGCTCGAATATCTTGCGCAACCTGGATTGGAAGACATCTGGGTCTTGCTCGATATCAAGGTATGTTGTGCTAGCCGAGTTGTACAAGCACTTGCTGACGCGATACAGCTCGATAACGATGCCGACGATGTGATGCGCTTGATTGGTGAAACAATCAACAGCGTACCTGCTGCTCCATCCAGACCGTGGAGTAAGCGCATTGTCCTTGGGTGCTGGGCAGCCAAATTTCTTCCGCTATGTTCGCGATATCTGCCCGGCTTCTCGATTTCGCATATTGGCTTCTCAACACTCATTGCGTCACATTTCTTCAGTGTGCCGAACGTCTCGTCCAATATGGCCCAGGCCATTCTCATGACGCCATGGGGCAGGATGTTCATTCGGCGAGCTCAGAGCGACGGTCGGCCCGTGTACGGATGGACGGTGAACTCGGAGAGCCGGATGCGTTGGGACATACGGCAGGGCCTTGACGGCGTGGTGACGGACGACCCGAAACTATTTCTGGAGATTCGGAGGTCATGGCACGAGGGAACCAAGGACGGCGTGACGCTGCTGATGTGGCTGGATGTGCTGCGGTACAACTTCTTCTGCATGATCTATACCTTCTTGTTCCAGTGTTATTTTGGGTTCCAGGGCAAGTCGTTAGTCAGGATACGGGAAGAAGAGGAGGAGCAATAGGTAGCTGTATGTGAATATTGACAACAAGCTTTACTATTGTGGGTAGTGGTAATGTGGTGATTATTCACGATCGTGGTGGCACGCCAACCTGGGAAAAAACTGAACAGCCTGGAGCCTACATTGGCGCTGGGTCACCGCCTTTGCAAGGTTTTGGCTTAATGTAGCCTGCAGACCTGTTCAGTTTGTTTCTTGTGTGAGGTGGTGGTGTCAAGGCAATGGTGTTGTGGAGAGAGCTATGACGGCAGGGTCCAAACATTTGGCGACCCGACGCGTGCACCCCGCCCAGAGCGCGTCCGCATCCCACCACGTCGCTGACCACCACCACCACCATGCCCAGGTACGCCCGCGTATTTCTCAGAATGCGGTCACATGGTGTAGCTAATCTGTATCAGAGAAATAATAACACTGCAGGCGGGCCAGTGCGGCAACAGCGTCGGGCAGCAGTTCTGGCAGCAGCTGTGCCAGGAACACGGCATCAACCGCGACGGCAACCTCGAGGACTTCGCGACCGAGGGCGGCGACCGCAAAGACGTATTCTTCTACCAGTCCGACGACACCCGCTACATCCCCCGCGCCATTCTTTTAGATCTCGAGCCCAGAGTGCTGCACTCGATCCAGTCGAGCGCCTACAAGAACATCTACAACCCCGAAAACTTCTACATACACAAGGATGGCACCGGCGCCGGCAACAACTGGGGCATGGGCTACAGCATGGGCGAGCAGGTGCACGAGGACATCCTGGACATGATTGACCGCGAGGCAGACGGCTCCGACTCGCTCGAGGGCTTCATGATGCTGCACTCCATCGCTGGCGGCACGGGATCAGGTCTCGGCTCCTACATGCTCGAACGCCTCAACGACAGGTTCCCCAAGAAACTCATCCAGACATACAGTGTCTTCCCCAACACGCAGGACGGCGACATAGTGGTCCAGCCATACAACAGTCTGCTGAGCATGAGAAGGCTGACGCAGAATGCTGACTCAGTGGTAAGCTGTCCAGTGTACTTGCCCAGTGTACTTGCATATATTCATACTGACCTCCCAGGTTGTCCTCGACAACGGAGCCTTGACTAGAATCGCTGCAGACCGACTGCACGTTATGAACCCGTCGTTCGAGCAGACCAACCAGCTGGTGTCCACCGTCATGTCCGCCAGTACCACGACCCTTCGCTACCCCGGATACATGCACAACGATCTCGTTGGAATCGTCGCATCGCTCATTCCCACACCGCGCTGCCACTTCCTCATGACTTCATACACCCCCTTCTCTGGCGAGAACGTAGAGCAGGCCAAGACGGTTCGCAAGACAACCGTCTTGGACGTCATGAGACGACTGTTGCAGCCTAAGAACCGCATGGTCTCCACCAACCCCACCAAGAAGAGCTGCTACATGTCTATCCTGAACATCATCCAGGGAGAAGCGGATCCCTCAGATGTATGTTCCTTCCTGTTGACCGCTTGAATCTAGCTCACTGACTATTCAGGTACACAAATCGCTTATGCGCATTCGCGAACGACGTCTCGCTACCTTTATACCCTGGGGCCCCGCTTCCATTCAAGTCGCGCTGACCAAGAAGTCGCCCTACGTGACCTCTTCGCACCGCGTCTCCGGACTCATGCTCGCAAATCACACGGGTATCGCCACGCTCTTCAAGCGCATAGTCGCACAATACTCCACCCTCCGTAAACGCAACGCCTTCCTTGAAAGCTACAAGCGTGAAGTGCCCTTCAAGGATGGTCTCGGCGAGTTCGACGAAGCTAAGGAAGTCGTTCAGGGTCTGATTGCAGAATACGAAGAGGCCGAGGATGCCGATTACTTGACCAAAGAGACGGCGCCCCCTGCAGACGAGGAAGCTGACAAGAGAGTCGGCTAGAAGTCACCTGAGCAATTATTGGATTTGGCATCGGCGTCATTGGATGGTTCAGTGGAGTCAAGGGTACCCGACTTTCAAGTCTATTTCGCGGCGTTGGCGGACATGCAACGTAGGCTACAGACCTACCGTGATTCTGAAATTTATCATCTTCCACATTCTTCGAATCGTCGTACCGATTGTGGTCATCATGGTGGAAGATATCACGGCTCTTGCTAGTTCTGTAAGGGCGGACTGATTTGAAGAGAACGCCAGGAGTTTGTATGGTAGCGAGCGCAAGATAATCGATCCATTGAGGTCTACCACGGATCGCTAATTCAAGAAACCAATCCACTGACTGTGTGGTTGTAGGCATGTAGCAGATTCACCGTGGTACCGTGACTGGAACGCTGTGGTGATTGTCATTCTCTTGCATTTCTATTGCTGACCCAAATCACTTCAATGGAAATAACCACAGGTCAGTGCGTTGGAATCCACGAGTGAACAGCAATGCTTCACTTCTATACGTATAAAGTGTACGCAGTCCTCTCCGCATAAAATACGCCGTATTAAGTCAACTGTGCCTACTTGCCTACGACTACACTCACCACCAAATCAACCAACCACAGAAATACACAACACCTCGTGGGAACAGCCCAAGACACCAAAGCTTTCACCCAAGATGTTCGCGTTAAGCATCCGCTCCATCACCAACTCCAGAGTCGTTGGCCCCCTAGCCATCTTCGCCCTCTCCACACAAACCCGCACCCTTTACTTCTGCGGTCCCAAGCAAGGCGATCACGATGCAGACCTACCCATCTCCGAACACTACCACGCCCGTCTACGAGCATCATCGGATCTAAAACCAAGGCCCACCGCAGACTCGGCACCAACCGCTACGCCCACCCGTCCTACCCCTCCTCATCCCACTCAGCCCACCACACCAACAGACACAATCCCCACCCTTCGTATCTCCGTCACGCACGCACCACCACCAAACCTATCAGCCCGGCATACAATGCCGTCTGCCAACAAGCACGAGATCGAGAATTTTAGGAAGGCGTTTGGGCAGATGGAGGCAGCGACTCACGATGTGAACACAGACTACAACAACACCCTTGCCATTATCCAGGAGATTGCAAGGCTGCAGTTTGAGCTGAGGAGGGGCCAGGTTGAGGGGAAGTCTTTTGAGGAGTTGGAGAAGATTAGGGGGGAGATTGAGGATTTGAGGTGTGTGTTTGAGAGGATTGGGAGGAGGTGGGGTATTTAGGCTTCACGTTGACCAAGAAAAGAAATTGAACAGGCCTGCAGCCTACTTTGATATGTAAGCGTACAAAATAGATGACCTAGCGTTGATGTAGGCTCTAGAAATGTTCAGTTTTTTTCTTGTATAAGGTAGCTCAAGGAATGTAGGGCGGTGCTGGAGATTGTGGATATGTGTGGTTCTAATAAAGATTGGTCGTGCAGTAGCTTGAAGGGAGTCTTGAGATCACTACAAAAGTAATATCTGAACAGAAAATGAACGTTCTTCAAAACTAAACCAGAATGCAAAACGATGAGTGGTATACAGCACATTTCCCACCTCCTTCCAACGCAAGAACAACGCCTCTCCAAGCCTCACTGCCTCTCATATCCATGCAGCAATCATACATCCCCCTCACGCCCCATTCTTATACCCCAACCCCCCAGCCTTAACATCAAACTCAATCAACTCATCCAGCCCACAAACCTGAAACAACTCCCTCGGGCCATACCTCTTCCCATCCCCCTCCACACTCTCCACATGCCCCGCCTTCATCTGCTGCACCGCCCTCCTAACCGCGGGATACACAACCTCGCAGGCCAACAGCGGGAAAATAGCAAGTTTATACCCCATGGCCTTGCACTCTTCGACTGAGAAATCAGGGGATACGCCGCCGGGGACGCTGTTGAAGAGACAAGGTGTGGGAGATAGATCCGAGCATATGCGCTGCGCGTCTGAGGCGGTTGTCACGCCTTCTAGGAACGCCATGTCTGCGCCCTGAGCGACTGCCGCACGGAGACGGCGCAGTGCTTCTTCGTACCCGAATCCTTGCAACGCGTCCGTTCGAGCGATGATGACGATATCGCTGCCACTTGCCTCCCGCGCTAATCTCGCAGCCCGGATCCGCGCTTCAAACTCCTCGATGTCGACGAGTTGCTTGCCGTTGAGGTGCCCGCACCGCTTACTCACGATTTGGTCTTCGAGGTGCAGGCCGGCGACGCCCGCGCGGATGTACGAGGTTACTGTGCGGCCGACCATGACGGGCCCGCCGTAGCCGGTGTCTGCGTCGGCGATTAGGGGGGTCGACGGCGAGAGCGAGGCGAGCATGCTGGCGTTGGTGAGCATGTCTGTGAAGGTGGCTATGCCCATGTCGGCGGCGCCGAGGCGGGACATTGTTGTTCCTGCGCCTGTCTGGACATGTGTTAGTTGGGTTGGTTTGGTGTAGTTTGATATCGTGAGGGCGATGTTGGTGGTTATGGAGATGGGGAGATGGGGGAGACGTACCATGTATAGACAGTCTACACCTTCTTGGAGAGCTATCCGCGCTGTGAAGCCATCGTATACTCCGGGACAAGAAAGGAACTTGTTTGGATCCGCCAGCATGCTTCGCAGTTTCTCGACGGCCGTCATCTTCCTTTCTGTTTGGCCTGCTTTGCTGGATCCCATATTGCCTTCTCTTCTTTCGCTTTGATGATGCCGATAACGACGATAACCCGACTCTTTACTGTGTATGCGCAGCCAACTCTTTCTTAATACCAAAAGCAGCAAATTCAATCAATTCAAGGGGTATAGTGTCCTCGTCAGGCATCAAAACGAGCAAGAAGGTACACCCGACAGCCTGACTTTAGCCCGCTGAGACTCGGCGTCTTGCGCATACACTGTGGCGGGCCGCAACAAGTAAGGCTGGGCTACCCACGAATAGTCGACCAGATGCGGAAGCGATGGCCTTACGTACCCGTCCTGCGAACTAGGATGCTGTCAACCCGAAAAGCGACCGCGGATTTGGGAACAGTATCTAATCATTGCCAACCAACCGGACCTAACTCCTACAACCTTTATATAGAAAATCTAATAGCTAACCTCGAAATAAGCATGAAAGGGTAATAAGATAGTAACCACACCACTTCTTTTCAGTTGAGAACGAGGCTACGCCGCAGATAGGCATACCCGGGTGTGCCCTCCTCCCCCGTCTTTCTCGGCCAAGTACTCCGTAGCCATCTGTTTTGATCAAAGATCTTCTTTTTTACGATGGCGAAAGGCGAAAACACTTTCTCGGATGAACATTCAACCAACCCTATAACATGCAAAATAGTGAAAAGTGCACAACCCACAAACGTCATATCCACACCCCTCGAGACGACGCGCAAAACACCAAGCGAAAAGCCGCAGCCGTGGTGGTGACCACCCCCGCAACAAAGCCCTTGTTCCTGCTGCTGACGTAGTGTGGTGCCGATGTTCGCCGGCAGTTTGACCGGTAGGAGCGCCATGCTTGTCCCTCCTCACTGGTCAGACAAGACTGCGAAATTCAGTTTCGCCGATGTCCATGGTCGGCGCGTTGGAGGCGGGAGGCGATATCGTATGAGAGAGGATTGGAAGGATGGAATGCCCCGTTGGGTATGCTGGCCGATGCCGAAGTCTCCTGGGTAGGCGAGCGAGCGCATGGGGGGTTGGTGAGAGGGGTAGACTGGGATTTAAAGTGAGCTGGCGGCCGGCATGGCGGTTGCTTTGGTGTTTTGTGTCGGTTCCTCTTTCCTCCTCCACCTGGGTACACGCCTTTGGATTGTGGTGCACAAGGCGCCGCTAGTGGCCCATCAGGGTCAGGCTGCGCGATCAAGGCACTACAGGTGAGCGCACCCACGTTTTGCTTTTTGCTGCAAGGTTCGTCTTGTACCTGTCGGACTGTCCCCACTGGAAAGAAGACCTTTTATCATCATGTACGCCTTGGTAATCCATCTCCATCGCGTTCGGAGTTCGTTCGGTCAGACCAGCACACCACCCCAGCTCTTTGGCGTCGCGCCTGTTCCCAGGAAGATGCAGCGTGCGTCGAAGCGATCGAAAAATTTGCGCCACCGCGATCCGTTCCTGGACTATCGTCTAGCGGTGTTACCGATCCCGCGATCGCGATCCCGAATCCAGATGTCTACGTTTGGGAGGTCTTCGTAGACCATATGTGGCGTCTGCAATGGACGATCGGGGTAAAGTATATTCCATGGCATTGCGTATCTGAGTAGGTATACGGTATCTGAACGCTTCAACTCCCGCACCAGGCGAGAAACCGCTATTATTACTCTTCCGCCGCGTCCGGTTCATTCCTTCACGCATACCCAACAACACCTAACCGTAGGTGTATCCCATGTTCGGTGCGCCTCCAGGCCCTGGTGCTGTCATCATAGGATTCATAGGACCAACCGGCACATTGGGCATTTCTGCATTCGAGAACTCAAATCCGGCCGCCCAGTCGTAATCAGGAAATTGATCAAGCATTGGCGGCACTCCATAGTCTGGACCTTCCCAGGCATCGAAGCTCATTACTGACGGGTCCTGTTGCATCTGAGGATTCACCAAGCTGGGGTCGAATTTGGTCACTGGGAGTTGTTGTTGCTGTCTCATAGAAGGATCCGGAAGTTGCTGCTGGTGCTGCTGTGGGTGTTGTTGTTGTTGGGATGGGTATTCTGACATGTTTGTTAGTTGAGAGCCCGTCAGACTTGACGTAAGATGCTTACGAGGTGGGTTCTGCTGGACGTTCTCGTGCGAAAGAGTTACTTCGTCGCCGTACGGATTCTTCATGTTGCTGAATTCTTCTCGCCAGTACCAGAACATGTCGTAACTAATGCTCATGCTCAATCGCGTCCTCAGTCTCAGATATAGCGATTCCACACGGCCATCCTTCTTACGGAACACCTTGTCGCTACCCCACAAATCCTTCATGATGTGCGCAGTTCGGAAATGGATATCTCCTGGCTGTAAAGAGACGTTCTTAAGGAAATCATACGCCTGTGAGAAAGCTCGCTCGCCCGCAAGTACATCCAGATGTTGAGCAAGCGGACTTCGAACGAGTCTAAGAATGGTAAATCCAGCCAGAGTAATAGTTCGGTCAATGAACGATTGCGAGACGGAGGGTAGGAAGATCTTTTGTGTCGTCTGCATTGTCGAAGCGGACTGGATAACTGAGATGCAAAGGGAGTAGAATCGTGAAAGACCCTCGGCATCGGGTCCAGGGTTCGTGGGGTGGGCGAAGAAATGGAACGCCATTACGTGGATACGTGCACAGCTGAGTTGCAGGGTATCTATTTCGTTAGTTGAAGTTTCGAAAGAGCCGGGTCAGACTTGCCGAGTTCACTTGGAGAAGATGGGGCCAAGCTGAGGAGTTGCGAGTCGAATATGCCAATCAATGATCGTAATACACGGACATCACAATGAATGGATTGTAAGTTGGTCTTGCCCATGGCAACCATGGCACGCATGAGGATGATGTAGACTTTGTGGAGGAACTGCAGGTCAGACGGGAGGTATGGAACCATGTCTTCACGGTCTTGTTCATCGCCATCGAAGAAAGACTCAGCAAGAGGTGGTATACCTTCAACACAGCTCGTTCTAGATACGGTTAGCGTATGTCACAGTGTTACTTCTTTTGGTGACCTCACCTTATTGAAACGATGACGCAACACAGCCAGAGCCTGGCGCGTTGCACCTTGAGCGACTGGTCCTTCTCAAGCGGTGTCCTAGCAAAATCCTGGCCAACACCTGCTATGTGCAGACCAATCTGTGTTGCTAGATGCACTGCCGATCCACACATGAGGTGTGTCGTATCTTTGTACATTGAGTTGGTGGGTAGTCGCCATGTGCACAGAATTAGTAGACCTTGGATGATCGGAACTTGTGAGGTGCGTAGCGCCATTGAAGAGAACGCGAGCTGGGTGATGGGCTGGCTCGTCCTCTCTAGGACTTCGTGTTCAGAGTACCGCCGCGATCCCGTGACCACGATAGTCCAAAACAAGAACGGCGATTGGTCATAATAGTCATTCGGCCCTATTGAAGGGTCCAAGATAGGAAACAGTGGATGGTATTGGGTGAAGTAACTGCAGTCATGTTAGCATAGATAAGAACGACATCCTGAGTCAACGTACATGGTGAAGCAATCGTCAATTCTCTTTGAATCGAGCAGGTAGCCGTCAATCACACGCGGTACCGTGCCATGATGATCGGAACCTTTTCGCGTCGGCGGCCGCGAGTCGAAAGCTGGTGACATGGAATCTGATGCATCTGTCCTTCCGGAGGGATCAGAATATGTGCCCGAAGCGTGTTCAAGCGGAGCGTAGTTTTGCATGTCGACGGTCGGTGATGCTGTCGATTGCGGGTAGTTTGCATCGCCAGGATTCTGCCCCTGCCTCATATTCCATCGCAACTCTTCCAATTCGCGTCGCATCTCTGCCTTTGTTTGGCGCAGGTTCCTGGTTGACGTGGGAAGAATGCGGCATTCGAGGCCCATCTTCTTGCAGCGGCCGCATGGGTCATGCGGTACCTTGTGCTGCTCGACATCACATCGGATCTGCCAAAGAAATGATCAGTAAACCATCTTCGCCATTGCGGACGTTGTCGCGATGCATTGAGGTGGGGAAGTACCTTTTGCTGTCGGCACTCGACACATGCCTTCCGTCGCGGAGTGGTCATGCTGGCCTGATTCATCTAGTAGGTATCCACAGGGAGTTGGCGAGCGGCAAGCATAGACTACTATAGTATTCCGCGTCTCAATCGGCGAAAAAAGGCATATAAGAAGGTGTAAGGGAGAACTTCGCCATGAACTGAAGAACCACACTCGCGATTAGCACCTACGTCGTCATCAGGGCCTGTTGCAGCGGTGCGAATCGGATGGCGGGGGAATGGGACCGAGTAAAGGACCGATGGTGATCCTTTTCTCAGCAAGCACGTCTCAAAGTTTTTTCTCAGCGTCCCTTGGCTTCTCGCCCTGTGCTAAATGTTTCTCTTAATAATGTGCCATGCTAGACGACGCTCGTGCGCAATGAGGCTAACAGGCTTTGTTGTCTGTGTGGAAGGAATGCATGTCGAGACGCACGCGATTTTCATCGGGACCCACTTTGGCGCCTAAGCCAATGCGGACCTAGTGTTTTGCGTAATGCTGTCTGAGCACTGCACTACTTGCATGGCCGGCCGCCATGTCATGTCGAGTGAACGCATCTCTTACACTGTCACCCAAACAGTCCATCTGTTGGGCACTCAAGCTTTTGTGATCACCGTGGCGCAGCCGTTTTGCCACGCCTAGCTGGGGAGCCAGCCACCGCGGCCCTTCTCTCCGCCGCTGCTCTTCACCATCAACCACCTCACTCTGCCAGCCCTCAAACGTGTTTGGTGGGTCGAGTCAATGCAGTCGTACCTGATCCTCATCTTGGATGACACCCCTTGCCCAGATCGGGCCTAGCAGGCACGAACGTCCCAGTAGCTTCACTCCATGGGCGGGCGCTACCCATCCGGTGTCGACGGCTCAAGTTCGCGTTTAGAGTTCGTACGAAGCCACTTTGCCAGGCATTCGACTCCGGCATTGCACTCGTTGCGCCACATCGAAGCGAATGCGACGTGAGGAGGGTTGTGTGCCATGACAATGCGTCTGTGGCTGCCGCCTGATTCCGCCTCAAAAGCAATGAACGACAGCGGGATTTACTGACTCTAGCACCTTCACACGTGGACTACCGACGCTCATAGCTCTGCCTTGGCCTCCTGCAATTCCCAATGATCGTCCGACACATGATCGCTGTGCGCCGCTTGCTCGGAACGGCAAAGCTGCCTCGCTATCATAACCAGCTCACGACACTCGTCTCGCTGTCCAAAACAGCTCATGCCACTTCACCGACTCCAAGCGCGCACATGGTTCCCCTGGTCCTGGCGAGACTCACCATCCCCACACACACTCCTTCCTTTCTTCCATACCTTCTAGCTCAGGGTCTCTCCGCAAGCCACTTCGCCTTCATAGGTAAGTCGAGCGTCCACCTCCACCAGCTCCGCGGAAGACAGATGCAGCGCAGATCGCAACGGACTTGCAGATCAGCTACACCAAGTAACCTCATCCTACCCATGGCCAATGGGCGTGTGACATCGCTATCTACCGCATATCGCGTACCAACAGCCAGCAGCGCATACAATTGTAAAGGCGGAGCAGGGCGGGGATGCCGGGGAGGATTCTCGGAACAGGATGTATCCATCCTGTCTGCATTAGATTAAGCACAGCCCGTGTGGTGAAGACGCTCGGTCGGGTTTTGCGTCCAAGTCCGCAAACAGAAGTCGTATCGTAGGACTTGCATGTACCTTGCAAGCTGCGACAACTCCAGACTCCGGAGATTTTCTCGTGACGTTGTCTGGCCACGTTCCTTTGCTTGCTTTTTCGAGGCGGAGTAACGGAACTCGGAGCCTCGATCGAACCCACATGGCACAATGTAGGGAACGGTACCGCTTGCTTTTCCCTCAGTTCTGGGCCACTACCTCGCCGTTCCTGGAGCTGTCGCGTGTCTACCGAAGTGAGGGTGTGGGTTAGGTCCCGTCGACCGAGGAGAAACACAGATACCGATAATCTCTCCCGTGGAGTAAGTGGTGCCACGAAACACACTCAGTGTGCAGCTCCTTTCGCTACCACTGAACACACACATCGATTACATCTCGAGACATTTCCAAAGACTCCTGATCCACTGCAGTAGGAGCATTCTGCATGCGAATGCAAATCTCTACACAGCCTCCTCTAGATTGCATCTCGAGGTGCCTCCTACCACGATTATGGCACACGACGTCGCATGGAAATCTCCGCTTGCGCTGTTGTCCGGATGGCTCCATGAATCAGCTGCCAACGTGAGTGTACGTACATGGCGCAAAGAGCGCTTAGCGTACCCGGTGGGTCTACCCTTCAGCACCCAGATACTGCGGAAACAAGAAAACAAGTCCAGAACCACAACATGGTCGGCGTCCAGATAACGCCTCTCACTGCAAGATACTGCGCAGGCAAAGGAGGCAAATCTAGAGCCGAGATATCGACCGTCTCGAATCAACGCCTCTCCCACTGGAATAAGAGTCTAGAACTATCAAGTCGGCGAACGGAAACAGGAATATTGACAGTGTATCTCAAATACAGACCTCGTGATCCCTCAAGCTTTGCCTCCACCCAAGTAACGAGGAGAGGTTCGCTACCAGCAACCACAACGAGGCCACTCAAGACAAGGTATCTTACTGGAATCCGAGTCTAGAGCCACCAGGACGGCGAGGTAAAACATGAACATTAACAGGGTATCTCAAATTGCAGGTTTTAGCACCCTTCAACCTTTGCCTCCACCCAAGTATCGAGGAGACGCTCGCTACCAGCAACACAGCGAAGGACGTATGAACATCGGCGAGGTCTTTCGGAATGCAGACTTCAGCTTCCCTCAACTTTTGCCTCCACCAAGGTCACCAAAGTACGTCTTCGATGACCAGCTCGAACCAAGGCCAGGCCCCAGTCTGGGTCATATGCGCCTTCTCTTCTTCGCCTCCACCACGATGTTGAGGAGAGCCTCGGTACCAGCAACCGAATGAAGCCATTCAAGAAAAGCTGCAAGTATCCAACAAACAGCCGATTGATACAAGGTAAAAGGATGTTCAGGAGGACCCAGAGAAGACATAATTTGTAACCTCACAAGCCAACAACAGAGAAACAATAATCATCGTAACAGATTTGTTCGTCGATATCAATCTACTTCGTCGTAAACGCAAATGCAGTGGTATAAGAATACAGTATAAAAAGAAAAAAGGAAAAGTCGAGCCAACTTCTAACAACAGTAGACATCCAGCAAAAAAATGCGTACCGTTCACCCCTCCCTCGCATCTAGATTTCGTTTAGAGCACCACTCCCATCTTCTCTTCTCATACTCATACTCCTCTCATCTTCTATCTCACAACCACCTTCCTACAACCTAAGACCACGACGCATGCTCCTCGCCTTCGCCGCAGCACCCACATCCTCCGCACCACCATCCGGGTTGGTAACCGCACCAGCGAACCCAACAAGGCTGTTAAACTGATCCGCAAGCGCCTTGTTCCTGTCTCCGCCCTGAACAGCCGCAGCAGCGCTCTCGCAGGTAGCCACAGCAGCGTCGTTGGCTTCGCACACGTTGGTCAGCTGGTTGCAGAGCGCGTTGGTGATGATGTCTGGGTTTAGGGCTTCGCCTTGGCCGCCGCGCGCGAGCGGGTCGGCGATCTGGAAGGTGAATTCGTCGGCGGGGCGTCCGTTCTCGCCGCCTTGGAAGGTGATGGTGGGGGTGCAGAGACCGAAATCTTCGGCACCGCCGGCACCGCCTGCTGCTGCGTTGCCTGCGTCGGCTCCGGCATCGGCACCGGCATCGGCTCCGGCATTGTTGTTGGCGTTGTTGTTTCCGGCGGCGGCGTCTTGCTGGTTGTTCGCGTTGTTACCTGCGTTGGCGTTGTTGTTGTTCTGGTTGCCGGCATTGGCGTTGTCGTTACCGGCGGCGGCATCTTGCTGGTTGTTCGCGTTGTTTCCAGCGTTGTTGTTGGCATTGCCAGCATTGTCAGCTGCGTTGTCGTTGCCAGCGTTGGCATTGTTGTTCTGGTTCTGGTTGTTGTTGGCATTGCCAGCGTTGTTGTTACCAGCCGCAGCATCGTTGTTGTTACCAGCATTGGCGTTGTTGTTCTGGTTGTTCGCGTTGTCGTTACCAGCAGCGGCATCGGCACCAGCATCAGCAGTAGCGTTACCAGCGTTGTTGTTCGCGTTACCAGCATTGGCAGCTCCGTTACCAGCAGCGGCATCGTTACCAGCGTTGGCGTTGTTACCAGCATTGGCATTGTTACCGGCATTGGCGTTGTTACCAGCGTTGGCATTGCCGTTACCAGCAGCAGCCTGGTTGCCACCCTGAGCAGCACCGCCGGCAGCAGCAGCACCGGCGGCACCACCGGCACCACCGGCAGAAGCCTGGCTAACAACGAGATCACCGAGACCAGCTTGGTCCATGAGATCAAAAACACTCAGACCATCAGCAGCCAGAGGGGAAGCAGCACTGCTAGCGCTAAGGGCAGCAGCATCACCGTTGACATCAACATCAGGGTCGATGAGAGGAGTAATACCACGGAGCTCAGCAGTAGCCGGAAGCGAAGCATCGCCACAGACGTTCTGTGCGTTGCCGCCAGCGAAGGGGTTGGTGTTCTTCTCCGCAGTCACCATACCAATGGCAGCAGCAAGGGCATCAGCACCGCCACCGAGTTCGGTGAAGATCTGATCAGCACGGACGAGCTGGTGTGTTTGTTAGCCTGAGACCCGGGGATGTGGAGGTAGGGTAAACAAGTGGAGAAGCACATACCTTATCGCAAGAGTTTGCTCCACCGAGAAGGTCAGAGATGGCCGCACCGGCAATGGTAGCAGCGGCACCACCATCGCCACCCTGAACTTGACTGATAGCGTCGATGGGGACTTGCTCCTGACCGAAACGGGCCTGGACGTAGGCAATCATAGCCGCGATGATGAAAGTCTTGGAAACCATGTTTGCTGACTTGTTGTGGTTGTGATTTGGAATCGAAAGAACGATAATAGTAGTAATGCGTTAAACGTTAAAAGTGGAGGAAAACGAGAGACTAGCTCTTGCAATGAAAGAAGTAAGTAATAGGTAGATGAAGTTGATATAAAGGCCAACCTGGGCGAAAGAATGGAAAAAGTGCTGTAAGAAGCGAAAGAAGGGGAGTTTGCTGGATGCTACTGTTGACTTTGCTGTTGTCGAAGTTGCTGGCCTTCAATCTGTGGGCGAGGTATACCAGACTTATATATCACATTCATCTGTGCCTCCGTTCCCGCCACTCTCCCCCCAAGGGACTCACCTCCAAGCGCCATGCCTGGGGGAAGGATCACTTGGACGTCTCAACCATGCGCCCAAGACGTGTATCCCGCCTTCGATCCGACGCCCAGAACACAGCGGGGTCGTGAAAACGCAGTGGAAAAATGACAGAGGGGTGTTCGTGCCAAGGCGTCATGCGCTCTTGAGCGTGCTGGAACGTATGATTGCCGGGCTGCGACTTCGCTACGCCTTAGGAGCCGTCTGTTAAGGCTTCCGTGCGGGGCATCGACTCAGTTGACTGACGTGCGTGCTGCCTGATGTTGGGGGTGTTGTGACGGCCTCAGTCGCGGTGGGGTTTCATGTGACTTTGCGACGCGGGACTACGCCTAGAGCGTAGTATAGCCGCCGTCAACAAACGTCGCTTGACAGCGCCGATCATCAATGCGTTCGCATCCTGAACTTCCATTCGAATTCTCAGAGACTCTTTGCGATGCATGAAGAAACAGCGAGATGCTCGGGCAGAAACACAATGCAAGGGAAATGCACGTAATGGTGGTTATTGACGGTGGTATTTGGAAAGAAGAAGCGGCCCCGTCTGGCGTCATATGCGATCAAAACAAGCTGCTCAAAACACCAGGACAATGCGCGAGATTCGAAAGATGAGTCGAGTAAATTCGTATGCCTTCTGTCAAACGAAGGACCGTAGGGAGGCGACTGTTAAGCCGCGGGTGTTATTCCTGGTCACTGCGACCGGTTTCGCACCTGCGCAAGCGACATCGAAGTCCCAAGGCCAGCAGTCCGCGAGTCCATGGAGTTATTCTCTTCGACCTGGCTATGCATGTCTATAACGCCAACGCTATGTACTCACTACAACCTATCGAGCTTCCTCCGCAACAGCCTCGTCCTCTTCATGAGCTTCTTGTACTTGTGCTTCTTCATCTTGAGCTTCCGTTGCCTCTTTACACTAATCATGTACATGCCGTATCTTCGTCGCGCAACGTGTTGGCGAAATGTGCTTGGCTTCCTCTCTTGCGCGGGCAGCGGTACTTCGGTTATGCGCTGGTTGATGCTGGCGGAGAGGCCTTCAGCGGAGTGCGACTCGGCCTGAGGCGCGCTCGCTAGTGCATCGTACGGCTCGGGTGCCGCTGGTGCTCGGAAGGGAACAAGGCGAGAGGCCCAGTCTTCTACATTTTGCTGTGTGGGTTCAACATCGAGGTGGTATACCTCCTGTTCCGATTGTATCGCATCGGCTCGCTGCTCTTCTTGTGTATCGATCTCGGCGTTTATGCGGTCCAGGAAGCCAGCGAGAACGTTCTGGGTGGCTTCCATTCTTTGGACGTCATTCGCCCGGTTTACGTCAAAGAAGGCGTCAAATTCGGCGGTCGACGTTGCGTTGGGGAAGGAGCGCGAGATGGAGATAGGGCGGTGGAGGCCGAAGAAGGCAGATAGTTTGACATCTACAGTACGTCAGCATGTGGAAGGAAAGGTGCATCCCCGCGGCATCTTACCGTCTTCCCGGAGGTGGTTTGTTGGCGGCACAAAAGGCACGTTGTTGCCTGTGGTAGCCGTCGAGGGCTCCTTCAGCTTCTTCGTCTCCTTGGACTTCTTGCCGGCGCCCTGGAGCTCTGCCGTCGCATTCTGATCTATTTCCGTGGGCTTCTTTTTGCTGTTCGGGGGTGTGGACGGCTTCGAGGACGAGTAGCGCCGCTGGTGGCTGGGTCGGAAGGGTTGTTGCGGCGCCGTGCTGGTGCTCAGCGCAGAGCGGGCGCAGCGGGTGAAGACATACGAAGTCGCTGGCGCAGTAGCGAAGGTGTTTGCAGATCGGGCGACTCTGCCAACAGCGGGCGAGAACATGGCCAGCTGGGTGGAGGGGTATTGGGTATGACGATGGTGTTGATGAGGCTCAAGGGCCGGCTATCAGGACTTGCTGCAGGTGCTCCACGCGCCGATGTTTCCCCGATGGCACTAGCACGGCACCCGTCACGGGAGCATTGCACATGTCAGAAGCGTGCAGCGGTCGAGAGTACGGTGAATGTCCACGGGTAGTTACTCAGTCTCGTGACGAGATATCGGTGAGTGGTCTAGATCATCACTACTCCATGTTCTACTGGTATCCGTAGAAGCATCGTGACTTCAATGCCCGCCTCTGATACTCCCGAGGTCGTTATCTGTACCTAGGTAATATAGAATCCATGATGAGTACTAGTATGCCCACAGTAGAGCGCTGTTTGCGCCATCAACTCCATCCAGCTCATATATGTGTATATCTTACAGCCTAGCATGCTTACCTCCGCCTAGTTTCTACCTACGACAACACATGGTGTTAGCAAGCGCCTACTATCACCCTCTCACAGGCATCGTCCCCTCCTCAGAGCAAGGGATTCCCCCATCCGCACTACCTCACTTCACATCCCTCCACAAACTACACTGCCCTCACCAACAGCACCCTTCTACCCACTCCGCCAACACTCTTCGCATGACCTCACAATCCCATTGTGCGCGCCTGACCACCCACCCCGCATGTCCAATACATCTGCACTGCACTACCTAGGTAGACTACAATCCATCTCACCCTTTCCATACACATCCACCCATCCCATCTCTCTCCACCACAGACCGACGCCACAAGCCCAAGCCAAGCCACCAGCTCAGCCACTCCCTCACTATGGAGGGATAGACCCTCCTCCCACTCTGCGACGCGGCGTGCGAGTCAACGTCCCACGCCGGGTTGAAGCGGCACGGACCGAGAGCGACTGGTTCGGTCTGTAAGGCAACCACGCCGCAGAGGCGCATGATGCATGGGCGTTGACGAACCCCGCGGGATTGCGGCTTTTTACCATCCTGATCATATCTCCCTTCGCTTGCGGTGGGTAAATCAGGGTAAATATGATGTAAGTTGGACATGGCTATGTAAGTGGCTGCATATGCAACGACACGGGAAACGGAAACTACGGGAACCGGAGTACGTCAAGATGAAGAATGTCTCGGAGCTGGGTAAGATGGTTTGTTGATATTACACTGCAGCAGCAAAATGTACCTCTTCTGCATTCCCCGCTGCACGTCCAATGCCATGTAATATGTTTCTTTGGACATGGCACTGCCCAACCCCAATCTATGACCCTGCCCACTCTCAGTGAGTGACTGCGCAGGAGTACTAGGTACACAACACCCAATGAACGGTAATTGTCCAAAGCCGAGATAGGGAGGGAGATTTTGTCAGCCTCTGTATCTTTCCACAGTCGAGTTCCAAGACATGCTCGTCTCCTCAGATCTGCAATACACTATGAATCTACAAAATGCGTGTGTCCGCTTACTAGAACAAACCAAGAGAGAAGAAAAAGAGACCAAGATCAAGACTAGAATCAAGACCAGGAGATTAAGTCGTGAGATCGTCATGTACTGGCGAAGATGATGAAGAAGCGGAGAAAGAGGTATCGGGGGTATAAAATAGAAAAGGGCCGTGGAAGTCGTCTCTTCTCGTCCACTAAAAGTCCGTTGCTACTCCGGTCCCGCCAGGCGGACTGTCCGTTTCTAGGGCAGGTGGGTCGACAGCGCGGGCGCGTGTGCGTTGTGCACCCCTGCTTTCGCGTGGGCGCGCGAGCGCTCTCGTGGGCTGTGTGTAAGACGGCGACGATCGCAACGCGACCATCCGTGATTACTATAGTATCAGTGCGTTGAGGTTGCGCTGGACGATCATGTCTTGTACAGACGCCATGGTGATCTTGAGCAGGTTGGTGTCGGTCGCGTTGGTGTAGTGGACGTAGACCTCCTTCTTGGGCTGGCGGACGAGGTTGCGGAATTTGTTGGCGAAAAACTCTTTGCCGGCCTCCACATCTCGATCCCCGCCGGTGTAGTCGGAGAAGACCCTCCGGATTGGGCTCATGCCACTTGCTATCTTGTCGGTGAAGAGATCGATCTTGTTGAGGAAGAGGATAAGCGCCGACTTTTCGAAGTATTTGGAATTGGATATCGACTCAAATAGCATGAGAGCTTCGTGCATTTGGTTCTAGTGCTGTTAGTGGATGTAGCGTGTATGCTTAAAAGGCGACTTACGCCATTCCGGTCTTCTACTAGCACGTGGTCGTATCCGCTAATGGCCACGAGGAAGAGCACGACTTGCACGTTGTCAAAAACGTGGATCCACTTCTTACGCTCTGAGCGCTGACCACCCACGTCGACCATCTTGTATGTCAGGTTGCCGAGCTCGAAGATGGTCTCGGAGATACCGGTGGTCCGTAATCGCGTGCGCAGGATGTCTTGGTCGGTGGGCAGGAAGTCCCGTTGGAACAGACGGTCGATGTTTTGGAAGAAGCTGAATTGTTAGCCTGGGAGTGGTAGAGATGGTGGAGGGGAACGTACTAGTTCAGGTTGTCGTGCAGCGCATACTGGTTGCCCTTGAGGATTGTGAGCTGGACGCCCTTGTCGGCCCAGAGCGAGTTGAAGGCTGTGTGGAACTCTTCGGGCATGGGCTCCTCGGTGCCAATGTCGGGCGCGGAGTTGACCATCTCGGAGTACCGCTGTCGTCGGTTAGTGGTGTTTGGGCAGGAGCCATTGGGTGGGACATACAATGTTGTCGTCGTCCTCGAAGTCAATGTCGTCTTCCTGCATGGCCGCGTAGATGGTCTGGAAGGCCGAGACCAGGTTGTTGAAGATGGTGGCCCGCCATGTCTTGCGCTCGAGGCTCTGGAATCCGCCTGCGTTGATGATGCGCATCTGCTTGAGGACGGTCGACTTGCCGCTCTCTCCGGCACCTGCACTCTTGTCTCAGTCACGCTGTATCACCGGGGCCCGTTCAATGCATACCGAGTAGCAGCAGCTTCACCTCGCGCTCAGCCCGCTTCCGGTCGGCGCGCAGGTTCTTTTCAATCTCGACATTCTTCCTCGACTCGGGGTCGGTGGCAGAGGGTTTTCGTCCGAAGCACATGATTGCCGGTGCCATAAACTGCTATGGGTGACGTCGTGGAGGAGCTGAGGCAGCGGCGATGGAGAGGAGAAGTCGCGACACGCTAGGGATGGGCTACAGCATACAGCAGTAGCGAGGTAGCAGTCAAGGCCTACCATGCGTGTTAGCTGAGGTCCTAGCGGGCTGACTCGTGCAGCTAATTGGAATCTGAGGCGAGCGGGAGACGCTACCGGAGGTTGGGAGGGGTGCAGTAGAGCGGTGGTGGTGGTGGGTGGTGTACGGTGCTAGCAGAGGGCGACGCGACTGAACGAGGGACGAAGAAGCAAAAAAAGTATCTCAATGGACAGGCAGGAGGGCGCAAACGAGACACTATGCAGCACTAACAGACGACTGAACAGCCGGGACGGTATGCGACTGGCCTAAGAAATAACGTGTCGGCAAAGAATCCCTGATCTGCACCGTTCGCGATGAAGGCCCATGCTCGCAGCAGCAGCCGTGACCCAGCTGGGCGGACAGGATGATATTAAATGTCTTCCCGCGACACGGCGGCCAAGGGCAGGTCAAGCGTGCACGCCCGACGTTCGGATGCCAGTCCCCCATGCGGACGCGATCGGCGCCCGCAACGTGATGGACGACGTGAAAGCCACGAGACACGGCAACCTGGCGCGACGATCGATTCCCGCTGCATCCAGTCTACCACGGGCTAGGAAGCCTGCTGCCGTCCGAAGCCACCATGACTAGACATCTGCTCCCCAACCTGATGCTTCGGACCTGTACCGGTGCCTCCGCGTTTCACTCGTCCACCGTAGGGGGCTGCCTCTGTACGCTGCTGGCCCTGCCTCCGCAGCGAGTGCAACATCACTAGCTCCTTCTGCCGGCTCGTGCACTGCTTGCCCAACTTTCGCCTGCTTTCTTCTCCGTCATGATGCATTCCTGCGCGCCAGCTCGCCCGTACTGCTGCAGGACGGCCTAGGAGCAATCCCGACTATGTTTCAGACGCTGGATGGCGGCTCTTTCCGCGCCATACCTCCGAAAGTGGACCCACCCCATCACCTCCAATGCTTACCCAAGACGCCTCGTTTCGGCCTTTCTCTCTCGACATGTTTGTGATTGCTGCCTCTCCGGCCCTTTTCCACCTCACTTCAACCACTTCAGCCACTTGAACCCGAGGTAACTTGGTGCGACCCCCACTCGCTTGGTTCAACGGCCGTTCCCCATGGCCACCTGGATAAATAGCGAGGAGTCCCTAAGAGACCCACCGCAACATATTCCACGAGCGTTCAAAACCACAACGGACTAGCGCCGTTCCAACATCCTCAAAGGGGCGGACCGTCCTCTGCGCGGGTATTCGGCTGCCTGCGTGTCTGGAACTCTCCTGTTCCACACTGAACCCACTCGATGAAAATCAAAATGTGCCCTCTGCACGTCTGAACACGGCCAACGCGATCCATCGTGGGGCATCGCACGCCGACGTGACCGTCACACAGCATGCCGAATGGGAATCTGACCCGTCTTCCTGGTTTGACAGGCAAGCAGAATGGCGTGTCTTTTGCTTTTTGTGTTTCTGTCCCGTAACCGAGGCTTAAGCCGCGTTTTGCCATTGCGTTGTCAGCATTTTTTGTTCGTTTTGGAGGGGACGTTGATCCAACATCGTATCCTGAGTCAGCCAAGAGCCACGTTCCCGTTTCCAGGTCGCATGTCCAGCTTGGCGGGTTGTGGGGACCATGGGGAGCGCTGGAGTGGGTGACTTGTTCTCTCCACAAGTTACACATTAAGTAATCAGCATTCCGCGATCGCCCTGACAAACTTGTGTGACGATACTTCGAAGTGTAGGTCTAAGAGTTGCTATCGTCCGCGGGCTCTTGCTGAGGTACGTTTGTTGCCCAGGTGGCAGCTCTGACAACGACAAAGGTACCTGGTTCATTTCTCTTGTCGAAGATCAATCTAACCTTACATTCTCTTGCTGCAAGGTCTTTTCATTTTGATCTCATTCTCCACCTCTTCCGTCTTTCCTGTGGTCTTCCCGTTTAGGAAGAATGCAGAGTCCTAGAAGTCTACATTATCTCAGGATATCAAACTTTCGCTTTGCGACAATGGAGACTGCGGCGCACTTGTTCAATGCCTTCCTTGTATGAGGCGCCTCCGCTCTTCAGCACGACTGCCAACTACCCATAGCTCCTTCCAGCCGTTATGCTAGCGTGGGAAAAGGTGAAGGCAGTCGCTCTTTCTGCTAGCACGTGACAAGTCATCTAATTCATTCTTTTCATTTCTCACTTCATGACGAAGGTGTCTTGATTGCATACGTCTAACGATATCTCTCTCATCAATGAGATTGGCTCGATTAGGTGGTGAAGAGTACCTGCCTACGTTGTTGCTCTAGGGCCGAGCGCGACTGCCTTCCCAAGGTCTATTTTCGATCCACAAACACCGCGAGAGCTTCACCCCACCAACCAGAATATCCCACCCCCAATCCTCTCGAACAAAGCCGTCCCGCACTCTCCTAGTCTTCTACCGTCAATTGTAAGTCGTATCCCTCACTGATCGCATCCGACTACATCGTGCGCAACGGCGACCTCACTTTCACATCCGACCGTAGTGATTGACAGCGGCTCACATCAAGCACAGAACTCCGCGCTCTCTCCATCCACCACACAACATGGCGTCCGCGAAGCCCTACATGGGCCCCGTTTCTCTCGGATACTCCAAGTATGCTGCTCCGCACTTGAAGAAGGCAGCTTTGGCCACATCCATCAACCCATCTGCATCTATTGCTGCTGCTCCCCCCACTGTCGACAGCGTCATCGCCACCAAGGAGCAGATTACTACCCCCAACACCAGCAACTCCGATGTGGCCCTCAAAGACGCTCACCACAACGCTGACGCAGACAGTGGCGCTCACGGAGTCCTCAACACAGCTCAGAACAACCCGGATGCGCAGCTCGCCATCTCCCAAGGTAATGCTTTGAAGGAACAAGTCGCCAAGCATGCCAAAAAGTTCACCAGGACTGTCTCGACCACGGTCACCAATACGCGCCGACTGTTGGAGCTGATCCGCGCAGAGTCACCGGATGCGACCAACCCAACTGTCGAAGCCCTGTGGAATGAACTGGAGGCGCTCTTTACTGCGGCAAATGACGCCAAGGAGAAGCTGCCTGTGTTCCTGGAGAAGCAGCGTGACAACATGAGCTTATATCACAGCTCGATGGTGAACGAGGCCATCAAGGATTCGCAAGACGAACTCAATACCCAGCATAAGAAGGTGAGTCGCTCTCAAAAGGTCTTTCATACCGATGAATCAGTCACTAACTCTTTCACGTCATGTAGGTCAACATCCAGCACAATCTCATCCTCGAGCACCAGGAGGCTTTCCTTGCGCACAAGGAGCAGACTGCCGACAAGCTGAAGGAGCTCGAGGCCCTCCAAGAGCGCATCTCACGCCTGACGCTAGAGAAGGGCAACTTCCGCACCGAGATTGACAACTATGCGCACCTACTAGAGCAAGCGCGCTCTACAAAGGAGGAAGATCTTCGCAAAGTCGACGCTCTCGGAAAGGAGTTGGAGACTCTCGTGGAATCCAAGAAGCAGCTCCTTGCAGAAGCCGACACTCTGCGCAAAGCGCTCCAAGACGTCCAGGCTAAGACGAAGGCCGACGAGCAGGCGACAATCGATCGCTTCACCGCTGAGCTTAAGTCGACTGCCGATCTTCTCGCGAAGGAGACACAGAAGAACACGGCTCTCAACACCATGATCAGCCAGTTGAAGGGAGGCGAGAGTACTGCTAGACTCGAGGCCGAAAAGGCAAAGAAGGAAAACAGGGCTCTGAACGAGCGCTACAGCAACCAGGCAGCTGAGCATGGGAGGGCATTTGTGGTAAGTGGCTTTGACATAACAAGCAAGTTAAGTGCAGGTTGAACTAACATGGCTTTAGAAACTCAACGAGCAGACCAAGCAAGTTGAAGGCCTGAAGATCGACCTTGACAGTCGCCAGAAGGAGAACGCCGAGCTGAAGCAGCGTCTCGTCAAACTCGCCGACCTCGAGTCCCAGGTTACCGAACTCATGCGAGCAAAGTCGACTCTTTCCGAACAAGCCAGCACTCTCAGCGCCGATTTGGACGCCAGCAAGAAGGAAGAAGCCAAGATCAAGACTCAAGTGGAGGGGCTTCTGAAGAAGCTCGAGGGTCTTGACGATGAGGTTGACCAGCTAGAATCGGAGAATACCAACCTTCTCGCCAAGCAGAAAGAGCATAAGTTTACCGTACAGACCTGCGAGTCCCTCAAGGAGGAGAACGCCAAACTCAAGGCCGATGTCAACGAGCTCAAGGCCTCCAAGAGCCCCACTTTCGCTGTTGTTGGCTCTCCGTCTTTCATGAACGAAGAGAAAGCACGTGCTCGGGAGGACAAGATCAAAGAGCTCGAGGGGACCGTGTTAGAATGGACTGAGCTAGCGAAGCGCTCCTACAGCGAGTACAAGGAGATGCTACCCACCTACAAGAAGGCCGATCAGTACCGCCAGGAGGTCGTTGACAGGGACGAAGTCATCCGGGGCCTGGAGCTCGAGCTTTCCCAAGCCAAAGTCTCCAAGACTACTAACGGTGTTGGAGCTGCTGCCTCCAACGGTGATGCTCTCTACTGGAAGAACAAGTATGAGGCTGTTCTGCTTGCCGTTGACAACTAGGCACTAGCTTTGGTTCAAGCTCAACTGAAAGGCGGATGAGGATTGCGACGGAAAGTGGAGTGTCGAGGGTATCCCGATATGCTTGACTGAGGTAGTCCCTCCACACGACATCAAAACATAGCTGTTATAAATACGAGATACTGCCATGATGAAATGTCACAAGACGACACTGAAGACCACAACAGAGGTGACGCAGTCTACATTAGTATCAAAGTGAACTTTTCTAAGATTCCAAGGCAATGTAGTCTCCGGGGTAAGTACTTTTGGTATCTGATTGCAACGTACATCAAAACAATAACAGATGCGATGCGACTACGTTAGTATCAAAACAAGAGTTGTTGAAGTACCAAGGCAATGTAGACTCCTGGTGAATTTCTATCGCGAGCTAATCATGACACGCACCCAGGACAACAACAGGTGCGTTTCGGCATACATCAGCAGAAACGCGACCGTGCTCACAAGGTCAAGCCAATGCAGACTCCTGGGTAACTCATATTGCTAGCTAATCATAAAATAGACCAAAAGGGACAACAGGTGCGTTCCAGACTACATTGGTATCAGAACCAAAGTTTACCAAATCCCAAGGCCATGTATACTTCTGGGTCATTCCTACTGTCTTTTAGAGAAGTGAGGTAGCGGTATACTTATAGCGAAAAGCATCCACACAGCGCAGGGATATAAGCTGACTGTTGAGGGACTAGAGGTCTGATCTGCACTCCCAGGAGACCTCCTTCCTTTTCAAAATGCCAGTACGCGACGGCAGAAAGAACATTATCGCGTGTTGCGCGATATTCCCTGGGGTTGGTACTGTATGTGAACGAGAGCTTGACGTGGATGTCGTTGCGGATGAATAAGGATTTCGTCTTTGGTGAGGTGTTGATAGTCTCCAGTCGGCGTTGTGGCCGCTTGGGTGATACCGGGTCCAGCCGCCGTGGGACAAAAACGGCGTATCGAAAAGTCTTCCAGAGTTTTTACTCCAAGCTTCCATAGATATACAAGCCGACGAGCCAGGGTTGCCAGGGTTGCCATGGCAAGGGTTGGCTGTAAGTATACACCCGGCATCCATCTTTCAATGCCCCTCCCGTTGCCTTTCCCACTTCTTTCCCCGTTGCTTCTCCCGTTTTCTCACCCCCTTGTTTGGAGGTCGGCTCGCTGAATCCATATCCGTATAACACTCCGACAGCTAGAAACGTTATACTGGGTGTGAACAGTAGAGCGAGGATTGAGTATCTGCGGATGTTGGACACGGGCTTCTTGTCCTTGGATGTGTGTCGATACCTAATCTTCCGTGGAGACGGAATAGAAGGGGTGATTCGAGGTATCGGTCTTTGGAAGCGGGGTGGTGAAACCTTTGGTGATGCTACGGTCTTCTTGTAGGGGCCCAAGGACTGGATAGACGATCGGAAGCCGCGAGATAGGGTGAGGCTCCTTCTTGAGAATGTGGATGGCCTTGTAAGTGTATAGAAGAGTGACATGCTTGTTGAACTGGTGGCATTACTGGTTGCGCAGCGCAATGCGCTTGCCGGCAGTAGACTTGAGGCCATCTTGCTGAAACGTGTATGCCGGGACCTGTTGTTGAATGCAGCTGTAATTCGCGTCCTCCTTTTTGAGATGTGAAAAGAACTTTGTTGCGCGATGGTGACTGCACGTTAATTTTAAATTCATCATAAAGAAATAGTACCGCCAAAATCCCACCCTTGGTTCATCAGAAGTGTGCAGTGGTAGTACCCATCATGGTCGAACCATGGGTACGTTCGCGAACGTAGTCGTATCTGCCAATGCCGTCGCTTGGATTACCAGACAGACACAACAACTCGCTGAGAATTCGCTCATGACTGTGAAGTGTTCCCGATGGAGCAAGTTGGATATGGCCCAGGCGACTAAGAGCGCGGATAAGTGAAGGCCGAATTCTCGTGACCTCGGGAGGCCTGGCTGCCCGTGCGAACGTTGGTTTACAACCACCCGACTCAACCAATCTCGCTCCCCCTTCTCAGGTCGCAAGAGCACGCGCCCTCAACCCCTTTAACAAGGGATGCTTGCTACATTGAAGATCATGTCCATCCACCCAAATCTACAACTAAGAGATCTGAGGTCGGCTAATAGACACGTTTTGCCGACAAAATTTTCCAAGCACGGACGAGCCAATCGCATCCGAGGACTTCGAGGAGGCATTGGCATGCCGCTTGGTCGGCGATGCGCACCTGGCGAAACGGGTCTCTAACGGCGTCGAAGAAGGAGCGAACCCTAGATCAACTCAAGATCTGGCGAACTAGATGAATGCAATTTCTAGAGCTGAGCTCGACATGCGCCTACGCGTAGTTTGTTCTGATTCCTTTAGTCCTCGAATTCACGGCGGTTGCGCTACATCCAAACCTGAGATCGCGCGCCGTTGGAGCGTTACAGGACGTCGAACCATCGCGAAGTGGAGGAAGTAGGAAAAAAGGAATGAGCATCTTGAGAGATTGCACAGAAAGTGGGATAAGAGCGAAAGAGAAGGAACGCCGCTGTACATGCCCAATCGTTTCCGCTTCAAGGTGTGGGTAATGAGGAACCATCGTCGCGCAACCTTCATTTGTGAATGCTCTGGAGTCACCCAGCATCGCTCCTCCTATACTGCTAACCGATGTGTTTGTTATAGCATGGTATGTCGGAAATAGAGAAGAAAAAGGGAGGTGTTCGTCGCGCGCACGATCGAATGACGTCCTCGTTCATGCGCCCGGATATGCTTTACCCGTTTCGAAACAGCGCATCGGCTACTGACCCGGCGTCTCTCAATCTGAAACACTTCCTTCCACCCCTTCCCTCGCGATTCATCGATTTCGTGTCCAACTCTGCGAAGAAACCCAACAGCAAAGTCTGCGCGCTGGGGATGCCAGTCATTACCGGTCGGCATAACTGCGGCTTCCCGGGCCTACCCATTCCGTACCATACGCTCGGCGCAGCTGAGCTGGTGTTTGCAATGCATCGATTAATATCGAGCCGTCCCCCAAGGTTAATCGCAGTTGTAATTCTCCGCCAGTACACGGACGCAGTGGCGTCTTCCGCACGTGGCCTGTTTCGAGCGACGTTGGAACGACTTTGGAACGTTGCGCACACCCAGGAGAAGCAAGCACGGTCGCGGTCGCGGCATTTGCCATGTTTCGCACATCTGTGCGACGTTGTCCCACTGTGTGGCAGCTATCTCAGTAGCCATGACCATCGCTGATCTGAATGTCGTCAAACCACCGCTTAAAGGGCACTGAGCAGCTTCTGCTTGCTTCTCCCAAGCGGACTAAATGACGGAGCCCTTCCGCGTCAGCACAAGCCATGGGAGGCTCGCCTACTAACGTCTATCTCAGTTAGCAAACACGAGCTTCCCCAGGATACATCGGAAGATACAGCTGTTATCGTGCGACGGCGCCCGGGGCTTGCCCACTACCGGCATAGTGGTTCCACCAACCATCCTTCGAGATGGGACTCATTTCAAAACCCCCGAGTCTGGAATGTCAAGCAGATTGTCGCTTGCTGGGCTGTGATCGATGCTAACAACAGGAAATCCCTGGAATCCTTGCACGGGGATGCGCAAATGTCATCTAGACCTCGTGCCGCTTCGCACTTTACGGCGTTTCTTGTTCGTCGTTTCTTCCACCCACCACCCCGGTCATTCAGTGTAGAGTGCCGGAGGCATTCGTTCGTTCGTTTCTTAACTTTGTCGGTCTGCGACTACATCTCACTCTTTACGGTTTCCTTCATTTCGCTTCTATGCCGCATCCCGTTCCGACCGCTGGGAAAACATGATCCGCCGGAACCACGATGATTCGCATCACCACTACGTGGATCCTTCGCTCGAGTTGAACATTGGGCTATGGGCGTTGTTTGCTGGTGCATCACTCTTCCTGGCGCTCCGGATATGGATCAAAGTCACTCGTCGCCACGGTCTCTGGTGGGATGATCACATCCTCCTCGTTGCATGGGTAAGACACTTGTTGTGCTTTCAGATAGTCGTAGCTGACGATGTAACAGGTCTTACTTGCTGTCAACAATGCCATCATCACAACCGAGTATGCCACGGGCTATGTGACCGACACATGGGATGATCGAATGCACATACTTATCAACATTACTTCCTGTGGAACACTGATCAACCAATCGCTTACCAAAACCGCCTTCGCCGTCACTTTGCTTAAGCTGACTAAGAACTGGGGCCAATGGATTCTCTGGTTTATCATCGGCAGTATGAATGCATACATGGTTGCCAAGGTCATTCTCCAATGGGCAAAAGTGTGCGGCAAAGAATCCTACGACGTCTGGTACCGCTTGGATTTCTGCCTGGACTCGAAGTTTAGGGACGACTTTAAGGAAGGCGGCAACGTGTACAACATCATCATGGACTTTATCCTCGCAGTCTTCCCCTGGGTCATCACATGGAACCTCGACATGCGGAAGGTGGAAAAGATTGGGCTTTGTGTTGCCATGAGTCTGGTGCGTCGCTTCAAGTATGCCCCTATAATCCACCACTGACTTTGGAATAGGGAATGTTTGTTGCGATCGTATCTGCTGTACGCACAGGCTGGAAAGACGAGGGCAACGTGAAGGACGAGTGGTACTTCTGGCGCAACGCTCATTCCAACATTTGGTATTCTTCGGAGATCGTCGGCACCATCATCGTTCAGTGTATACCCGTGTTGCGACCTCTTCTCCGGGACATCAAGACTTCCCTTACATCGAAGAAGCTGGCGTCCACCGCAGAAGGAACAAGGCGACGCAGCCGGTACGTCCTTATCTTGTACCGTCGTTGTCGCAAAACGCTAACATCACACAGAGCTCCATCCCTTTTCGGCTTCGGTTTCGGCCCCGGCCCAACCATCGGCACCAAATCCACGCACAAAGCGCACATCTACTCCGATGGACGAACCACCCTGAACGATACGAAAAGCGAGAGCTCTCCCGATTCTTGGGACACGCAGGGTATCTACCAGAAAAGAGAGTTTGAGTTGACTACCATGGAGGTCAAAGCCCAGAAGGGGAACGAGATGGTGTAGATGGATGTAAATACGTTGGCCACCTACGGGCGGGTAATAGCTAGGATAGAGAATGGAGACGCTTCGCTGCGACCTATGTATGCGTTTCATGGACATTTTGAGTGATACGAACGATACGGTTGTTACGGTCCATATGATGATTAGGTCGCGATATTTGAGGGCTGGCTTGGAAGTTACGATGCAGCATCGTTGGCAGTTACTGAGTTGCGCAAGTCTTGCGCTCGATTGTTTGGCGCTTTTCGCCTTCTTTCTTTGTACATATTTGAGACGGGATCTGAACTACCTGTATCGTAGTTTGGTAGCTTCAATGAACCAGAAATAACATTTCGCAGTGTTCTGGAAGAATGCATCAACCCTCCCTGGATATCACCCCATTCTTCTCTTCGCCATATCTCTCCATCCCCATCCCGTCTCGACCCACGCGCAACTCCCACCATCATCTAATACTTCTAACCAGCTCCCTAAGATCGCCACCTTCAACCCACTTCTCCTCCCCTCCACCGCCAACACCCAATCCGCCTCCACCACCTCCACTAACACCCCATCCCTCTCCTACGTCGCCTACTACCCTCGCCGGCTGACCACCCACCACAGACCCCGATGCAATGACCATGTTCGCTGGTACAACGGTATGTGGTAATATCTTGACGTTTTCCTTAATGATAGCAAAGGGACCGATATTGCAGTGATGCCCAATGTGGACATGAGAAGAAATAGAGATAGCCTGGACAGTCGAGTTTGGTCCTGTTATCACTCTTAGCATAAAGTACACCACACCCATATCCTCCAATCCATCGTACCCAGACCCATGTTCCAACCTGACAAATGAAAAGAAAGCGAAATCAACTAGACGTACCAACAAAAACATTATCCCCAATCTTCATCGGATAATAATGCACCTGGCCCCTACTAATCCTGCTCGGCGGCTTAATCACGCTCCCCTGGCTGATGACCGTACAGCGCCCTATGCTGATGCTCGTCGGCGTCACGTCCTTACCAGACGAAGAAGGTGCCGAGCGTGTGGGGTGCAGGTCGCCGCGCAGTTGCACGTCGGCCATGATGACGGTGCGCCCGCCGAGCGTGATGTTGGCAGTACCGGTGATCGCGCTGCGGCGGGAGACTTTGTTGCCGGAATCCTGGGGGTGGTGTTAGTGGGGAGGGCCATAGTTCGAGACTGTATTGTGATGAAGTGAGAAAGTGAGGAAGATTGTGATGGGGAGAGGAAGTGAAGCATGTCATGTTTTTCTGGTGTTTTGTCGATGCGGAAAGGGAGGAGAGACATACGGTCTCGATGTATTCCCCCTTAGGAGCGGCCTTACGCGCTGCTGGGCGCGACATCCTGATAACCGATACGCTTCCTACTCTTTGCTATGCTTCCTTTGAATCGAGTGTGATGATAAATAGGCTACGTGTTGAAACAGAGACGCGAATGTGGTTGACGTGAAAGACCGATCTGTAGCGGAAGGTGTACGCGACCCAAGCTCAATTCCCAGCCAATCAACGCGTCGCAGCCAGCTCTTCGCGTGCGCATGGCAGGTAGTCGCGAATGACACCCCTTACACCTCGTTTTTCTGCCCATGTAGAATTCATGGACGGAGGATAGTCAGGGCTGCGGGTTCAGAGGGCTAAGGTTACCGTGAACTTTGTAGCCGACCCATACTCAAGTCTCTTGCACAACAAGTCGATGCGATCCACACATAGAAAGTATCGCGCTCTCACAATATACACCACAAACACACTCCATATCGCATACCAGACTCCAATTCCCGTCCACATATTCCTACTCCCCCATGCTCACCCAATCGCAACCTCAGCCTCAGCCTCACCCCCATCTCACATCATCGGCCCTACCACCCCAACACCATCGCTCAACATACTCAAAACGCAACACATCCCAAGCCCGGCCTCTCACCCCAATCAATCCCCCATCCTCTCAATCCAGGAACAGCAACACACGCCCGATCCCTCCTTCCCCAGCGCACCCTGACCCTGACCCTGCCCACCATCCTTGATTGACCCGGTACCCTGCGCCGTCCCTCCATGTCATGTCCGCGCTATTTCCATCCACACCCAATCCCATGATCAACCCCGGAGTTACCTCCGACACCGTTCACGTTTTTTTTTTTGCGGCTGGCGCACCGGCTGCATCGCCGCCAATGGTGCCGGCCGTGTTCCATGTCATCCGAGCGCATCCGGGGGATTGATGGAGACTCGCACGCTCGTATGTACACGTGGTGTGTGGTTGCATTTGGGTTAGTGCGTTAGTGCTTCGATCTGCGTACGAGTGGTTTTACGCGTAGGAGCTTGGCGAAGGCGGCGGCGGCGGCGGCGCTGCGTGGTGTGTTTGGGTTAGAGGAGTGAGGCTGTGAGGCTTAGTGTAGCTTGGGCTGGGCGCTGGGGTAGTGTGAGCATCGAGGTGTTGGTCATCGAGATAGCGGATTGGTTGGGGGCTTCTTGTGGTGTAGTCTACCGTGTAGATGTGCGCGGAGATGAGGACATGTCCAAGTCACGCAATATGTCTTTTGGTAGTTAGATCTCATTTCGTTGAAGGGTCCAGATCTTGATCTTGCTCAGGTGGCTTTTGGCTATCTTTAGGTTCAAAACGGCGTCGCCGCTGCTTGGTTCGAGAACAACGCCGCAGTGGTAAGCCACCCGCTAAGATGGTGACACAGTACACCGAGCGAATCAGAATGCTTGGTGAACCTGAATCTCATTGTAGGGGTTGCACCGGAGAAGGCGGTTGAAGTATCAGCGGCACATCGCGGAGTCACAAGACATAATGGAGTTTGGGGTGGTAAATTTTTCATTCGTGATGCAGGTATTCCCTAGCTGCGTGATCAAAATTGACTTTTTGACCCATTGTCCCATTTGCGCCGCCCATACCCTATACCCAGGTTGTCGTAAAGGATTGTTCGTAGTATCATCTTACTCTGCGCGTGTTACAGCCACCGCCGGGTCAGACACAATTGCTCACCAGCAATGTGCCTCGATACGTAGCGCCATGTGTACAAATTCCTAATAAAACCCGGAAAATCAAGATGAGAAGGAACGCCCTGCGTCCTGTCCCTAACGCCTGAAATGACAAAAAGAGGAGTAGTATTGGCAGCGATGTCGTCAAAGGTGAGCAGACGGATGGTGACACCACGTATCTCTGGAACCATCCACACCGGAATAATATGTACCTGGAAGACGCGGTGCTCTAGCTGTCGCTAAGCGACCGAAGCAGTGCGTCTGATCCAGATCAACGAAGCAAGCTGTACAAGAAAGTCCATCAACGCATGAGGGTGTGGTCGTTGTTTGGGAATGTCGTAACCCGATGGAAAATGTGTGTAAAAAAGGGTATCCGAGAGGCACACACGGTGCAGTGGGCATATCGACAGCCGAAGAAGTCTAGTACTGTACAAGCTCGAAGAAGGCAGATGGTTACTGGATATGAAGCGAGTTTTCTGCTCGTTGACTGATGTGCTGGGCATGCGCCTCGAGTGCACGAGCTTGGACATGGGTTACTACTGTCATATTAGCAGACGTTGTACAGGTTTTGAGCAGGCAGACTCACCAGGCCAGACAGCGGCCTTTGACAGCATGTAAGCCGTCACCATCAGCAACTTGGTTCCGTAACCGCAATGTCCGAGGTTGGAAAGACTACCCAGCATCGGTAGGTTGTTGGACGATATGTCGTAAGCCAGCTTCATATCAGCATGGTGGAGAATATCAGAGATCTTCTGTAGCAGCTTGATGTCTTCCTCTTCAAGGAGTACAACAGCTGGCACGCCCGCAAAATCAATCTCATCTCTACCGAGCACGCCCATATGACGGCCAACACGGTCTTGCACAGTTGCAACCCATTCAGCAAGGACCTGAGCGCAATCGAAAGTGCACAACGCGGATGAGTTGGGAAGCTCCCGAGCCGTGAAGTCAGCGTACGAGGCACCCAGTTTGTCTGCCATGGAAAGGGAGTCAGCAGCGTAGAAAGCGGCCTTTCGGAGATGCCTTTCGCGTTTGGACGACTGGGAGTTGGAGAAACCGTTTGCCGCATTTCCGGGACTGACGTGGTCCTGTGAGCCCATTTGGCCTGGAGAACCTGAGTTGAGATCCATCGATGCAAACCTCTCAGGTGTCCCGTCTGCTTGGCCGACGATGTCAATGCCTCTGGCGAGTTCGTTCGCCATGCCGTCAAAATCGCGCTGCCACAGGAGCTCCTTCGCGCGACCAAGGTTGACGAAGAGCCTGACATAGGCCAAATCTAGTAGTGGGATACAGTCGGCGGAAAGAGGACCGAACGGACTGGGGCGCTCAATACTGTGGTTCGGGTTGGCTCTCCACGCGACTTGCCAGGCCTTGAGAGCGGGCTCCACCTGAGCATGCATGGCCTCTGTCTCCTGGGCCTTCCACAATCGACCGTTGTGTCTGTTCCGCGTTTCCCAAATGTAAACGTGCATGGCATTGATCAGCACATAGCAACCGAATGTGCTGGGCCGGATGTCGCTCTCAGAGGGTCCGTTCATTGGCTGCCCGCCTGCGAATGCCTGGGGGTAGGAGTTCCGCATCCGTGAGGTGGTATTCCGTGAACTGGCTTCGAGAAGGTATGTCATGGCCGAGATGAAAGACAAACCGCGTTGCTGAGCGATCATTGGTCCGCCCATAGCCACCCACGTCTGAGGGCTGTCAACAGACCACAGATCCTCTTCGCAGGGTAGGTCTAGATGTATCTCTGAGTTCAGTATGCGTGGAGAATGCGCGTAAGCGGATACAAGCAGACTCGACATGGAGAAGATGGCAAAGTAAGTCCTCTTACGCTCTTCGATCTTCTTCCACTGAATCCACTGAGCGTGCTCGTCCACACTATCTGCATGTTGGCCAAACTGCGAGCTCGATTCGTCGGACATATCCACATTGTCGCCATTAGTATGATTGGGTGGACTGGAAGAAGTCTGCTCTGGAGCGGTTGGCTTATCCAAGCCAGCAGCTTTAGCAAGGCTTACAAGTGCTGCGCAATGGGTGCTCGCAACCTCAGCGGCCTGTCTATCGCCACAGCTGTGACCGAAGATGAGGTTGAGCAACATAGCTTGCACTAACCAGAGTGGTGGTTTGTTGATGTGGTCGTTTGCGGCATTCGACCCGTTGACAGCCGAGAGTCCAGCTTTGCGGCGCTCATCAAGGTAGAATAAAATCAGCTTCTTCGCAGCCTCAAACAATTCTTTTGCGACATTCTGCTCATATTCGTACAGAGCACCTATCGCGGCCATGGCAAGGATGAGACAGCCACCGCCACCAACCATGGTATCTTGGCTGTAGTTTCCGGCCGATCGAAGTTGGTATGTGTACGCCGGGGTATCAAAAGAAAGTGTGGGGATGTGCAAGAAAGGTAAGTGCGGGTGGAAGTAGTGGATGTATGCATTGACGTAGCGCTGGATGTCGACAGTGCTAGGGAGTATACCAGCCTGGACTGAAGGTTTCCCGGTACCATTGGACAGAGGCGAGCTGACTGCGGGTTGCGAGAATCTCCGTTGAGCTCCATGACCGTAGCCCATGGCTTGAGTCAAGTTGAACATCATAGCCTGCCGCGTAGAGTCTGTAATGGTTTCAGTGGAAAATGATGAGACAGAACTGTGCCTTGCGCTGCCGTTGAATGAGGAAGATGATATGCTGCGGGCATCAGAAGCGAAAGTCATGGGCGTCTGAAAGTACTGATTCGGCATACCGGGTATACCAGCTGAAGGGCTCATGGCCACTAAAGGAGGTGGAGTAGACGAGTAGAAATCGTTCTGAACACCCTGATCGCCTAGCTCTTGTGAAGTGTTGTGGTTCATCATAAGCTCAGGGAAGACCGGAGCCATGGCATCGAGTGTGAAGGCGGTTGGGTTGATGCTGGTGTGCGCAACTAGAGGGTTGTGCCACATGGCTGCTGAGTTTTGTTGGCTTGAGCCATCCAGCATCATGTCGTTGAAAGCACCCTGACTCGCAGTGCTGATGGCCGATGGCGAGGAGCCGTCAAGAGCCGACTCGTTGGCTCCGGTGAAGACCATGTTGCTGTCGATGCCCATACCCCAGCCGAAATCGTCTTCCTCAATAGGATTGTTGCCGGCGAAGGGATTAGCGAATTGCTTGAAGGGCGATTGTGGAAGTGCGATGCCTGCGTTGAAGTGGTGCAGCTGGTTCGGGTTAATGGTAGAAGCTGCTGAGGAGCCGAAGAACTTCTCGAGCTCACGGTCATCAGAGCCAGCCATGCCTGGAATGGGAGCCGTGCGAAGACCGCCACCCATACCGAATCCCATATGGGTGTCTAGTCTTGGTAGACCGTGAGACTGGCCATGGTTGCCGGCAGCTGTCGACATGCCCCTGTAGTCGAACTGACTAATCCCCGATAGGCTCGAATGCTGTGAGTGACCTGGGTGGCCTCCCCTGCCGCCAGCTATCGAAGTTCCATGTGTGGCGAGAAAGCTGTTGAGGGCGGTCGGGTCGATGTGACTGATGGTGTTTGCGCGTGGCCTCATGACATTGCCCTTGGCGCCGCCCGCATTGCTTGAGACTGAGTTCTTGCGTACTCGCGCGGCAGGGTTGGGCGGCAGGCCGGTCGTGCTTTCCCTACGTCCATTGCGGGGTCTTGTGTTGGTCGCGCCTTGTTGGTGGAGCTTCTGCTGGTGACGTAGGAGGAGGTCGCGTCGCGCGAAGCATCTCGTACACTGGGGGCACTCAAAGGGCTTCTCTTTTGTGTGGGATCGTTCGTGTCGCTTGAGATGCTCTAGGCGCGCGAATGAGCGTGTGCACGTCGCGCATACGTGCGGCCGGGGCTTGTCGTTCTTGGGCGGAGGGAAGGTCTGGACGGTGGGCGAGGTTGCGGGCTTGGCTGTAGATGCGGAAGCTGCGATTAGCCATCTTTGTCAGCTATCATGGTGTTGTGTGGCGGTCGCTCCTACTCACAGTTGCTGGCGCTGCCTGAACCGTTGGAGTCGTCGCCCGGCGAGGTCGCGGGGCCTGGCAGGCTCGTGCTTTCCACTTTCGCCATGATCATGTATCGGATTGGCAAAACACCAATCACGTCCACAATCGAGTCGAAAATACACCCGCCTCAAGGTGACTGGAAGCGGACTACTGATGGTACTGCAATGATAGCTGTCTTGGGTCGAGCTTGTTGCAGCTCGTGGGGCAGCAAGCTCTCGGAGTAAACAAAGAATCTACTGAATCAGAGGCTGCCAACACACACAAATGTCAGCGAATGATGAGGTACGACCAGCTGGAGCAGACGAAAGTACCTTGTATAGGCCTCTAAGGTGGAAAGAGCGTCTAAGAGCTTGTTTACGCAGCGTCTCGTGGCCGCAGCTCGTAGCAGTGGGATATCAAGATGGAATTGGATCTTGGGATGACAATGCTAATGTACAGCAAAAGCCAATTGATAGCTGCAGGGGACCTTGGTCGAAGTGGTCGGAGGTAGGCAAGCTGGGTACCTGGCAAGGACTCGCAACAAGAGCAAGCCTACGCTGAGGGAAGAAAGGTACCAGGAATACGGACGTGTGATGTAGTTGGATCGGTCCGTACATAGGTCGGCGTGCGTACGTGTCTACCGCTGGTCCCGGAGAGCGTGAAGCCAGTGCGGGAGGCCTGTGGTCAGCAGTAGCAGAGGCAGTGGCAGATGGTGGAGCTGGTTGAGCACGAGGGTCCAGCCTTGATGTAAGCGTCTGTACCAGCGGTGCTTGCTGGAGGCGCCGGCGGCTTTTGGCTGGTACGGCCCAAAAGGCTAGATTACAGCGCAGACACAACCTTCGGTCCCGGGCAGAGCAATTGGGCGACGACACAACGATTGGTCGGAGGTGCAGAGGGCAGGCCGAGTCTGGGGAATCGGGCACGGGCCAAGGTTCGCGGGACGATAGCTATTACAACGAGCAGCGAGAGTCAAGAAGCACGCAGAGCAAGTCGCACGCGGTCGAGCTGTGGCGAGGGAGCTGGAGGTGTCGAGATCAGGCACAGCGACGGCGACGGCGGCCTCGTCGAATTGTAAGCAGATCCCCAGACTTCACGGCTCGTAAAGCTTTGGAGCTAGGCGGCGAGTGTGTCATGCAACTGGCCAGCGCCCCAGGTTCTTCGACGGGCCTGCAAGCACCAGGGCTTCTCCCAAGTGGAGCCCCCAGCAAACGGCCATTCTGGCGCAGGGGTCCTGTCCGGAGTACTTCCGTTGCGATGCCCTCGCCTCTACCTGCGCGTCTGAAGAGGCAGCGATGGGCGTCTGCGATCAGCAGCGTCGCCTTCAGGACTACTCGCGGCTTGGCTGCAGCAACTGCGCCAGGGGCCCACAGCTATGGCCTCGGCTCCCTGTAGCAATCGTCTGCGCTGCAGTACTGTACACTGCACACCACCCACCTACGCTATTAGTGGAATCGACCTCGAAGAGCACGCCGCAGCATCTATAACATGCTCCCGACTGGGGCGGCTTCATTTCGCCTGGCGGAGATAGATTGTGGAGCTCCAATGGCCTGCCGGTTGCATATTAATTGGCGAGAGAGCTACTCGTCCCTGAGGATACCCAGAGTACCGCACGGGTCTAGAGGCACGACCATGCTCGGGCTTCCGAGAGCGAGTTTCAGCAGCCTGTCACCGATACTGGCGAACGATGCTGGGAGCTGCAAGATGCGCGCACAACAATGGGCCTCGCATACACGGCCCATGCAGCTGCGGCCGTCAAGCGCCTAACTATAGGAACGGGCAACTACTGACAGCACGCTATGCCGCCAGCGCGCCACTCAGCACCGCCGGGCGACTTCAATTGCTTTTACACAGGCGGATAGCTGCTTGCGCTGACATCGGTGAGGGCTGCAACACCTGCAAACTTCCCCAGGAAATCCAAGGTCGAGCCTGCAGAGCTTGGACGGCGGCAGCAAAGGCGGCTAGCCTGCTTCGAGATCTGGGGTAAAGCATGGACTGCCCAGAGACCCATGCCACATAGCGCCGCATGACCACGGCCTGCAAAGTTCCCATCGCCGTCGTCCTAGCCCTTGTCGCTGCTGCTCGACCCGCCCACCTATCACCGCCTCGCAGCGTTGATCCCGTCGTCTTTGGCCGTCTGTTGAGTACATGCGCTTGCTGCGAGAACCGGTACTGCAACGTCGCGAACCACAGTTGCCCCATCGTAGCAGCGGATGTGGAATGAGCCGATGGCAGCGACGACAAAAATCTCTCACGCCCTGTTCCATTCCGCAGGCCGCGGTGGGTATACTACTGCACCTGACCTTCGGCAGCCCAGGACCCTGACGTTCTCGGTCTGTCGCGTCGCCCTCCTACGCGTACTGGAGCATCCACCGCGCATGACGGCATCGTCAGGCTACTATCGTCTTTTCGGCCTCCCGCTACGCTCGCTTCGGCTTAAGCATCATGCTGCTTCGCCAGTCGGGTCTGCATTGCCAAATTCAAACTTCGGCTATGACCATGCTGCTATCTCGCAGTTGAAGTATTGCAAGAGACCCTAGCCAGTGACGTTGCGCTTTGTGGCAATGAAGATCGGCTGCTGGTGCACGACCACCGTAAGCTCGTGGCAGATCTACAATCGAACGGCCACATGGTGGAGCCACGGAGCAATCCTTCAGCGACACCAAAGCCATCTACGTCAATCGAAGCACTGTAGAAGATGTACCGAACGAGCAGGAGCAGCTTTCGACTTCCTACTGCTGATCGTGGCTGTAAATGTTCGCTGAGCCACTTAAGATCGTCTATGCAAATGCAGTTGTCAACGCACATACCACTCGATCTGCATCCCGGTCCTTGTCTATACTTTCTGACATCTCACCAGATTGCTCGCCAAACGCAAGTATCGATGATCGATAAATTCCCCGGCGAAATAATTTGCATGGCTCTCCTGTCACTTCTGCCGACAATCCCAGGTGGCTTGGCCATGGCATGAAACTTTGGGATTTATACAATTCGTCGCGATTGGTGCGAGGAGAGCAAATAACCACCGCGCGATAGCTTGTGTAGGGACCAAATTTGCCATGTTCGCATCTGCCAATGCACGTCTTACCACCGAGCAGCATTCTCGCGGCCGCGTAGCGACGACACGTCGGACTGCTCGTGCAGCATGACGTGCTTCCTTTGTGCAACCATCGGGACGAGTCTACAGCACGGTCGCGAACACGATGCCGACCGACCATGCAGATATCTAATGACGAGCGTATGCTTCTTCCCGTTCGCTTCAAGCCCGCTCGAGCCGATGACGCACGCCTAACCCGATAAGGTTATCCCGGCGCACTCCCCAGACAATTGCCCCTCGTACTTCATCTCGACGACTGCGAACCGCCAGCGGTGTTGCGCCCTGCAGCTCCACCTATCACACACCTGCATAAGGCACGTATGAGCCGTTTTCCGTTGCCATCCGCACTGGGAGCTGTTCGGAGTAACAGGTGCGAAAGCTGAGTCTGGAAGCATCACAAACACAAGCCCACAACAGATCAGCGTGCACGCAACGCAAAAGCATGGTGTTCCACTCAATTGCACGCAAGGTAACGGCACTACGTATTTTGCCTTAGGCGCAATGCCTCTCTTGTTCTAGTTCGCTTAACGCAGTCGAAAGATCACCCCATATTACATACTGCAGTCGTTTGAGCCTCGACGTTGAGCGCCCAAATATAACGCAGCATTGCTGACGCCCAGCAGTCTACCCACTGTATAGCTCCAGGAGAAGCTAGACCAGGTGGGGCTTGACACACGATTTGAAGCGACGCTAGGATTCTAGTCTGCAGTTCACGTGCACGCTTGGTACGTACCTCGCCGCATCCTAGGATGCACTGCTGCTTCGCCACCTAGAGCTCTGTACCTGTGACCCTAAGCGCGAGCGACTACTTGACGCTCAACCCTTTCGATTGAGTTGTCAAAGAGTCAGACCCGACGTCATGCGCACAGCGACACGATCCTGCAGGAGCTGCGGTACTTTGCACCGTAGTCGATTATCACCTACCGCTTGGCTTTCATTGCCATCTCCCGATAGGTCGAACTAGACGTCTTCCGCGGTAGCCGATACTACCTCTTAAGTCCCCGAGTTGTTGTTCCTGTGACACCTCCGATTATGGTAAGCTTTCGGTCTTTCGCTCACCCGGCTCCGCGACATCTTCAACATGATGTGTTGAGGCCGTAGGAGTATACTATTACGATTTCGAGGCGTTTGTCCACACTCGGGAGTAAGGGTGGCTGTTCTTTCGAATGCAAACCTGCTGCAGCATGCAGATGAAGCGAAGCTCAGCGGTTCGTCGCAAGCTATCCCAGGTAAATGCGACTCGAGATCTAGGGTCTATCCTAGCTGTCATTCCCGACCCTGTGGCTTGACACGTCCTCTTACCTGTTGAGTCCGTCTTTTGGCTTTATTCTCCCATTAAGTTGCGTAAGCACCGTTTAACTTTACGCATCCTTTCGGCTATTTGCGGTCGCCTCATCTTCTTCCAGAAACAAGTTCAGCCTCACGTGAATGAGGATTCCTTCACGGCGATGCCTATTTTCTCATCCCGCATCCCAACATCCCACGCCGCCGGGAAAAACCCTTTGCCTCCGCGCCCCAGAGTTCTCCACACAAGATCCACCCATCTATACCAGGAAAAGAAGCCCACGGCTCAACAGCGGCAGATGAACAGGCTACTAGCCATCCGCGAACCTACTAAGTGGATCGATCACGGTGGCTATGTAACGTCACGGCGTCCAGCTCCGCGCCTCCTATTGCGAACGGGAATTCGTTACGACGCGGATACTTACTCCGAGGTATTTTTGCTACAACCTATACTTGCATCGTGTGGCAAGTCAAGAAAGGACTCTTCACGGCAACAGGCAATCCGGTTACGGGATACCGTTCGCAGCTCCTGCATGCTGTTGTATGACCTGCATAATGTTACGCAGCCTGCTGACGCAACACCAAGTCCTTTTTTGCGCAGCCCTTTTCCAGTTTCACACGACCGGTATCTGGCATGCATGCGAGAATGTGTATACCGATGTTCGGGCGAGAGATAGGGTTTCGATCTGGGGTGTGAAGGCTAGGCCTGATTGATCGCTGTCGGGACGGCAGGTGATGGTATGACGGCATGGCGCTGGGTGCGGAACTGGCCGCTCGCATCACGTACCGAGTTGCTCTCCCACCTTGCGATCTGGAGGGCTTGCGAAGATCTTCGGGACTTTATCGCGTTTCTTTGGGGACTAGTGGTGTGGAGGTGGTGTGGGCGGGAGGTGTAGAAGAGCTTGGAGAGCTTAGATGACGACGTGCTTCGAACAACGAGTGATGACTGCTCCGTCGTACATACGACAGTAGAAGGAAGTTACAGCTGTATCGTCCTGACCCTGAGTCTCTCTCTTTCGCTTCTTCGTCCGACTAACTCATACCTATGCTACCATGCGCAGTCTAGTCAGACTTTTATCACGACAAACACACCCAGTATATCAGAGCGCAACATGCATGCGCGAGTTCATTTCCCTACCATTTAGCTGTACAGTCTTAACATCGCTTCCCGTATTCGGTCTGCATCACATTCTCACCCTCCACCAAAGACAGCGGTCCATCAAAATCATGGCTTGACGGATTCGCATTTGCATATAAATTGGTCGTCTTCGTTCTTCTCTTCTTTCCTGTCATAACCTACTTCTACATTATTTCAGAACAAAATCCACAACAGAGGATACCGATGGCGTTTGGCGCGGCTTTCGACTCAAAAAAGGTCAATGCATCGTTCATGTTGTCGCGCGATCCTCTGAGACACTACACTCTCAGCTTCTCGAAAACACGGTTCCTACAGTGTTCAAAACTATATGACGGCAGATTGATGTCGCTGAGTCTTTCTTCTGCTTTGCCCAAAACTGAAAAGTCAAGATTGGACATACTATGGCGAGCGCGAAAACAACTATCGATTGCCTATATGTGGACGACTTCCGTTCCGACTCTACCAAAGCTTCAACGTTCCTGAACACTTGAAAGATAATCTGGGACTATGCATGGGAAGCACCGGGAGTCTTCTCCTCTATCGATGTCTTACGCCCTCTCTTCGCTTTACACCTCGGAACCAAAAGCGCATTGAGCTCTTCCAAAAACTTCAGATCGAGCACCTATGTTTGCTCTGTTCTGAGGCAAACCCATCACTAAAATTACCATGGCGCTGTTCGATGGAAAGATCGTTTCTAGAATTCATGTCATCCATACCATGTCGCTCCTGCGAGTACTTGCGGCGATGCGAATGTCCAAAGAAAAGGACAACACTGATGCCTGATGTTGCGCAGGCGCAGAAAGAAAGAACACACACCTTCGCGCCATGCGCTTGCTATAAATACACCAGGATAGTTCTCATGCTTCCTTTCTCTTCTTTCTTTCTCCAAACATCTGGCTTGCGACTTCCAAAAGTGGATGTTTGCCAAGATATGGTGCAGGAAACTCGAAAATACGCAGACATGCTGCGAGTATCTGTCTGGGAACGCAATCAAAACGAGAAAGCCACTGCGTATGTCTAGAGTCGGCGGTGGCTTTGCGAAACACTAAAAAGCCTACATCGACGACTTATAGCTAGAGAAATAGTTCAAAAACGCACCCAAGACACCCTGTGTAGTCGTTCTGCCTTTTTGAGATAATAAGGGCCTAAAAGTCTATGAAGGGGTCTCATGTGAGTGGAGAGCGGCACTTCCAAGATTACATATATATACGTCCTCTCAACGCCCTTCCCCTGTTCTTCTTTACACACACGGCATTGCACTTTGTCTCAAAACAGCAGAGGAAAAACTCATGTTTCTCGAGATCTCTTTCCTCCAAAAATATTTTGATAACATTCCATAATTTGACCAAAAGTCCACGCCGATATAACAGTGATTCCAGCATGAGCCCTACATACAGAAATAATGCACAGTCTAATCCATGTCGTATCAAAGGCTGTAGTTTGCTACATAGCATCCAGCCCTTTCGTCGCTCAACATTGCGAAAGCAATCAAGCTGCTTTCTATCCTTATAGCACAAAAAGAGATTAAGGCGTCATGTATGTTCTAAAAGGCAGGATATAACTTATTACTGTGCCCGTCAGTATAGGTATATAATGCACTTCCTTGCGCGACTCTTTCCTCTTTACTTCCTCTCGAGTTTCAACACACTCAAAGCGTTCCTTTACAAAAAACAGCCATTAAAATTTTATGTGTGTAAGAAAGATTCCGCGGTCTTTACTCTAATAAAGTAGCCGTCTTAAAGCTACACAAAATAAACCCTCCACCAGATATGTCTGCTCAGGTCTTGCTCTCAAAATTCTACGGTCGAACACCTGCCAAGCTTGTCCTTTTCTGCCCCGATCTTAATCAAAAGAATTAACCGTCGAGCCGATAGCGAGTTTTGTCGCTGAGATACGGAGTTTCTATCCGATTAACTAAAGTAGGCGATAATCGCTGAATAACCGTGGGCCGGGCTGGAGCATACAAATACCTCTCTGCTGCCCGCTCTTCTTCCTTCCTCAGTACGCCTTTGTCTGACTTTACCGAAACGACTGGAGAAAGTGCCTATGTCTCCAAAACTTACATCATTTAACATGATGTCTCTGGTTGTTCTCTTCTTCTGCTCTTTCAATCGAGCGTGTTCAAAAACATCAAATATTCATCATATGTGAACTTGGGGAAAAGCAGTCCATAGAATACAAAAAGCGACGCTCTCAGCCTGTGTCTTTGTGCTGTTCGACGAATAAATCTACCGGTTGCTCTGCACTTTCTCTTTTCATACTAAAGCGTGTTTAGCCATCACACCAAAAGTCATGGACGATGTCCATATGTCGTCGGAAAAAGAGCTACGGGCGCCCATCGGATGGCTTTGCCCTCTTCCTTTCATCTCTATGTGTCTGAATCCTTACTGCTACGATATCGTTACCTAAGTACATCAGTACTGCGGCGCAGCATCCAAAGCGTCCTATATCTACAAAATCTGGACTGATCCCAACAAATTCCCATTCCATTACCTTCTCCAAAGCACACCGTATGTGCTACTTCATGGCAAAAATATAAGTCCAACACAGGCATTAGTCGCTGCCTCCTCATAGAATCACCGTATGTTCAGAAAGACTCAAAGATACAAGAAAGGCTCGCATGTCTCTAAGCGACGAGGAACGCACTCGATGAAAAGAGACCTTCTCTTCTTCCTCTCGAACACTTTCCAAAAACACAATCACCATGCTCTCATGGAAAAGGCGGTACAATGGAAAACTTTGGTATCTCCAAACTCTGGAGGTCTACCGGCGATGCGAGCGAGAGGCGCGCGGCCTTCGTAGCAATTTCGAGATACTCTCTAGTGCTACGGGTATATAAGCACTGCTCTTTTATCTGATCACGCTTCTTTAGTTCCCAATTATCGGGACATGCTTGTCGCAGTATACAATCATTGTATGCAGAATTTAGTTGTGGCACCTTGGCTGTCCAAAATAAGAATCAACAGCATTCTGCAGGCAGAAGTCGGGTCTCTGTTGTACCGGAAGCTACCAGTCGAGCATCAGACATGTACCCAATCCAGTCTAGCTCTTACTCGGGCTCGGTCGCCCGCCGCCGATTGTCTTTTCTCCACGTCGGTCAGCCCGCCCGATGCACCCCGCAAACCACTCCGCATCGTGGGCCGTCCACAATGACCAGACCCTTGCTCGGTAGATTTTGCAAATTCATTGCAGTTAACTACTGACTCGTTGAGAAAACTTTCGGTGATCGTCACCGACGCTTGTGCGTATTGACATTCTACGGAAGTTACGATCGGCCCGAGAGCCATGCGCCATAAAGTACAAATACTTCGCATATTATCACGAACAAGCACTTCACTCCTTCTTACGATCCTGAAGTCTCTGCCATGCTGCACTTTGCTTACACACAGCTCACGTTTGCCGCGTTATTAGCGGCAGCACTTTCTAGCCCTGTGGACCATGACAGTTGTACTTCGTTACGACACAGTGTGGACTACGTCGTCAGCTCCAGTCGTGTAAACATTGGTGGAATAGCAGAAATATCAGCTGTGGCTGCTCAAAATATCACGGAGACAAACACAGCTTCCTTCTGCCGTGTTGTTGGACTCATGCCATATGGTCCAAATAACACACTAAATTTTGAAGTCTGGCTACCCGAAAACGAGACTTACAACGGGCGCTATTTATCTGTCGGTACGTATTGAATCATTCAGGCCAGTGCTTGTGTCTCGTGGTTGCTGACATCATCATGAAGGCAATGGCGGACTTGCAGGCGCGATAGATTACCAGGCAATGGCCACGAATCTCAACTCTGGCTTCGCTGTTGGAGGGTCTGTTTTTGTCCCCTCTGTATCCTGTCATGTTGAGCTAACTCATAGGCCTCAAGGTGTGACTCTGGACATTTGGTTTCCGAGAACGGCGTTTCCGAGCCAGGAAGCTATGTTCCGTTCCTTCACTCATATGCCCAGACCGCAGCGTGGATCCGGGATTCGATCGCGATGTTCACTGTACCAGCAAAAGCCATCACAGCGACTTTCTTCCGAAACCCGCCAAGGAAGTCTTACTTCTCAGGCTGTTCTACAGGTGGTGCTCAAGGATACGCACTGGCCCAGTACCATCCCGAGATCTTCGATGGTATTGTTGCAGGAAGTGCCGGCAACTGGTACTCCCACCTCATCCTTTCGTTTTTGTGGAACGGCCTTCACGCACAGAAGACTGGTGCATTTCTAGCCCAGGACGTACTCACGTTTGCAAGGGATGCAGCACTGGAGAAGTGTGATGACATTGATGGCGTGAAAGACGGAGTGATCGACGATCCAAGCAAGTGCGACTTCGAAATCACATCACTACTGTGCCGGTCCGGGCAAACTCAAGTTGAGAATAACAGAACGACATGTCTGAATCAGACGCAGCTTGCCACTTTTGAGGCGTTCTACGCTGGACCTGGGGCCGATGTATACCCCGGGTTTGCAAAGGGATCGGAATCCGAATGGCTTCTGCTGGAAGAAACTCTCTACACCGCGTATACAGTACCTATATTGCAGAACCTTGTCTTCAAGAACTTGAGCTACGATTACACTACTTTCGACTTCCAGAACGATGTCAAGACTGTGGACAAGGTTGCAGGTCCTTTAATCACGGCAATATCCCCAAGACTCGATGCATTCAGAGCTCGAGGTGGAAAACTTGTCGCATCGCAAGGTTTGTCGTCCACCAGATTTACACAAGCACGAAATCAGACTTACGCGGATAGGCTGGGCTGACCCTTTTAACGCGCCTACTTGGCCTATCGATCAGCACAACGAAGCGAAAGCCATCTACGGCGAGGCACAACTTAATGATTTCTGGCGCTTGTTCATGGTCCCGGGTGGTGGTCACTGCGGCCCCGCTGCTAGTTATCCTCAGGTTCCTGGAAAGTACCACTCTCTCGAAGCTCTCATTCCATGGGTAGAGGATGGCGTAGCTCCTGAGTACGTTCTGGCTACGGAGCCTTCAGATGGAAGCAACAGGACAAGGAGGCTTTGCCCATACCCACAGCATGCAGTGCTGGAGGGCCACAACGCCGACCAATACGAAGCATATACTTGCATCGATTAGTGGAGCAGCCATAATCATATAAAGGGGCATCGATATCCTCGCGAATACATCTTGGAGATGGGGGTTTCTGCTCTCAATCGCTACTCCAAAACCGCCGAACCTCTTTGTCATGTTGCTGGGAAAACAAAACTTTCCAGAAGATCTACATGTGGAAGTTTCTCCTGTCTCCAAAATTCTCATTCCATCAAATATCTGCCAAAACAGAGTCGTTATGCATGAGCCTTTATGCATGAGCCAGGTCGCGGAGAGAACAGAAACTTGCATCAGTTTCTTCAGGAATAAGAGAAAGCTTGTGCAGATTGGCAATATGTCCTCGCTTACCAAAACACCTCAGAAGTGGGTGATGTCTTCCTGCTGTACTGTCTCTCCCACATATATAAATCGCCTCGGCCTCGTACTACTTCAGTTCTAGACATCACTCCCTCTTATCAGTTCACCAAAACGAAAGTATTGTCTGGTGATGTTTACGAAAAAAAAATAACGACTACGAGCGCTATGTGTCTCCTCCTGCTTCCAAAACACACCTACATGCCTTCCATGGAGACGGAGAAACAGACGGGATAGCTCACCTGTCAAAATAATGTAGTCCGAAAAGTTAGAAAGATCCATGGTATGTTTTGGTCAAGAAATTCTGGGTCTCTCTACCTGGACATATCAGCAGCGCCATCAGTATGGCGCTCGCTTGGCGGCTGCTGAGTATATAAACCTCTCCAGCTTACACTCTTTCTTCCCACTTCATCAACACATCCTTCCGCTTATTCTCCAAACAGTCGCCGAGGATTGTTATGTCTCGGCGGACTGTGGCTGCCGTCACATCTACCGTCTTCCAACCGTCCCTCTTTCCAATCAACAAAATTCGCAGCACGCAGTTATCATGAGTGCGAAGAAGAGTTGTCAAAAAGCAACTTCAGGGCTTCAGCATGGTCACTAAAGTCAGTCTGGATTGATTTCATGTAAGAAAAGAGGACTATCTGTTTTCAAAACGACAATCGACTTCCACATGGCCAACGGGACCTAAAACGATACTCGGCAAAGGTATGTCTTCCGCTCCGTCCTTTGTTGTGTAACCAAAACAATCCAGAGAGGATTCATGGAGAGTGAGCAGCTTCGCGAGAAGTCCACGAGAACTGTTCATGATTCTTTCAGACAAAACGAAGCCCCACATGTAAGCTCCGTTTCGGGTTTCCAAACTTGTATATAAAGACCCATTCCTCCAAGTCTTAGACATTATACCACCTCGCTTCTCAATCCAAAAAGCTACCCTTCAGCCGCATGTGCCTGGAAAAGTACCGCAACCACTGTCATGGTGGTCGCGGTCTGTGGGAGAACGACTAAATGAGCAAAATCGACAAAAGCGAATAACATGTGCTGTCTTTCGGTGCTGCGGAGTCTTAGGATAACGCACGTCATATCCCTGATACATCATTTCAAAAGCGCCAGTCATGTTACTCATGTCTGCATTTCTCTTAGAGCCGACCGAAGTCTTGATCATACATAGTCCCCGTAACCACATGTCTGTGATCCGGTGGTTATATCTCAAAAACACCACCCATCCCCACCCTAACATCAACGAAGTCCGGTCTCCACCCTTTATACTGCACCAAGCCCCGTTTAACCTCCCTGACTCTCTCAAGTCTCGTCTTGCCCTCCTCTTCCTGCGCCTGCCTAAACGCATCCTCATCGATCTCAAACTCATCCAAACTACCCAGGCTCTCTTGTCTCGGCTTCGGCTTGCTCGCTGCGTCGCTTCGTCGATGCGCAGGGTTCTGACCGGTGAAGGCTGAGATGCCAGACTGAATGACGTCCTGGAAGGAGGAGTGTGTGCGGTTGGGGAGGGCTTGACGGGATGGCGCTCCGGATAGGTCGACGTCGTCGAAGCTATTGGAGCTGTTGTAGGGGTGTGAGGCGTCGGCTTGGTCGTCGATGGGAGGCTGCATGTCGCGGCGACGGTCGCGCCATACGCCACGGCGGAGCTCGAAGTTCTCTTCCTCGAGCTCGCGCACTTTAGCGAGGAGACGGTCGCGCTCTTCGTCTAGGAGCTCCTGAACACTAGAGTCTTCGATCGAGCCGAGATCTGCCTTGCGACGTCGCTGCTCGGCCTCTCGAAGGCGCGCGTTCTCGTTGCTGAGGCCTGTTATGCGGGTTCGTAGCTCGGTAGCTTCGCGCTCAATCTTCTTGTGCTCTTGCAGACGCGTTTGGTTTCGTGAGTCGTTGTCGCGGTGTAATTGTGTGAGGGTTTCGATCTTCTTCTCAAGCAGCTCTGCGCGCGATACTGAGTCCGAAGCCTTGCGGTTTGCCGTGCCCAGCTCAGCCTCTAATTGTGCAATGCGTGTCTGCGCAGAGTCGCGATCCGAGCCATCCTTCTCTGCCTGGTCACCGGCCTTGTCCAGGCTCGCTTTCAAATCTTGTAGCTCAGTCTTCGTCGAGCTTGCTTCTTGTTCCGCCCTTTGCACTGCAGATTCCAGGCTTGTGATCTTCGACTGAAGCTCGTTGTTCTTGTTCGTTTGCTCTGACAGCTGTCTGTTGACGTTCGATATCTCCAGCTCGAGGGACTCGATAGTCGCGGACTTTGAAGCGACCTGCGCGTTCAGATCGTCGATGGATGCGCTTTGGCTAGGCGATGCGGTCGACGTACGGCGTATGGACTTGTTGCTCTGCGTTTGCGCCTGCGCAAGTTGTCTCTTGAGCGACTCGACTTCGGCTTTCTACAATGTATGTCAGTGACCTGTGCCATATTCTTCTGATTTCATGTAGACATACCAGCTTGTCAGCCTCCTTGCCTTTCTCCACCGCGAGCGCGACATCTCCTCTGCCTTCTCGCAGCTCCTCCAATTCTTCCTCGCCCTTCTTCCATCTGGTCTGATTCTCTTCGACTTCGCTTGCCAAACGCTTGTTCTCCTTCTCGAGCTCCTCAATCTTCTGCGCTTGTTCCCGGTAAACCTCGCTTGCAACCCCTCCTCCAGGCGACAGAGGTCCACCAGCGGCTCCGGACCGGTAGAAAGATTCAGAGCGCTGTCGCGAATCAACGGCGACTGAGGGCTTGCGGCCGTGCGACGGCTTGGGTACAGCTAGCTCCGAGGGCTCGTCATCGTCCTCTGCTGGCGGCTCCGGTACGCTTGTGGCTTCTACGGGTTCTGGCGCAACCTGTTCGGGCTTCTCTTCGGGAGACGTTGCTTCGGTCGGGGTTTCAGTCGAGGCTTCTGCTTCGGCGGGTTCCTCAGTCTTGTCTCCCTTCTTCTTTCCTCCACCCGCCTTCTTCGCCTTCTGCTTCTTCAATTGTTCATACTATGTGTATTTGTCAGTTTCGTTCTAGCTGTGATGAGCCTTTCAAACTTTGGTTACGGAAGACACCATTTCCAACTGCATCTGAGCAATGGCAGCCTTCAGAAAGTAATGAGACATGTAGAGGGAGGACGTACGCGTTTCTTCGCCGCTGCGATCTTCTCCGCCTTCTCCTTCTCTTCGTCTGCCATGTTTCTTCGCGACCGTGTTGACGGGGTTGAGGATCTGGAGGTAGCTGTGGAGCTGTTGAGCTGTTGCGGGGAGCTCCAGTCGTCACTGCTCGGTGATGCCAACTTGCCCGCACCGCGAAAGCGCGCTAACGCGAATCGAGACTAACTGCATTTCACGATGCTCGAGCCTGATGCGCATTCGAGGAAGGAACTTCACGATTGAGAGTCTTCTAATGTTTGATACCTCCCATGGACTTTGAGAAATGTAGAACATTCACGCATCACCCAAGTCTGTTTTGACAGCGCTGACTGTAGTACTTCGGACCTACAAGGTATGTGTATCCCTCCAAAATACCTGGAAACCGCTCTACATTAGGAGGCAGCCGTAAGATATGTTCTACCTCAACTATACAATCTGATTTACATCAGGATTCATGGCAGCCCGTACCACCTCATCCCCATGCTACCCTCAATCTTGCTCCTCGATGTCATCAACCCCATACAGTACAACCCCAAAGACACATCTCCGTCTCCCTAGCAACACACCCCAAACACCCTCACCAGCACAGCCTCAGCACCACCCCTCGCTTCGCCATCTATCCCGCACCCCAGATTCTGAAACACCTGCACCCGCTTCGCTTGACTCGTACCTGCATCGCGTCACTCGTCTTGACTCACTAATCACCACCTGACACTCCCGAGGTCCATCTACAAATTAAATGATCACCGCCGCCCCTGCATATCCTGCCAACCCCACAAGCACAACCTCCAACACAGATAAATGAAAGTGCGGGAGCGAGACAGGAACAGGAAAAACGGTCGACCCCCGGCCGTACTATTGATAAACGGCAATCCTTCATACAACAGTGCGCAAACCTCGGCGCGGAGGTTTCAGCATAATGGGGGCGCGGCTTTCGTAACGACGGTCGCATGTCCCTTCCCGCACTACTCTATGTCACTTTACACTTTACCGTTTAGACGGCGTGGTCTGACTAAGTCCCTGCCGTGCATGTGCGCCGTGGCGGCTCGCTCGGGGCAAGTGAGATGAAATCTTGGTTCTTGTCCCGCTGTCACGCGGGCGATGTGGTAGATTGTGAGGCCAGTGCGCGATAACGGCTTTGCATGAGCTGGTGGCCAGTTCGCGCTGGTTGTCCTGATAACGGATAGTGATGTGGACAGGCATGTTGGCGTCAGAGACATATTGCAGCGGCTCGAGGTAAGCGATGGATGAAGAAGCGAGATTTGCATTGTCACGAACAAGCGGGAGAGTCACTGCTGCAGTGATTTTGGGAGTCACGAGAGAGAACACAAGGCCATGTAGATGATTCATAGTTTGATTGTTTTTCAAGATTGCAGCCATTCATCCAGCTCAACCCACTATCTATCCTTTCAAAAGCTCATGGTACAGATTGCCCAACGAGATTTGTGCCGCCATGTTCAAAATACATGTGTCCCACCATCCTCAGCTTACTACAGCATACCCTGATGTATGTACTGCTTCATAATAAACGACTGTCAAGAAAAGGAAGCAAAGAAAGAGTCCTGTCGTGAAATGTCTGCCAAAGGGCAGAATCGACCGTCTCTGAGAGAGCGTGTGGACGGTATAAGCAAATATATACCTCCAATAGAGTGTGGAGCAAGGAAATTGAATGTGCGGTCGGTGTATGGCTACCGCCGCAGTGAAAACCAGTCAAAGTATGCCAGGTGAGGTCCCATGCAATGATGCAAACCACAGGAATCCTAGTAAACTCGTCCTCCTAGTACTCATAAGGAAAGAGATGCTGTTCAATGAGAGTAAGAAAAAGTCCGGTTCGCGTATGCATCGCAGGTTGGTAATGCGCCATTAAATATTCATCGCTTGTAAACTCCGTGGTCATGCGAGAGGAAAGAGGTGATGTATGTGCTCATGGAAGCACAGCCATAATGTCATATGATGTGGAAACAGCTACTAGAAAGCAAACTGCAAATCGTCGGTTGAGGCAAGAGCCAAAGATGTACAAGTCGTGACAATGATGAACACTTCAGGTCTTTGATGGGGAGGAATCTCGGGTGTGCTGGAAGAACTTTTTCAGTCTGCTTCCGATGTTCTTCTTCTTCTTGTCCTTGGTGGGCTCGCGATGTTCTGACTGAGGACGCTGCTCAATGGAAAGCTTGCTGCGCTCGCTGAACGAGGAAGAAGAAGTTCCCATCAGCCTAGAGAGGCTAGCAATGCTAGAGCGCTTGCGACGGCGGGACTCAATCTCACTGGGATCAGAGGAGAGAGAAGATGTGCGGTCGCCAAATCGACGGGGACTGACAAGCGGGAATGCGTTCTGCATTGCACTGGTCATCGTCGACCTGGAAGAAGTCAGAGACGGGACCTCCGTAGAGATGCGAACTTCAGGTCCAGGCTCGCCAAAGCGGGGAGAAGGCATCACGGGGTAGTCGGTCATCGAGGAAGCTGCAGTGCCTCCACGGCCGTTATCGAACGAAATCTGACTGGATCGGCAGTCTGGCGAGGAGAACGAAGAAGTAACCGTGTCGGGTGTCATGAGACTTTGTTGACCCAGTGGGAGCGACAAGTTCATGGCAGGTTGATGATGCTTTGGCGAATCCTCCATTGGCTGAGCGGTGACAGTGGAGTCGGACGAATGTGTAAGTGATGATGTGCGGGGCTCCTCATGATCCTCCACAACTTCAAAGGGTTCCGAGGCCTGCGTTTGCTCAGAGACGTTCTCGCTGGACTCAGCAGGCACTGCTCGAGGAGACAGTGGCTCAGATGCATCAACGTCGTCGTGCTTCGCAGTGCGCTTGATGCCAAGTCCGTCGTTGAAGTTCCAGTTGATAGCAGTGCCCTCCTGCTTCGCATCTGCCTCCACGACCGAGATCTTCGGCTCTTCAGGTTCTGCAGCAGTAGACTTTGCCTTTGCAGGAATCGCCAGAGTCAGGTCGTCTTCTGGTTCCTCCTCTTCGAACACATCGGCCATAGGCGAGGCATTAGCAACTGCTGATGGTCGGTTCTCAAAGGGTACCAATTCAGGTGCGCTCTCCGTCCTCCTGTGCGAAGGTGCAATGCCGCCAGCACTGTGCATAGCTCGTCGATGTGCCGAAAAGCCCCGCTGGTGGGTTCGAGGGCTCGTGCCGTTGGGAGTGTTGAAGGGTCCAAGTGCGGCATCAAGGTCGATCACCGGGCTCATGATGTCAGAATCAACCCGCTTCAGCTCACGTGGTTGCCACGAAGCGTAGTCGGTGTCAATCTTCGGCAGAGGAACTGAGTTCTCGGTGGGGGAGACGATGGTGACTGTGGTGTCATCATCAAAGTTGGGCTCAAAGTCCATCTCGTCTGATTCATCGGAGTCTTCGGTGTCCATGCCCGCATATGGTGGTGGTGTGGGAGATCGTGCCTTTGCCTTTTTGCTGTGCTTTCCTTTCCTGGTGATGATGGAGTTTGCCCATGACTTGACTTTCCGGGGCTTGCGACCGCTTTTGCGCGACGCAGCTTTCGGCTTTTCGGCGACCTGTGCTGAGTCGTCATCTTTAGTGGGTGATGCTAGAGGTGTGTCGAAGGATTTGGAGAGGGCAGGATCGGAGGCACTGGTAGGAAGGGTAGGAACTGAGTTATCACTGCGATCCTTTTGGAAGAGACTGCGTCGCTTGGCTTGCACTTTCGGGATTGGCGCAGTTGGGGAGATGGGGGAAATGGCGGACGTGGGTCGCTTGCGTTCCATGACCTCACCATTTAGGCGGCTGCCCATGAACTTGTCGAGCACCATTCCAGCCGTGCTTGGTCGGTCCTCGTCTTCAACTGTGTTTAGGGTTGTGCTAGGGCGTCCTGGTCGCACAGGCGCCGGGCTGCTGCAACTGACAATCGAGGACAGGCTGTTGGCAGCTGAGTGTCCCCTGATGGTTGAGATTTCAGTCTCGGAGGAGATGGTGGAGAGCGGACGAATGGTCTCGATTCTATCGGAGAAGGTAACACGGGCCCTTGATGGTGGTCGCGCCTCATCGTCTGCGCCGTTTTCGCGTAGCGAGGGTTGCGAGACAGATCTGTTGAACTTGTGGCCGAAAGCGAACTGATTGCCCTCGGAGGGTGTGTTGGGCGCGCTGCCCGTTCGCGCTGGAGCAGGTGGGTTCATGATGGTTGTGAGGTCGTGAGAGGAGATGGCACCCGAGCGACGATGAGCGTGTCCGCGACGACCCGCTGGCGGACCCGGACGCAGTGTCGAACTTGGTGTAGGAAGAACATCTTCTCCCTTTGTCGGGCTGCTGCTCATCAGGGCGGTGCCGCCAGGTCGTACGTCACCGCCAATGAACTCGCTGCCCCCGCGTCTGTGGCCATGTGCCGGCTTTGACGGCGATACTGGTACAGGCAGTGTCGCCGGTGACTGTGGTGGTGAAGATTCGATGGTGGCTGGCTTTGCTGGTCCTGCCGGATTGAAGGAAAAGTCTGGTAGAGCGTTGATAGACTTCTGTCGGTAGTGCGGCATGGAGCCTCGACGACCAGCTGGATACGCTTGCAGAGACATTGGCCGCGAGTTTGTGGGTGCAGGCTCTGAAGAGGCGGTATCTGGTCCTCGCATGGGGAAGGAGAATTCCGGGTTGGGGATGAGCTCAATGGGGCCGGCATTGGAGTGTTGTCGACGCTGGTAGAGCGGTGAGCCAACACCAGCTTGCGACTGTGTAGCCCGGTGTCGTGGCAGGGCAATTTCGGCCATGGTGAACTACTAGCTGCCCTGTCGGACGCAGCGATCTGCGACGATGGGGCTTGACGAGATTAGAGATGGTACCGCCAACGGACGCGCAGCACAATGCTTAATGTGCGAGCTAGACGGGTGGTGCGTTCCAGGGACAGCTTGCCGGACGCGCGAGGACAGAGTGTGGTTGGACGGGTGGGGAATGGGGTGCTACAGGCGTGGGCACAGCGGGCGTGAGACGAAACAAGCGCTGTCGAGGTACAAGAGCTGACGCGATTACTACTGACACATAACAGTCAGCACGCGCAAGAGCAGATTGCAGGACCGGCTGTGAGGTTGTGCGAGGCGTACAGTATAGGTCGAGGTAGTGCTGCGGGTGGAGTGGGCAAGTCGGTAGGCTGCCGTGGTGGTAGTCGCAGTGAGTGAAGCCAGTACACCCAGGATTAAGGAATGACGGGGGAAATGAGCGGACAGATGCCTAGAGTCGCCTCAATTAGTGTGAGTAACGACAATGGGCTCCAGAGTGAGGTTCGGCAGGGCGCGACGGGGACGACGGCGAGGTGGTGACGGTGAATTGGCGGAGGTGGGTGGGAGACGAGCACCAGGGCAACTGTCGCTTTTGTCGGTCGTTCCTTCCCAGGCGGGCTCCACGCTAGCACGCACCACCACACCGCGCAGGGATCCCCGGTTCGTGCTTTACCCATGCTAATCGTTGTCTCCCTCGTAATTTCACGCCTGATCCACACGATGCCGCGACGCGCTGCCAGGTACCAGCCAGGCACCTGTCGCTATGTGTTGCTTTTGCGCGCACGTCAGTCGACCTGTTCCCGCACAATACAACAGAGGGCGCCGTCGCAGGGCCATCCCTCCGCGGCAGCCTCACACGTGTAGGAGTCACGCCTCGATGCCGGGGCGACGTGGGAGCAAACCCTTCCAGCGCTCTGCACAACCATGATGTAGCAGTCCCATCGGTTAACCAATGCCTGCCGATAGTCTGCTAGAGTCGGCCGATAGCTGCTTAGCCTCGTGTAGTTTGCCAGTTCAGTTCCCACCAGGTTCCAAGGAATCAGCACTATCTGTACAGCGTCACGGCACTAGCGACAGCCCGCTACAGTACAATCTCATAACGTGTGCGTGACAACTGTCCAATAGCTACGTGGTGCCTCGCGTGCATGCGGCTCTCTAAGTCTGCCGTTGCTGCCGTCGAGATGCGCACTGCAGTCCTGGCTCATATCGTCCACCCTTAGGCGCTGCAGGACCCCTCTCCTTTGAGGCGGCTGCACGCGATATGCATCGTCTTCGCTCTGCTTGTCCATCTTCTCCCAGTGCGTCTTGGCTACATGCCGCCAGCCGACCCCTCTCCACTAACAGCCTGCCTTCCCGCAACCAACCATCGGGCAGCGCGGCTAACAATCAAATCGCAGCGCTGCTGCTTCCGCTGCATGTACCGCAGCTGGCACTACCTGCCCACGCTCCCACTCTCCCCATCCGCACTGCCCGACGTGTTCACGCACACTCGGCCTCGAGACAGAAGGATGCGCACTCGATGTTTCACAGCACCCGTTCGAGGTGGGGCTGCGCACCCCGGCACATGTATGGCCAAGCGTGCATTTGATATGCAATTCGGACCAATTGACTAGACTACACCCGTTTGATCCTCGCTATGCAGGGGCAATGACGCCTCGCTATCCCCCTTTGGAGCCATGACGGACGCTCGTCCTCGCCACCATAAATAGGATGTGATAGACGAAATGCGGAGAAGCGGGATGCCAGAGGCAAGATGCAAGGCTTTGTTGCCGTCCGACGCCCACATCCTGCCGATGAGCAAGGTCGAGCGCCAGAGAGTTGAGCAATGGTTTCCACGATACTGAACAGCTCAAGAAGTAAGCCATCTCGGATCCGGACCTGCGGACCTACTATAAGCACCTCCAAGTATGCGGAGACAAGGAGCAGATACAGATCTGCTCAACCCTACTGCACCCATGCTCTACATACAACTTTCCCTCCATTACTGATGGGACCGGCCTGGGCTTCGAGGCGCAACAAGTTCAATACCCTGTGTGTCTCATGCCGCCACAACGGGGCTTGCGGACTCGGCTTCGTACCACATGGCCACTTCGTCCCGGTCTTCTTCAGATAAGAATCTGAAAACTCCCAGAGCTTCATTGCCTTCGGGTCAGGGCAATCTAGTCGACATGGCCCTGCATGCACGATACTGCATTGCTGCCCCATTCGACGCATCGACATTGCAACTCCTTGCGCTTTCTAGAAAATTTTCCGGCTCGCACCTGCATGTGGAGATAACGATGTTGCTTCGCACGCTCTAGGGTTTGTGCAATCTGGACATGCTCGGCCTCTCCATTCCTCATCGCTTCCCTTCCAACCAAGCAGACTTGCGAATCAGTCGCAATATCCTCCGACGTCATAAACATGGAGTCCCATGTCTCCCGCCGTCTGCATCATCTCCAATGATCTCCAGGGTCCATCTCTCATCGGCGCAATGCGCCGAGCTACGTCCCGCAATTGAAAAACTCGACTTCATTTTTCTTGATCCACGGCTTCCTGCCATTTGCAGAGAGAAAACATTGCTGCCAAGGCCCCCATAGTGAGCATGTTTGCGAGGATACGACGATGCCAATCTTGAAACGAGTCCGAAGGTTACCACGTATCGCGCCGCTCGGTACTAACGACCCGATCTGTGGAGCGTAGTGCACACAACGGCTGTCCTTGTGACGACCATCGCAACGCTCATGCTGCGCCGTCGAATTTAGATCTGTCTTTCTTTTTTCCGATCGCGTGTCGAGTGGAGCGGTGAACGAAAAAGCATCGTACAACAGAGGTCATCCCCTCATTCTTGGGTACAGGACCCGATAGCTTCCTCCAGCATCCACGCACCGCGCCTCAGCTTTCCCGAAAACTCTACATACATAGAGTCGTTCGTATTATTCTTGGAATTGCGCAAGCGCGATCACTATACAAGAGCTATGGCATTGCACAGCCACGGCGCTGCTCCACACCATGCGAACGTCTCCGGGTCAGCCCATTGGTTTGCACGCGCCAAACGCCCTGCACCAAACCTTCCGCTGGCGCCCGCCGACGCGTCGTTACTTGTCAGTGTCAAGCAGCGTCGTATCGTCAACAACGGCCTCTATGACGCGTGGCTACCAAACTGAAGTCAGGGGCAAGGTCGCGCCTGTCGATGTACGATGTGATGGACAGCGGAGGTTGCTCCATCCGACCATCCACAATTCCCAGGCTACTCCGACTCTTGGAAGTATTGTTTTCGCTGGCCAGGTTGCGAGGCGTACGGAGACCCAAAATTGCGAATCTCGTTTCACGTCTGTTTTGATCCTCAGGAAGGACGAAATTGGCAATCTCCGGCCTGTCTTTTGCCCTCTTGCCCAAAGGGGGAAGCGCGCTGAGATTTGCCGGCACTACAGCCAATAAACATTCCGCCGCCACAGCTGCGCCTCCCCTGCTTGAACACCACCTGACAGCCACACAGACAAACCTCAGACCCGAGCGAAGCGAGCATTGTTTTTTTATCCTGAGCAATCGTCATAATGCCACGAGCACCATCGGCACATTCGCTGGCTTGACGTAGCCCTGCAACCAAGGCAACGAGTACATGCGGGAAATTGCGCTGCTAGGTGGGCCGGGTAATTTGCTGGCTGTACACGAATGCAATCCTTCACCCAGCGACGTGTACACAGCGAAGGAGCGCCGCCTGGGTCCGCAGAGCCGCACTCTCGATATGCTTACAGCCAACCACGCGCATTCCCAACAGAAAAAAGTTCATCGTGCTGTAAACCACTCAGATGGTCGTCCAACGTGATCTAAATGCCGTTCGTTGCCTCCCGCTCGCTTCCGGCTGTTCGACCGGTCCAAAGTCTAGGCCGCCATCTTCCCCAGACGAACCAGATGCTTCAACCCCACACCCTACTACCTCACCTGAAACCATCGCCTACGTACCGGCAGTTCCAGACGCAGAGAAAAGCATGGCTTCATATCTTCAGACCACTGCTCACCGGAATGGCGACCGAATTCCAACGATCAGCGTCCTGCACTGCGGTACTAGCAGATCTAGACAACATCAGCATGCATGCAGTCTCTTTGCCCTATACTTGGCTATCGGAGCTCTGGCCAGTTGTCGCAGGAGCTGATAGTTCAGCTTTAGCTACTACCACCGACCCCTCGATTGCGCGCCCCTCTTTCGCTAAGCCATACTGCAACGAGACGAGAGTGACAGCTGGTTGAGGCACGCCGGAGGCAGCGCCACTTCGTGACGACCTCTGGCCTGGAACCCCGCAACGGAGTGACCGATGGTCGCCTCTGATGTTGTCCCGGCTAGGAACCTTATTGGTCGATTGTACACCTATACAGTTAGCAGGAAACCATCCGGCACTCGATGGGAACTGCAATTCAGCTCACACCACCTGTTTGGTGATAAGCGCGATAGGTTTGTCGTTGGATCTGACTGTACGCTTCCGAAATGAATCCTTTACATGAAAACTATGCAAGGGCAAAGCAAAGTCACCAGAACCCGCGCGCCAGTCAGCACTACGTTTCGTACAGCTCTCGTCAGAAGTCTATCTTGCTTCCCACAGCTCGTCAGCCTGCATGGAGGATTGCAGCAAAGCGCCGAGCTCACTTGCGACGTGTACGAAGAACAATCCTTCATGCACATCCAACGTAAGGGTTGTTTGTTCGACTAAGCTTTCCAGGCCGTTCTGCACAATCTTGTCTATTCCTGATGGATGAATAGAATCGATGCTAGAGCAGATCCTACAACGCAGTAGTAGTAACGCAGTATAATACATAATAAAGAGACGTACAGCTTCCTACCGGCTGATATGGTTCCTGGTTGACTGTACAGACAGCTTGCCCACCAGCGGCGGGGGTGGGCAAGCATGCTTAGGCGAATTCATGCATATTCAGCTAATTGGTTCTATTCATGGCTAGGTCACCCGACCCATCCTTCCCATCGTCACCATTTAAGGTTGACTCAGGGATCTTGCCCTAACTTTGCGCCTCTCTTTTCACGTCGTCCAGCTACTCGAAGAACAACGCGTGCCCGAACAATTACCGGATCTATTTGCTGGGCCCATCAGTAAGGCTTAACGAATGTCCACCCTATACCAGTTCTCTATTCGAGACGCGGGGCTCGCTGAAAGTGACGACTCCTTTATCATCTCAGTTTTTGATGCATCTCTCCCCTATCTGGAATCGATCGGGAGCCTAGCGCAATGGGGCTCAACTCCCTTTTCACAACGACCAGGTTGGGTTGAAGAAACGCAACGGCAGGTCCGAGAATCGAAGCACAGTCAAATCTCGGATACAACGGATGCCCTACGCATTCTTATTGTCGAAGCCGAACTCGTAGAGCAGGCAATTGCAGCTCCTGATCTGAAAGATATGCACTCGCGCGTCTCCGACGATGGGCGCTGTTTTGTGTCTGTCGGCTTTGCGTTCGTCCGCGGAAAGTGGTTCCCTACCTATCTTCCTGCAGCGACAATCTCACAAGCTGGACAATTCAAACTCGAAGAAAGTTTGTATGTTGAAGTCATGGTTAGCGATAGCCGTACGAAGGATCTATTTCGTGGGGTTGGAGCTGCACTTCTTCACGAGGTGCGGAACTATGGCCGTAGCCGGGGGAAGAAAGTTCTATACTTGGATGGCTGGGCAGGAAACGAGAGGAAGTTAATTCGGTTAGTCTCTCCTCCCTGTTGTCACTGGAGCGCACCATGTGGTACTGATTAGAGGTTCTTTTCTTAGGTACTACGAGCAACAGGGCTTTCACATAATTGCTGAGTTCAGCCTACCTCGACCGCACAAGGAGCCTTGGGTCGGTAACCTGATGCAATTGACGATCTAGTACGGAAGGGTGCATGCAAGACACGATTCTTTTTCCTCTATGTGGTGGGTGGTTACGAGCACTCATTGGACCCTCGACCCCTTGCATCGAAAGCGCTCGGATGGGAACCAATAACCAACAGGGTCGTTGATCGTCCCCTGGACACTAAGGAACCGCACTCTGCTCAAGCTCCCGGATACCGGAGCGGGTCTCAGCGGTTGATGGGCTAGAAGACTTCGTTGCGACAAATTACATGTTTTGTTTGTATGCAAGTCGAAAGTCGGCGCGAACGTGGATTTGCGGTGAGGTAAACATCACTCTCGAATTTGGAGCATCAATCTCGATCCCCCCAATCAATAAAACCTCACTCTGCAAACCATTCAAAAAGTACGAATACGCTGCCGTCGGCTCCATGACGGCGATACTACCAGAAGGGTGTGTGGCACCTGACCATCACTGGCAGACGTTTTGGTCGCAGTAGCGCTGGGATGGGCGTCGCTTGTCCCATTCCATCGACCAAAAGAAAGCAGACATGCGGCACGGCAAACCTAATTCCTATCGATAAGGCGACCTCGTGGTTATACCTCCTGATCGGTGTATATCTTGACCCACGGTGGGACGTGTGCCTGGACTAGGGCGTTGCGCCACCAACTTTGAGTTTGCTGACACGAAAGACGATGATGAGGATATGCGTGTGATGAGCCGTTTCACCTTAGCTGTCGAATTAGATGGCGCTAACATATCTCGACATATGTGTACCAAACTTTTGGTGGCCTAGCGATGTGCTATCGTACGCGAGGATGTCGACTTCGAATCGATGCGATAGCGTTGATAACATGGCGCCATGTTACTATCTATCGTAAGCCCATACGCGCTGGCCAGCTATAGCCAAGTCCCTATACCAAGATCCTCATCGGCGAAGACCGGAAGGAATGGTTCATCTCCGACATGCGCATTCCTTCCAAAACCCTAAAACACGGTCTGATCACACCGGGAACTCTTTCTAGACCCCAACGGCCCGCATGGTTGGGGACAAAGGGATTTCCTGATGGGGATGTCGCTTGGATGAACGGCGTCTCTACCCAGGCGCTTGCTCCCGCTGGGTCCGCGCGCCTAGGTTCCAGCGGCCATTCAACTGGGACTGGAAAGTTGAAGGGATGTCCTGTCTGGTGATGGCCAAATATGACGAACTCCCGTTGCATTGGCACTCAGGACAAGCACTAGTGTCTACATCTTGGCCAGGTTCCAGCGAATGACGAGACTACAAAACATGTGGTTGCCATGCTACGGTAAATAGCACCACTCGTGATGCTCATAATCCAAGGACTAACACACCGTACGCTGTGAGTCCATAACAGTATCTTACCGAGACATTAGAAAGACTTCCGGGGAGTTATCAAAATATGGGTAGACAGAAGAACGAGTCAAACGCTATCCATATACCTTGAGTTGGTAGTCTCAACCTTCAAGAGAGAATATCTCATCCATTGCCCTCGTGGCGCCCAAGTCAAGGAACAGAAGTCGCCACTACATACATGCAACATGCAACTCATCCTCGCGCACTACACAGCCATTAATTCCACACATCCCACACATCTCTCATCTCCCCAAAGTCTCCTTCACCGTGCTTTTCCTCTCATCCCTACTGAATCTCCCCACAATCCCGACAAATCAACAGCCACGGGCCCTTTGTCGCCCATACTACTTTCCCTCCGCAATCTTCACAGGGGTCCTTTAGGATCATTACGTTCCCGTTCCTGTCTTTCTCTCCTTCGTCTCGGTAGTAGATGCCTTTATCGGTTTGGACGTACATGCTGTGGTTGTGCATCTCGGGAGGCGAGGGAGTGGGAGAGTGTCGTGAAGAGAAGGATGACGGTGTTGAGGCGCCGCTGGTTGGTGCGGGTGGTGTTAGTTGTGTGGGTGAGGTTGAGGATGAGATTGGAGATGGGGATGTGTACCTGGACGTGGATGTAGAAGGGGAACGAGGAGTGGGAGTTGAGGACGCGGTACCCGAGACGCTGAGTATAACTGGGTTTGTATGGGCAGAACCATATACTGAAAAGTACACCTCCAGCGGCTTGGTTTGGCTTTGGGTGGCCATGGTGGTGCTTTTGGAATTGATGGCGATGTCAGTCATGCTGATGGTTCTGATCTCAGTGTTGGAGTTATTGGACTTCGCAAGCATATGCTTGAGCTGGGTTGCGAAAGCCCCCCAGAGAACCACGTTGATATAGACTGTTTGATACAACGAAGAGGGTCCGAGGGTCCGCTGTGTGTTGGGGCCAAACACGGTTGACTGACGACGCGGAAGAGTGAATGCGTAATGTTGCTATCGTTTGACAACATGTTGAGTAGCCATGCACGGATGTGTGCATGGGAGTGACCGCACTCTCTACACTTTCACTAGAGCATTCAGACAGATCTCGGGGGGAGACTACTGGAGGTTGAAATAGCTGAATGAGACTACCATGATACTATCATGGCACAGACTGGATGGGAAATGGATATCACTACTAGAGTAATTTGGCTCATGGAGCGACACGAACAATACTCTTGTATTGATACATAAACAAAAAGAAAAACAAGACCATTGCGAGTCTACAGCCAGCATAGCTACATGTTCGTTCTAGAATGCATCTTCGCGGCATACATTTCATAACATCTCTTCTAAAGCAACACAAACTCAACATCTAACCCCGCATCCCACTCCAATCATTCCGCCATCTCACTCAAGGTGGACCCAACCATCCGCCGCATTGATGACCTAACCAGATTAGTCGTTCGTCCGCCGCGCGAATTAATTCGGAAACTGACATTCGAGACAGTTGACGTTGATTTCATCTGAGGTGGGCAGAGGTAAGGGGGCATCGCAGTGCCAGCAGTGACCGAAGGAACCTGCATCGTTTTCGGAGGTTGCTTCGTCATCGGAATCGTCGTCGTCGTCGGAGACATAAGGGATGAGAAGGTCGGTTTCGGAATCTGAGGTCTGCTCGTGTTCGTATGAGGTGTTTGATGCAGTGTTGGCGGACTGTTTGGTTGGAGGGTTGGTTTGGGTGAACATTGAAGGTCAAGATCGGCTGCGTGTACGGTATATTGGTTGGGGAGGATTGGAGATATGAGAGCGGCATGACGGGCTACCGAAAAGCTTATGTATGTGGGTTTCGTGATGCACTCATGTATTCACAGTGGAGGCTTCGTGAAGCTGAGTGACCAGCGAATAGCTGCACAGACACTTCACTGTCAACGTACTCACCAGTCGCGTACGTAGCACGTTAGTCTATCGAAGAAGGCCATCCTATGATGAAGCCTGGCGCCAATTTTATTCCATGGACGAGCAGCGTCCATGAGTTGAAGACGAATAATCAAGAGTCTTCTAGGGGATATATGCTGACATTCTACAACGCAGTAGAGTACTCGCAGTGAAGTGCACAGTATGGGTTTACATGGTGAATGGACATATTCTATTTAGCAAATACCCTCCAAACCCTTCCTCCCACCACCACCCGAATTAGCACACACGAAGACAACTCGACCAAACGCCCACTACCAAAGACACATATACACACACAAGAGCAAACGTATACCACACCTACCGAACACTCGTACAGTCCACGATGAACAATTACACTGAACCAAAGGGCAGGGCCAGCTCGTGCGCACCAGCGCAGTCATCGACAACATACCCCAAGGCAGACGCCGGTGGAGTTGACCTGGCAAAATGCAAGAAGTGTGGTAAACCACTGGTATGCGCGAACCTGGGACGCCGCGGAGAGTTGCTGAACTGTAGAGTGTGCGGCGCGCTTGCGCCGTTTCCCTGATAGAAAGTGCAGACAGTCGGTGGTTACTTATGGGCGAGCATGGAGTAGTCTGTGGACGCCTGATATATGTATAATGACACTGTCATGGCCAGAGACTTCTGAACATTGTATTCGATTTGAGTGATTCCGTTTCTTCGTATGCTTATGAATCCCTCAGTTCCGCAACAGCGAAGTAGCCTTTACTTTCCACTACACCCCTATCTTTGACAACAGCTGTATATTTGACTACCCACTGCGGCTCTACATCGCCCTTAAGCCCGTCTTGATTTCCTTCTCCTGCCAAAACACCCGAGCCGTTCTCTCCCGAACCAAGTATTTGCCGTAGCGTGCCGCGCGGCAAGATATTGGTGCAGTCATTATGTGTCAGCAGCTCGATCTGCTGTTGCTTCGCATACAGTATCAACGGCTTGGGTACGACACAGCAGTCCCTTACGTTGATCTGATTGACACTTGGTTTTATCTTGGTCTGTTCGAGGAACTTGGTCAAGCGCGCGACGCCGAATTCTGCGATTCCCAGTTTCGATACAAGGCCTTCTGCGTGCAGTTTCTCGAGCGATCGCCATGTTGCTACCATGGTTTCTATGTCTTCTGGTGGCGCGCCGGCGTCGGGGCAGTCACCCGTGGTATTTTCGGTCGTGGATTGTGTTGCGGAGGGGGGCGAGGGAGGTTCGTCGTCATCGTCAAGATCGGAATCTTCATCGTCGGCGTCGAAGGATACGCCGGGGAAGCTGACGATGAGGAGGTCTATCGAGGATGTGCCCAACTCTTTCAGTACTAGTTCTATCGCTTCTCGTGTTTGTGCGCAGCGTCTGTCGGTGGGTATGTTGGGAAGGTAGAACAACTTGACTGTGATGTCATAGGATTCTCGCGGTTCGGTGAGAGGTGATGGCGTGTGCGTGGGTACGTATAGGGCGGAGTCGGTCTTGGTGGTCCATGTTGTGTAGTCGGGTTTTGAGGGGGTTGGGGAGGATTGGTGGGCAGCGAAGTTTGCGCGCAGGGAGGAGGTGAGTTCAGTGTTTGATTTCTCGAAGAAGGGTCGTCTTATCACGGAAGGACCACCGGACATGGTATTCCTGGGTTGTTAGGTAAGGCATTTGGGGAGATAGAGAGACGTACGAGGTAGATAGTACGAGCTTCATGATGGCGATCAATCTTATTGCGCAATTATCACGCGAGATAGAACAGTTCTGACGAAAGAGCCTCCTAAATTGTGCGGTGGTGACTCTTCGGGGGTAATCGAGTTGCCGATGAAGGGTGAACGTTTGTCAGCGGGTGGGTCGTCTTAGGATAGCAGTCGCGTCGGATGTGCAGTAGCGCAGTTATTTTGTATCGCAAGGCTTTAGGCACTGATTAGTAGGAATGGGCTAAGAGCAGAATTGCTTGCGCGCAAATGTCTACTGTCCAGACTGAGATGGTGATAGCGGGGATATGAGGGCGCATTGGCGTCTCAAAGTCGCGGGGCTGGCCTGTGACCGCCGATCGCCGAACCTAACATCTTTCCCCATTGCGCCAGACACAAGCTACCGCCATCTTCTCCTCACACGACACCATGACGATCAAGTAAGATGCACTTCCCTACACTGCCCATAGCGAACTATAGTGCTAACAGCTCAGGTACCTCATTCTGCTGTCCCGGCAGGGCAAAGTGGTTGGTCCCTCACCCTAGAATCTCAAGTCCCTTGCTGAAGCTCGTAGCGCCTAGCCAAGTGGTTCACCACGCTCGCCCCCAAAGACAAAGCCAAGATTGTCAAAGACGTCTCGCAACTCGTCCTCGCCCGCCGCACCCGCATGTGCAACTTCCTAGAGTACAAAGGTCAGTGGGTCCGGCAGGGGTAAGAGCTTCGCTAGCTCACACTTTCTCCAGACACCAAGATCGTATATCGCCGATATGCCTCGCTCTTCTTCATCGCCGGCTGCGACTCGACCGACAATGAGCTGATCACGCTCGAAATCGTCCACCGCTATGTCGAGCAAATGGACAAGTACTACGGTAACGTCTGCGAGCTCGACATCATCTTCAACTTCCAAAAGGCCTACTTCATCCTGGACGAGCTACTGCTTGCGGGTGAGATGCAAGAGAGCAGCAAAAAGAACGTGCTCCGGTGTATAGGACAGCAAGACAGCCTCGAAGATATGGAGGTGAGTGAGGTGTGATGACTTTCGGGTCTGTTTCGCCGCACGCACCCATAGCGCCAGCTGGCTGACGCGCCCTGTCGTCAGGCTGAGGACGATATCGTTACCAAGATTATGTAAAAGTGTACGGAACGCACTGTCGCACCTCACCTTCTGGCCCTCCGTCATCGCCGTCCCAAGAGTCCCCACTGACCGCGCCTGATGGCTTCCAGAACGCGGATGAATTCAAAGGCCGACTTCGAGAGAGCGGCATCTTGTAGACCCGATCCGGCATCCGCATACGAACACACATTGTACGGCGTTATTGGAGTTTGGGGTAGGGCTACGGCACACAGTCGACTGTCACAACACGGCTCATGCTAAACACATTTTCAAGGGCAGGCGTCAAGAGCGAAACGATATCACACGGCGCAGGGGTTGGATCATCTGGAGAACGCACTACCTGCCATCCTGCCTTGTAAAGCGGATGGCGGTAGCTGTACTCTATCTACTACAATTCATACACCTCGGACTGGCGGGCTTGCTCGACACAGCTAGGTTTGACACAAGCGGTTCAAGGGCTCGAACGTGATCACACATCATGATATCGAGACTTCACCCTGATAGACTTGACAACTCTCTCTCCCTTTTTTTACTTTTCCTTATGCTGGTACACTTACCGTATTCATCTAGCTACAGGTCTCCACACCACCGAGACACTGCGCACCTGCACTTCGTGACAGCAATTGGTTCGGATCAGCGTTTGGTCCTTCATCCAGAACCTTGACATGCATTCATCAAATGATACGTTGCCGAATTCACGTGGATTCATCTCCAGGCATCTTCTATCCTTCACATGCTCGACCATCAGATGACATGCCCCGCGTACCAGACGCACTCGGCATGGTCGCATACGACTAACATCAACACTCAACACCAGTCGCCTACCCATACACTCTTATCGGCAGCTGTTGTTGGTTGAGAGGCAGGTTGCGCATCGACCAATCAGGAAGGACGACCCGACACACATGCCGCTGTTAGCTCGGCGACACCGCCAAGCTGACCTTCTCCGCAATCGCGACCACGTCGTTAGAGCGACACCGACATCTCACACCACTACCAAGCCCAAGCCATACATATGTCCACTGCCTGCTAGACGATCGTCTGGCCGAACGACAGTACCCTCTCCTCTCCGCAGCCAGCCTAGAGTCGTGTTTACTTGTTGTATCGGTTCGCGCAGGCTACCCCCTCCCGACCACAGCCACACCCACGCCCAGCAGCCACGGCGCGCTGAATCATACCGCATCTCGAAGATCTCGGATCAAACGCGATATATTCTATCATAGGCACTCAGCCCAAGCGAGTCCACATCAAGCGCAATGAAGGTAAGTGCTCGATGCGATAAGGCCAGAGTGACGACATAGCTGACCCGGTGGGACCGTAGTACCTCGATTTGTGCGCCCTCCACGAGGTCAACCTCGCCCTCAACTTCGATACACAAGATACCGCAATCATCGGCGGATGCGATCTCTGGACGATTAAAGCAGCGGGGAGCGACAAGAAGTTGTACAAGCGCATCGAGCGGACGCTCGAGGAGCGGCACAAGGACCTGCTTTCAGCGGTGGCGGGGCTGTCCGAGCAGTCTGCAGCTCAGTTCGCAGACCAACTCGACATCTCCCGAGACACGCCGTTCGGATCCTTCAGCGAAGCAGCAAACCGCCACACCTTCGCATACCTCATCGCGACGCTCAATGCCACACACATCGATTACGACTTCGCGAACACGCTGAACCCTGATGAGTTTCGTCGCGAGACCATCCACAGCTTCATGCACAAGATCGACACTACAATGTACTATCTCCGCCCGCAAGTGTACTCCGCCGGACTACCAGCAGGCGCAGTCACACCGCTTGGGTCGCCGATATGGAGTCCGCGAAGTTGGCACCTGCTCGATACGGAGATGGACATGTCGAACTGTGAATACTATGCATGGGAGCCGTCAGATGACCCCTTCGCTGATGACGGTGCGATTTGGAGTCACCACTTCTTCCTGTACAACAAGGAGCGGAAGCGAGTCGCATACTTCTATCTCCGTGGGATATCGGCTTTGTCGAACTCACCAAGTGTCGCCATGTCGCTCATGTCGAAATTCAAAGCATCAAAATACGAGTCCAGTGCGAATGCGGGCAGTAGGAAGCGCGCGGAATACTGGCTCGGCGATCGTGCTAGGAAGGGACTTGAGGCATATGGAGACAGTGATGAGCTCGACAACATGGTCATTGACCACCCCGGCGATGTCGTCGATGCAGAACAACAGCGGTACCTGCCAGCCAGAGATATGAGCATGGACGCCGAGTACTACGAGAGCGATGACGACAGCGACGTTGAGTCACTGGTAGACCGAGAGAGGGCCGTGAGTAAGATACGGACGATGAGCGAGGGCATCATTGAGAGAATGGAGCTTTGAGCTCCCTGCATCGCCTTCGTAAGGCGTCCCCGCTAACAGCCCCACCTCTAGGTCTGCTACTCGATGGCACTCAACATGCCAGGCGGCTGATTACGAACTAATTTCTTTACGTGTTTTACATGCGGCATTTGAGGCGTTCTGTGGAGTTTGCTGCCTGTTTCTACAGTTGTCTGGCATCTCTTCACCGGCTCGTGAGAAGACGACCCTGACTGACACAAGGCGTTACGGTCGGTGGGAGCGACGCGTTCTAACGTCCTTGTTGCATATCGTCTGAGCCTTGAGATACCCCTGTTTGTTTGTTCTTGTGCTTTTCGAGCGTTTTCGTCTGCTTCTGTATGCGTAGTCGATGGATCGGGCGGTGATGAGAGGATGAGATGTGTTACGTGAGACGTGTGAGAAATCGAGGATATATTGTACATTCCATTACTCCATGTTCGTGTGCTGTTACTAACCGAAATCCTTCTCCTCCACGCCATACAAAAAGAGTGTCCACTTTTCCTCGTCCGACAGGAACGCAGTCCGTCTCTGCGCAAACGTCTAGTATATCTTGCCCTTCCAACAAGACCCCTAAGATCCATCGGACGTCGCCCCACCACCCCAAGCACACTGGAAATAACAATCCATCTGCCTCTTGGACTCCTGAGCCGTACCGCTATCAAACTCGTTACACAACGGCCCAGCCCTCGGGTCCCAGCCCCCAACCTTACAATACGCCGGCGCACTCTCGTCGTTATCCTTGTTCGTCGCCCACGACTGCCCGCCAAGGGTGAATTGGATGTAATCCTTCTGGTTCTCTGGCGTGACTTCGAGGGTGTTTTCTAGCTTGCTCTTCATCATGAGTGGGTTTCCGGCTCCGGCGACGGTTCGGTCGACGTAGCCGATTTGGGCCCCGGAAACGTCCCACATGGTTATTTCGACGCTGAGGTTTTCGTCGTGCGAGTCGCAGGTTTCGTATTCGTTGACGTGGATGTGGCATTGGCCGGGTTGGTCGGCGTAGGGGGCTACGGGTTCGGGTGTTGGCGTCGGTGTTGGCGTGGGCGTTGGTGTGGGAGTTTGCTCCGGACGTTTAACACCAGGGTCGGTGAAGTCCTTGTCTGGACATTTGTCGGACCAGTATTGCTCCTGGAAATATCTTCTTAGCTTATATTGTATGCATTAGAGACAGAGACTTACTGCGCCGTTGAACGCGTAGCTCTGAGCGTTGTTGAGCTTCTCATCATCGTCAAGGTTGAAGCAATTGACAGAAGTTATAGCGTTATCAATGATACCACCAATCCTGTCGTCGGCCACAAAATCGTAGTGCGTGAACTCGTGTAGCATGACAAAAGACAGCGTCCTCGCCGTGTTGTCGATGTAGTCTCGCTTGAAATCCGTACATTCGGTCTCCGAATTCTGCTTCAGGGCAATTGCTTTGGGACACAGGTGGAAGTGTCCATCGGTGGGAGTTGTGTACGCGAACCAACCGTCTTTCTCACAATGGTCGCCGAAGTCAGAACGCTCAAGGACCATTTTCTTAATGGTTTCCGTAGCCGAGTCTGCTGTGGTGTCGTACATATTTGCCATGGTCTTTTGAATGGCTTCTGTGTCGTCTGCATCTTGCTTGCCGAAGAAGCGTTTGAAGTGAACGTTGTCGGGAGCGCCTCCAGCTGCTGTAATGCCTGCTTTGGCTAGGTCTGCCTATACAGTCGAACGTTTGTTAACGATACGCTCATTTTGGAACAAAAGCAACAAACGGAGGTCTTCCTTCGCGTGACTGATTACGTACCCATTGTTTGAACGCTTCGTGTATCTTTTGTCCGTCTTTCTTTTGATCCTCATCTTTGGGATCCCAACCCAGCCACTGGAATTCGTTGGGAAGTGCATCGCCGTAAGGGTAAGACACAGGGTCTTCTCGCTTCACAGCGTGGACTTTGCTACGAAAAGTTAGTTCGACATGGCTATCAGACATGGTAGAAGTGTGACTGACCCATCGATGGGCTTAGCGGAGGTAAGCCGACTGATTGAAAGCGCTGTCGCAAGGATGCTCGGATTGAAATACATTCTCGTAGTGGTAGAAGGCAATTAAGCTAAGTAGGTCTGGCTTGTGGTATCATCAAGAGTCCAGTGTTCAGACTACCAGTGCTTTATACACAACCGCTGGGGCTATTTCCACTCGGGCATTTATCGTACATCGCCAACATACGACCTCCATAGAGACCAGATTACGCCTGAGTCCACGGGATGATGCCGCCTTACCTCGTGATTTCTGGGTAGTCGCTGGAATCTCGGGCTTTCCGAGTATGTGAATAGGGCCTTGAAACATGGCTATGATGATTGATCGAGACATTTGCCGTGGGGCTGGCCAAGATGATCGATCGAGACGAGGGAATAGTGAGGATACAACGTCGTGTCAATCTGCCTGATGCTTCTCTTGGGGCCAAGTGGCTGTGACTTGGAATCCGCACAGATCGTCTTCGAACTTGATCCCGCAGCAGTCGCACGGCATCTAGGTACAAAAAACCATCATTGTTTCAGTTCGATCGTGATAGAACATGGTGTCCAAGGCAGAATCAAGGAACTATCGCCCCCATTGAACAACACGGTGGTTTTGTTCTGGGGCGGCTTACTTTCAACATTACCATGTAGCCTTAGTAATCGGTCCAACAAACTCTTCAGAAAACAGGCGGCCCGGATCCTTTAACTACGTACAGCCATGATTACGGTATGGCGCGTAGAGACCTCGGGAGGTGATACTCCACGATGGCTATGTCGTCACTTCGCCCCGTAAGCATCCCCATTTCGCCTTGCGCCCTCGTAAATGTTTCATTTGGGGGGCGGAACGGAAAGAATTACTGCGCATGTTCAATGCGACGAACGAGAACAAGGTCTGGGGCGTTTTGGTGACACCCGACCAGAGACTAGCGCCGTTGACGTCACATCACCATGGGTGCCTGGGTAGGCAAAACCACCGACACATCATTCCTTATATTCGTCGTCACTGCATCAGAAAACTTGAGAGATCTGATAGCGGAGAACTATTGTCGCAACATCTACCATGGCTCCTTCTATCAATTTCACACTCTACACCAGTGCATTCTGCTACATTGACTGCAGCGATACGTTCGACATCAGCCTTGTACGCAACGTCGACTACCACTCTAAATTCACCATCGACACCAAACACACCATCTGTGATCCTGAGGCGGCATTTTCCAAGGGCTTGTTCGAAATCGTCGATGCAGAGACTGGTGAAAGTGTGAACTACCTGCCTTCCAGCACTGCTACTCAAGACATTGAACGACGACTTCTTGTACTAGACCCCGAAAAGCTCGAAAGCTATATCATGTGGTCGACTCGTCCAGGCACTACGGTTTCAAATCCTATGCCTTATGCTTTCGATCCATCATCGTTCGTAGCGGGGAAAACGTATACCATCCGTCTCCGGTCTCATGGCATTACGACATGGTACACTGGTGAGCATCATGACCCATCCAATTTACCCGAGCCGGAAACAGAAGACATACCGCAGCCATCTCCGCCACTGCCTAGCTACACCTTCAAAGTCCTCGCCACAGTCCCTAAGCCACCACCTATCCGCCCAACCATCCTGACCTCCACCGACACGATATCCGTCTCAGGCAACCCACCATGCACCATCACCCTCGTCTGGCGTCTAGATACTACCCGCACCGACATCACAAACACAAAAGGCATCGCTGTCCTACGCTCCATCCCCCACGGCCGCAACAAAGCCAGCGTCGAACTCCGGGACCTCAAAACCGGAAAGAAGCGCGGGCCCATGAAAGGCTACAGTCCCCCCGACGCAGATGTAGAGGGCGAAACCGATCCTTTCCCACCCAATGATACCGAGCTTCTCGTTTTCGAGAACAGCGAGACTGTGCATGAGAGGAGTTACACACTGATTTCTGATCCGGAAGAAGCGGGGATTTGGGGCTCGGATACGAGGTTGTTGAAGGTGGGAGAGGAAGATGGGAGGTATGGGGTTGGTATGCTTAAAGGAGACTGGGCTTGGGTGAGCAGGCAGGAGGTTGGAGAGGAGGTTTGGGGGGATCGGAAGAGGCTGAGGGGGGAGTTGGGGAAGGTGCCGATGAGGAAGTGGAGGGCGGATGATGTTAAGGTAGTTGGGATTGTTGAGTAAATGGGCGATGGGCGATGAGCGGTGGGCTGTCGCCTTCGAGATAAATGATTTCCAAAAGGTCAGCGGTTGTTGGTATGTATATTCATAGTATAGATGACGAATTATCACATGTATTGGAGGACCCTTCCCAAAGAGGCAGCCTTGAAAAGTTATGAGACGGGCCGTCGACACTATCCGCAGCTAACCGATCTTTCTGAATCCATGAGAGCCACTATAGCCGTTTTTTTGGTGCCCAGGGAAAGAGAAGACATGGCCGTGTGTAGTGCTATTTTTAGAAACCTTGAGGATCAAGGAGACTTGGTCTGCATCGTTGGTTCGACGTTCAGTTTGTGGTCTTTTATACTCCTCAAACTCTTCGGGCAAGCGTCAAGCCGTGAGACATACACATGACGCACCGTGACTGAGTGTACGTCGACAGCCCAGAATGTAATATTGACGAGGGAAGCAGTGGCATACAGTTGCTTCCGACATATAATTATTTCGACGACATCTTTGGAGAAGGAAGTGGGAAGCTGTTCATCCTCGTGGCGGAGTTCAGTACTCTCATTCAGAGTATGTTTTGTCGTTTCAGTGGTTTAGAGGAGGCAACAACTGAGTTCGACCAGTATAGTTTTCGAGCCGAGCAAACGAAGCAGACATCGTTTGGTCGGATGCTATTTTGATTTCGACACCATACTCATCGATACTGTAAGTCCTTCTTTTTGTTGGTATTATAAAGTAAGTGAAGATAGAGAAACATCCAGCCTCAAGAGTAGGATTTTATACAGCAGTCAGCAAGCCTCGTTACTCATCGAAATGGCAATTCGAATTTTGAGAAATTTCGACTTCGCCAACTCGGCAGGAACCAACCATTGCGTGAAGCCACGCACGTTTCGGCAGGCCCACAACATCACAGAAGGTCTTGTAGTTTTCTGATGCAGCTGAAAGACATGAAAAGGCGCTGCACTTGTTTTTTTTTTTTTGGGTAGGGTTGGCAAGAAGGTTACATGTTTTGTATTGGAAAGTTGTGGAAGCTCGGAAGAGCCAGGACATGTAGCAAGAACCTCTTGGTTCGCAAACCCATGGGACTCTCTTTGGTATGTTTTGGTAAGAAGAAGATACGTATAGGTAAAGGAAGTGAGAGCTTGCAGTCCTTGGATTTTATAGACGAGAGAGTACCAAGTGGCGGAACAGACATTGCCATCATAGCATGTAGTTTTAAAATTGCCGAAAGGCAGAACATAGAGCATAACTCTAAGCGTTTTGGTAAACATCAGAAGAGATGTGCGGATGAAGATGCGAGAAGAAACCGAGCAACAAGAGCGTATTTATATGCCGTCAGGTACTAGGCACACCGCCGCCGCAGCCCATGTATTGTCCAGATTTGCTTTTTTGGTGCCTGCAACGCATGGCTGCTTTCTTGTCTACGTTTGAGAATCTGCGCCAAACCAGTGCAAATAGATTCGAGATCCGCGACTGTGTCGATCATATCCATATCTGGTAGAGGTTTCTTGGTGGTAATGTGTGAAAACATATGGTGATCGAGCGTATGTTTTAGTATGTCGCAACAGAAGACAGGACAGAACATAACGTATGCGATGGTTGATTTTGGTACCAGAAGTCCCAAAGCCATATGTATATCGGAGGAGGATTTTGGGAGCGGAGAAGCAGCCATGGGCTATTATTTCAGGACTTTTCGGTCCAAAGCGGAGGAAGTGCTGGAGAAGAAGTAAAGAACAAGAAGGCGCTTATATAGTAGACCAAAGGCTTCAATCCAGGAGAACTAGCGAAGTACCCGGCAAACATTTTGCGGGCAGCGCGCCACACATCGAGTGTCTTTGTTGGCGCTTTTTGCGACATGAACCAACTCTTTACATCTTTTAGTAATGCCAGCGCAGAGGAGAAAGTCCATGTAGACTATGCAGAATCCTTTTTCTTGTTTCTCGAGGCAGAGACAGTCATGAGAAGACGTTTAAGGGATTTTGGAGAAGAGCAGGGCAAGCCCACATCAGAGTTCTGACCGAGCTGTTTAATAAACATTCTTTTAGATAAGTAGAGAGTAGAATGGCAGAAGTAGGAAGCCAGGAGGAAGACGGTTCATATATTGATATCGTGGCGAGGTGTCCAGAGAAGCATGGGGGCAGTAGATCGTCTTTTGGATGCACGCAACTCGCTGGTGTTGATTTTGTTGTGTAGCTCGGAGACGAAACGAAGACGTCAGCTAAACGAACTGCTTGTTTTCAAGGGAGCGAGTCTCGCTGCTCATCTTTGGATTGATTGTTGCTTTTCAGAGGACAGACACATTGGCACTCTTGTATAGTGTTTTTGGAAATAGAATCAGGATGTGCAATAGGAAAGAGGAAGAGGAGACGCCGAGTGCAAGACTTTATACTCTCTTCTGGCGATGAACTCGTTAATGCACCGCCAGCGCGCCCCCAGACACATCGCAACGGTTCGTGTTCTTTTCTAGGCTTGCTTCACAGCACGACAGTGCCGCATAGTATTTTCCCATTTTTTCTTAAGTATTTTCGAGAAAGCTCATGGGTCTGCTCGAGCCAGTCGCAGAACATCACAGCATAGCCCACTCTTTTCTTTTAACCTCGGAGCAAAGCAGCAGATCGCGCATACGCTAGATGATCTGTCTTTTTGAGTGCCGGAGCAGAAGAGCCATAAATTGTTGATAAGTGGGTTTTGGAAGAAAGAGCAGAGCAGAACCATGTGTCCTAGCTCTTCTAATTTTGAATAATGAAGAAGTAGAGTGGTGTACAAGAGAACAAGTCCAGAAAGCGAAGTATTTATACGGCTTGATCGCCTTGAACGCATGGAATGAAGTCTTGCCGTCTTCCACCGCACATGTCAACGACAGGATTCGTTTTTGGAAAGAGACACGCTCATAAAATATTTGGCTGTTGGTAATTACGGCTGTAAACACACGGGATGAAAACAGAATAGCAGCATACTTGTAAGAGTAAAAGCTTAGGACTCTAAATAAAAAAAAATAAAAAAATTTGGCTGTTGGTTTTTTGCATGGAGACAGATACCCATAGCGTGCTTTTGTTGCATCTTTGGTAAAAACGAATGGAGTTGTGTAGATAAGAAGACAACAACTCCGGCGTGGGAAAGTGACTTTTATACCTCATCTCTCAGTCTTCTCGCGCCGCACGGTGTTTTGATGAAGTGCGCAGTTCGAAGAAGACATGATATCCACATTGTAATTTTTGGAAACGCACCGCACAGTCATGAAATGTTTGGAGTAGATATTTGGAGAAGACGCAGAGCCATGTGGTTGTTGACAGTGTGTTTTTTAAAGTAAAATGTAGAAAGGGTAGTTTTAGGCGCAACTCTCATGTAAGGACGCAGCGTGTCTTTTTGGAGAACGCGCGACGACGGCTTGGAATCATAGCGTGCTCATGCTGCGTTTTGAACCGGGGTTTTATGAGGGCGGATAGCAGGTGTGTTGTAGTAACGGTAGCTCAGAAGAAAGAGGCACACATGTGTTTTCGAAAGTTATTTTTTTGAACAAAAGCGCGAACATGGAACTGCAGGCGTACGCATTTGGAAAAGCGAGGTGAGCTCGTGGATGTAAGAAAGAAGCAGGAGATCACACCGTCGACATGGATTTATATGCAGCCATGCAGCCCAGCAGGTCAGAGCGCCATGCCAACACCCAACCTTGTCTTAAGTCAACATCAAAGTACCAAGCGCATAACAATCTCAACCACACTCACAACCAATCAACGTGGATTTTTCAATGTGTTTGTATTTCCTGATATATACTGAGATACTTGAAACAAAGAGAACAACAAGAAAAAAACATGGGACGCCAGGCCGACGACAAAGTCAACCAACTCCCATCACAAAAGCGTTTCAAAGCCAATGCTACTTGGAAAGGAAGAACCAAATCTATCCCAATAACGTTGCCCGCGCTGGGTCGTTGCATTACATGGAAGAAACACACGCAGCTCTACTGGCAGACTCTTACAAGATGAGAGCACCGCCGAAGAGCGAAGAGGCGAGGACAACGGCGCCGCAGACGAGGGGAGCGAAGCTGAACTCAGGGCGGATGGAAGCGGCGGCGCCCTCGGAGCCGGAGGGGCTGCTGCCACCGGTAGCAGTGGGGACCTTGCCGCCAGAGGTAACAGCACCAGAGCCGGCAGGAGCGAGGTTCTCGTCGGAAGAACCAGCCTGCTGGGAGCCAGAGCCGGAGAGACCGGGGCCATCACCAGCACCCTTCTTCATGAGGTCAAGGGCACCGGAGGGGACAGCGGGGAGTTCGTCGCTCTTCATGGTGACGTCCCAGGTCTTGGACTGGTCGGGGCAGGTTGCGGGCTGGCCGTCCTTCTTGTAACCACCGTCGCCACTGGGGTTCTTGGTGGCGGAGAAAGCGTCCTTGAGGGCGGTGAAGTCAGCGAGCTCCTTGACGGAGTCGCCGTTGATCTCGACGAGACCGTAGTTGGAGTCTTCCTGGGAGTATTCGTAGACGAGACCGCCGGAGTAGACGCCGGTCATGTCAGTGCTGTAGAGCGACTTGACCTCCTCGAACTTTCGGGTTCCCTTGTTGCAACCGTACTCGGAGAGGCTGGGGATGTTAGTTAACAGCCTCGTGATATGGAGGTGGGAGACTTACAAGATGGGGATGCTGTAGTTGGCAAATTTCTTCACCTTCTGGTCCCAACCAGAGACGGTGTAGGAAGACGGGTCGCACCAGGAGTAGTCGTTGAAACCGAAGAAGTCGCTGCGGGCGGCGTCGTCACCGCAGTTCATGTAGTCGGCCATCTCGTAGCGGTTGCTCTCGACGTCAGCGGCGGAGTAACCGACGGGGATCTTGCGGAGACCGCGGGCGTTCATGTAAGACTTGATGTCACGGGTGACGGCCTTGACGTAGGGAGCGCAGTTGGTGGTCTTGTCGTCGTTGATGACCTCGTTGGCGGAGAAGAACAACAGTGTGTTGTCGTACTTTGCGAACATCTCGACGGTAGCGAAGATGCTCTGGAGGTAGACCTTGTTGTACGACTTCTGGGGCTCGGCGCGGTTGATGGAGTACTTGGGGGTGTTGAGGTCGAGGGCGAGGTAGATGCCGGCATCGGCAAGGAGACCCATGCAGGCGTCGTGGTTGGCGCTGTTGTCGACAGTGTAGATGCGGACGGTGTTGATGCCGAGCTCCTTGAACTTCTCAATGTCGCGCTTGCAGCCAGCCTCGTCGGCGATGGGGTCCTTTGCGTCGGAGGCGCCACCGGGCTGGTAGTCGACACCGCGGATGTAGAAACGCTCGTTGCCAGCAAAGAAAGCTGAGGATGTTAGTACAGACATGTATCCGCGATGATGATTTTACATGCCATTTCCCTTGACAGTGACGGGGGTGATGTTGGCCCGCTTCTGGGTGGCCGCGGGGGTTGCAGCAGCGGAGGCCGCAAGGACGGCGGCAATGGCAAAGGTCTTCATGATGGTCGTGTGGGTGTTGATGATAATTACAGTTGAGCGATTGTTATAGCGACTGCGAGGCCGAAGTAAACAAGTAAAATACTTATAAATCCGAAGTAAAGAGCAACTCCCGTGAAACGAGTGTTAGAAGTTGCGATTAGAATAAAGGTGTAAGTAGCAAGAAGCACTTGGAGTCGTGAGATTGAAGAAGGAAGGATTCAACGGGGAGCGCAGCAGGTTAAGCAGTCGACTGCGAGGGAGGCGACGCGTCCAATTCCCTAGTGGACTGCGCCTTCCGCTTCTGATAGGCTGCGACCCCGGTGGGGATCGGTCCTGGCTGGGAGACAAGCATGCAAGCAGCGCCAACCCCTGAACAAGCCGCACCAAGCCCACCTCCAAGCAGCCGCCAACGCGCATGAGCCCACCGTCAAGCCTAGCTAAGCAGACTGGCTCGCCGTGGCGATCATGCTTGGACCGACGGCAGTGAAGCGCGCTGAAACACGCGTCCGCCGTCAATCATTCACTGTTTTCTGCTGCGCAGACGCTGGCGATCGGTATCAAACGTCTCAACGCATGCCGCTGCCCATGTCGCGCAGGCGTGATGCCGAAATGACGGCCCACGGCTAAGATTGGATAGACGACGTCATGTGGAGGCATCGTGGGCTGCTGTTGCATCCATGGATCGCATGGCTGGCTGGTCGCTGCTCGCTTCCGAAACGGCGATACTGCCTACGCTGTGCTGTGAAACGAGGTAGTCGGTCCGCGCCTGGCACTGTCTCTTGACATCACGAGCCTTGGATTCTAGTGAGGCATTTCATTGGCAATTCATCGGCTAATCATCAGCCTCCGTATCTCAAATGCTGGGAGGCGGTTTTCTGGCAGGCTAGTTCGCCATCGTATTATTAGAGCCCGGCCAGCCTTCTCAACACAACATGTCCAGCCAGCACATCTGGGATCGAGTTCAAGAGCACGCCCTCTCCCCAAACGGATCCCCCGCTGCCTTGCCGCAGCTCTATCGATTATGCCTGCGCCAGCCGGTCCAGAATCCCAGTAGCGGTCGAGACTTTCATGTTGGGAACGTAGTCTTTGTTTTACGGGCTTTTTGCCATCATACCACCAGCGCGCTAACACTTATTCCTTGCCGACTTCCGTTCGCAAAGGCGCTCGTGTTTCTGGAACCGCCTCGTACCTCACGAACGGGTGTTCTAAAAGTAGACTTCATCTTGTATTGTGTTTACAGCTCGATAGAACCACGCGCGTACCTTCAGATACAACCAAGAAAAACCTCCTTTGTATATACATTCGTCACTGCGGAGTGCAGCCCGGATCATTACTAATAATAAGAAAACAACGAGAAGTCATCAACTTCCCTATACAGAAACATAGTCCCAACATGATATCGCATCCTCGTCTTTTCACACCGCCACATGGTCATTACATCCTCTATTTGTCCTTGTTCTTCAACCCAAAGTATAATCCAAGTGCCAACGCGATAACGGCCAGAATCAGGATGACGGTCAAGAGGATCCACCACTTGAGCCTGCGCGCGCGCCTGGCCGACTTGATGCCTTCGTCCAGCTGCTTGTTCGCATTCTCGGTATCGTCCTTGACTTGTACGGTTTGCTCCTCGGTCCGCTGAATGATGGGTTCTTGGTAGACGACCTGCTCGTTGAGCTGGGTGAAGAGGAGGGCAAGCTCGCCCATGGTCTTCTCGATGCGCTGGATGTCGTTGTGGCGGGCGCGGACGGCGCCAAGGACGCTCGAGGCTTGGCCGCTACGGTTCGACTTGAGCTGCAGGTTGTTAGTGACGTATCTCTTGTTTCGTGCGGTTTGTGTAAACTTACAGCTTGGGTGAAGATGCCCTCGTCACCCAGATCCGAGTTGGCAATCTCGTTGACCTCGGCATCCGTCGCATCCGGGTTGATGATGCGGTACTGGCGCCCGACAGCCTCGCGATACCTCTTGGAGTAGTCTGCCTCTTCCCTCTGGAAGTCCTCTAGCTGTGTCTTGAACGTCCTCTTCAGCGCCTCCACCTGCGTCCTCTTGGTCCGGTCGTTGGGGTCGCGCACGGCATCCCTCTCGAGGAACTTGATCTCGTCTTTGATTTGGGTGTTCCTGATCTGCGTAGCGGTCACGATGCTCTCGAGCTCGGCGGTGGAGCGGTTGTCGGGCGACGATAGCATGCGCTGGTGGACGCTTGCAATGGCTTGGATGTCGGATGTGAGCTGGCCGATGCGCGACTTTGCGCCTTCGATGCGCGCGAAGAAGTCGTCGCGGCTAAGGGGCTGTGGTCCTGGCGCCTCCATGCCTGGGTTTCCGCTCGGCTCGCCGTACGCAGGCATGTTGTTCATGGGCACGTCGGTATGCGGTACGTTGGGTGGTTGGGTGTTTGCGCCGGGTTGCGAATATTGCGATGGCTGCGAATAGTTGGAGTCGCCATGACGTTGGAGGGGCGCCGGCGGGCTGAGCTGCTGGGCCTGGCCGTCATACTGTTTCGTCGCGTCAGTCTTTGAGTTCAGGCGGCGCGGTCGCGACTGCTTACTCCTCCGTCATAGGGGTTGGCTGAGCCGTAGCCAGTGCCGCCATATGGGTTTGATTGCGCGCCGTATCCAGCCTCGGCCTGGCCATACGGGTTGCCGCCGTATTGCTGATAGTTTTGCGACATGTTTGGTGTTGGCTGGGATGGATTGGCAGCGTTGGAGCGATGGTTTCGGAATGCCGCAGTGGAGCTTGAGATGAGCCGCGGAAGCTACGGAATCTTGCGCTGACCGACGGACGTGAGCGCGCGGCGATTAGTCCAACAATTGTTCCGCGCAACAAGACTAGTCTTGGTAAAATGAACAGCGGATGCTGGGTCGCTGGGACTGGCAGTGCTCAAAATCGATTAATTGAACCTTGCCGTGGCCTTGTTTTGATGTGGGCTGCGAGGGAAATTAAATGCTGGGACCCTGTTGAACCAGCGAGCTCTGAGCCGCGAGGACGCACGTCACCAATCGCACGAAAACGGGCAAGGTACGCCCTTAGTCATCGCTAGTGACGATCGCCCGGGCGTAGCGTGCAGTCCCGTGCGAGGCGCAGCACCACCGTCTCCATCATCACGACAAGGCAGCATCGTTTTGATGGACCTCATTGTACACTCTCGTCTTTTCAATACGGTGTGTTGTTCGCGCGATTGCCCTTGGGTAGAAGTACAAGGCCTGCAGCGTACTCAGGTCTAGATCTTGTCGCCCACGGTAATAACCCGAAAGAGGTAGTGTCCGATGCGATATCGATCCCGCCCTGCCGCCATCTTTAACTGGCTACGTTCAAAGACAACCGTGCAACCCGGAGAGCATGACTGCGCCCTCAGCTCTATCACAATATCAGCGCCTACAACGTAGGCTATTGTCCTAAGGCACCGACTCGCAAGCACCACCCTTCTTGGCCGTATGGCATCTTGCTCAGTGTATTCTCCTGGTGTAGAGCGGGAACTATACAGGTTAGAGCTGCACTCATACACGGCGAAGCATATCAATGTCAGTTCGTGACCAATACGTTTTCTACCACCTTATACAAGGGAAAAGCTAAACACCCTAGAGCCTACGTTGACGTTAAACCCCCTACTTTGCATGTTTTTATCTTGATGTAGGCTCTAGGGTGTATCTTTTTTCCCTCATATGAGGGCAACGACTAGAAAGAGCCATCACAAAGATTAAGCCAACTTGCAGGATCGTTGGAGAAGAGTATCAGAGAGCGGATGCATCACCTTCTTCTTATGCGGGATAGACTTAAGTGGCGCTCCTAGATGCAAGAGCGGTTAATTTTTGTCTAGGAAGAGCTTATAGATCACGAGCTTCTTTCTCCAGAGTGCATTATAAGGAGAATAGAACTAGACGCAGCTATAATATCTAATCTAGTTTGTTTTCTTAGCAATACTCTTCTCCTCTTTAAGTATGCACAAGACTTAAGCAACTTAGCTCGCGGCATAATTAAGAAGTCCCCTCAAGACACCATAAGAGGCCTACCTCAACGTTGCGCCCCCCAGCATATCAGTATTTGACTGATCAATTTGGTGCTGGGGTGAGCGCTGTGCGTCGAAAACAGTCCGCGTCGGGGGCAATGCCAGAGGAGCTTGCTGGTCTTCACCAGGCTGACGATTTCCATCCTGACGAGTTCCATCCCGACGACCAGAGGTGCCCGATCCTCGCACTTGCCCTTGTGCTCCCGTAACTCCCATCGCGTTAGGGTTCTCCGTCCGGCTGTAACAAGTTCTGCGCCGTGCGGTCATGAAAGGCGCAACCTCATTCGGTCTATGCCGTTCCTGTAAACCCGCGACGAAGAAGGCTGCTTGGCTCTCGTAGCCGCTCTGAACTATCCAAGTACGCAAAGGAGCGCGCCATTTAGTTAGCTGGCCGGGGCAATCAAGCAAGCAGTGATGGTAATCTCCGCACCAGCTACAGGGGAAATGGCATCGGTTTGCATATAGGCGTTGTTGAAGGACGTCCCATGGAGCTGTGGGGTTAGTAGATGAGACTTGATTGTATCGGGCTGACTTACGCTGCTGTTCTGGCCTTGCTGCTCCAAGGGGTGACACAGGTTGCCCGTGCGTGTTAGGATGAGTAACCGTTGCTGAAAAGAATGGGTACCCCGGGGCGTTGTTTTGATAGTAGATTCCGCTGGTATCCTGGATAGAACTAGGGGCATACGAGTATACTCCTGGCTGGTTCGTAGTGAGATTTGGAGTGTATGCCATTGTTGGACAGCCGAGGCCACCACCGCTATTGTCCCAAGTTCCAGAACCGTAATGGCCGTTTGGAGCGGTAGAGCGTCCACTCCTTTGGCTAAAAGAACCGCCATTACCACCGCGGAAGTTGCTTCCTCGTCGTACAGGGCAATTAGCGCAGTCTTTTCCTGCGTGAGCAGAGTTAGGGCAGCCCACACAAAGTAGCTCACAGCTCTGCTGATAGTGCGGGCCAGCGCAGTTGAAACACCAAACCATCGTTGCTGAGACTGGAATGAAGAAGTACCTCGAGCGGATCAAAGATTGAGAGTATGCCACTCACCGGCGGTAGATTGTGTTAGCTCTGGTGAGATGCAGTAGAGAATGAAGGCAATGAATTTTACCGGGGTCTGATGTAGTCTTATAGCCTTCTTTTGACATCTTGCAAACTTACATCGTATTTGCTTTACCGTGATTTCCACCAGCAATCCAGCTGTGCGGGTACGACAGTTCTTACCAGGTGTGGCAAGCATTGCGCATTGACAGTTGTGCTATGCGCTAACCTACTTGCTGCTTACATCTAGCTGTTTTGCAGCAAGCAGCATAGCTTCGCTGGTATGTAGATTTCACACGATAGCTCTGTTGAGGTCGGACATTGAGCAAAGTATCAAAAGTTGGTCGTGTGTATACACATCAGAGAAGCTTTAGTCTATTGCGAGAGCAAGTACAATGAAAACTAAACGAGTAGAAAAGGCCAACTGCAAAACCAGGACCGCGAGGAGGCTAACAAAGGGCATAACGCAGATAGCAAATACATGTGATACAAGGAAATGAGAGACACACCAGCAGTCTCGCAACACCTACCACCCACCCCCACACACCAGGTGTCGATTCGATTCCACCGCCAACCCTCACATCCAGAACATCGTGTCCCTCAGACACGGATCCCAAGGATTGAGCCACGGCTTCCCATCCACATTCTGATCCTTGAACTTGTAGAAGTCATCTTCGACCCTCTCGAACACAAACCTCCTCAGACCCAGCACGATCTCCTTTCGATGATCAGCCTCTGTTGCTTTCCTGTCCTTGAAGTACTTCTTTTCGTCTTCATTGTCGGCGAACTGTCGGTTCTTCGGATAGAGTGAGTCAAGCAATGTCGTATATTGTTGTTCAAGGCGGTGCTTTTCCCGCGTGAGGGCTGCTTCAAGATTACTTGGGCCTACGACGTCTTCAGTCTTGACAAAGTATCGACGCATGTAAGTGCGGCTGCGTTCGCATAGGCGGTCGGCGTAGTAGGTAGGCGAGGCGTAGGATACACCGACTGTCCCGCGGACGTAGGAGAAACAGATAGCATGAGTCTAGAACAAGTTAGTCATGCTTCGTTAGAACGGGCTCGTGGGGATTCTTACCAGATCGCGCAACTTCTCCAGATCCAAGCCCTCGATTCCAGCCTCCAGGATGAAGTAGTGAGTGGGCTTCGCCGTTCCTTTTATAGCTGAATGAGACTGCAGGAAGAAGTCTTGGTAGTATGGAGACGTGACGAGCTGATCAACAAACAGACCAGGCTTCGTGTTGTAGTTACCGAATGCGTCGCGATCCGGGTAAGTCGGCTTCTTCTCGCCTCGCGGAGGGTCTGGCAGCTTATGTGACATTGGGTAGAAACGTGTGTGGTGACGTTTCGTGACGACTACTGCGGTCAGGCCCACCTCGGAAGTCGTACCGAACTTGTTCGCCAGCTTACTGTAAGCGTCGCGGATAGCTTGCAGTTCTTTCAACTTGACTTGTTCGTACTGGGTCGCACTGACACCATCTCTGTAGTAAAGGATGTTCTTGGGCAGGGTCTTCTTTTCGCTGTGGCGTATCCAGTCGTCGAGCCGCTCGGTAACCATGGCTTCGACCTCTTGGATGATCTGTGAAGTCAGTTTAGCGATTTGACAGAAAGACTGGAGATGAAACTAACCTCTCGATCCGTTATTTGCTCAGGCTTCGCATTGCCTTTATCATCTTTCGCTTCCTTCTCGATACGCTGCAGGCGTGCAGAGCCAAGACATCTACCCGCTGAGTAGTCCACAGATCCGACTATCGAAGCGATAGATGGGCAGCCGTCGAATGCACTTGGCCCCGCATGAACTACATCAGCACCAAGCACCATAACATCCTGCTGTGACAGATACGACTGAACGTCCTTTACCGAATGTGTGAAGCCGCCTAGCTTGAGGTTAATCTTCATCATGATGTTGGTGATGCATTCTGCAAGGAGGTAGTTTTTGTCCGGGGCCGAAAACTTGCTCACAACAACGACCGATTGGAGGCCGGATGCCCTCTCAGCTAAAGTCTTGAATCGTGAGTATATGCCTACGTTCGGCTTCGGTAACATGAGGATGACCAGATCGTAAGCGTCGTCTTTGGCAGTCTGCAGAGCAGCTTCTAGATCGCGGATTTCAAGGTCTTGAAGAGCAGTAGGAAGCTGAAGGTCGATGTCGCTAGCAGTGAGTCCACACCGATTCAGCTGTCGTTTGATCTCATCGGAGTACTTTGTAACCGAATCATCGTCCACGGCGAATTTATGTTGCTCTCTTGGGTAAACTTGATACGTCTTGCCGAACTCGTCCTGACGATCTTGTAACGGATCCTTTCGGATGCGGAGGAAGCCAAACTTGAAGACTTTTGGCTTGGTCGAAAAGAAGACAGAATCGGGAGGAACTTTCCAACGAGCTCCACCAGCCGCCGGGAGCGTCACTGGCTTAGCTTGGCGTCCTTCACTAGGATTGGTAGAATTGTTTGTGACGGTCTTGTAAGACGGGCATGGGTATCGGAGTATTTGGCAGGGAACTTGCATCATGGTGGGAACAAGTTGAATCGGTACTTCGTTACTGTTTCCCTATCATACAGAGTTAGCTCATTCATGTTTCAAGACTTCAAACACTTACTACGTTGCTGAATAGAGCGCTCGTAACGCTTTGCTGATCGAAGCCCAGATTACGCAGTCCTTCGTTCTCGATGAGGGCTCGGCTCTCGTCAGGCTTTTTCGCAGCCTCTTGGACCATCCCACTGGCGAACTTCTCTGGAACTGGCCGTCGATAGATTTGCCATGGCAGAATTTGGAGTTGCTCCTGGGCATACCATACAGGTTCCTTCTCCGTACCACAATTGATAGCTTTCCGCGTTGTGTCGGCTGTATGCCCGAAGGTGTCTCTGAGATAATTTACAACGTTGATGTGATTTCCTGTCTTTCTGTAAGATCCATCGGGATTCTTGGCAAATGTTCCGTCGGCATTCTTCACCCTCATCTGGAATGTCAGAGTGCCCAGGGCGGGGCCGATGAAGTTGACCTTCTTGGTTCGGCTACTGGCACTATTTAGCTTGTCATAGTTTGCTTCTTCGCCTGGGATCCTGCGTCTATCGGTTACGACAAACACTCGGAGACCTTTGAGGTTGTCTTCTTGATGACCACCAAAGGTATTTGTATCTTGGAGGAAGTTGCTGACGAGAATGGGCTTGAAGAACGCACTGGTTGCCAGGTTGAAGTTGAGAATGATGCATCCTGTACCGGGTTTGACATTGTAATAATAGCCGCGCACGATCTCGAGAGATTGAGACGATACCTGTCCTGACCAGAGTAGTGACCTCGCGTCTTTAACGAAAAATTTGTTGGCAGACTGGCGGTAAAGCTTGCTGTCATCAAATGTCTTCGAGATGACGAGGTTCAGACACCGAGATATGACGTCAAAGCTTTGATTCTCCTGCTGAGGATCCGCGTTTGAGTATCGTTGGAAATCACTGACGTCGATCTTTCTCACCAGTTCGAACTCAAGCTCGAGGGAACTGGTACCGTCTTGAAGTGTCATTTTCCAAAGGCCAGTGGATTCGTTGTCGCCTCTAATTGGACCTTCCAAGATGTGTTGATGAAGGTTCTCCCAAGCGACGATCGAGTCAAAGTTGTTTGTGACCAACTTGGTGTTGTGTAATTTCAAGAACTCCCAAGATTCGATAGCTTTCTGGTAAACTAGCTTCGTCCTCCTCTTGTCTTTGCTCCCGATGTTGTTGATCTTGTACTCATAGAATACGTCTGCTGAAACCGAATACTCGAAGTGGTTTGTAAGCACTTTCCTCTCCGGTTTGAGGTCGAGGAAATTCTGACGTATAGGATGAGTGGGTGACTCGATCGCACCGGAAGTCTCTTTGGCATTCTTCACTGCTTCAGAGAGCTTCCACTCTCTACCCACACCATTCGGCGTTTTGTCTTCGATGCTCAGATTTCGGAAGTCCGGATAACTCAGCTCACCCGCGAATGTTGCTGGAGAGGTCGCGCTTGCCGTACTAGCGAAACCTCCACGATTGCCTCCGCGATAACCCCCACGACCCCGTCCGCGTTGATTCATATCAGAGCCTCCCGGGGATGCACCGCGACCGCGACCCCGTCCGCGACCGTGGCCTTGGACTGAGCCATCTTGACTGAAGTTGGTGGGTGACTGCCAAGCCGGTTCGGCGATTGTCAGGTTGTTCATGCGGTCATTCAGAGGGTTCATCGGACCAGGGACTCGCGAGTTACTGGCATTGCCCTGGAAACCTTGGCTTTGTGATCCAAAGGTCGAGGTTGTAGGACGCTGCGCGAAATTTCCCATGAAGCCCATATTCTGCGGAGGCGCGTGGTACGGGATCGGACCACTTCCTCCTTGTTGGAGTGAGGCAATATGGGCATTTGCTTGTGCAGTTATGTTGAGGTCGATGATCCTTTGCCAAAGCCAACTTGGCCAGCGCGGTTGCGCTCGTCTACATTGCAGGATGCTGTGGTTGCTGTCACCGCATCTCTCGCAAGGAAACGTCGCTTGGTACCTGTCGATGATCTGTGCGAAATTCGCCGGAGTGATTTGTTCGATCTCAGTTCGCAAAGGTCGTCGTGATGTGCCCGATCCCACTGACCCACCACGTCCACCACGTCCGCCTCGTCCGCCACCACCTCTATCCGTACTACGTCCGCGATAGCCAGACATAGTCGAGATGAGCCAAAGATTGAACGAATGCCTGAATGAAGCAGCGGTGAAGATCCACTCCTGATACTGACGAGATGAAAAGACGCTGTGAGAATGAGGTGTAAGTAGGCACGTTATATCCTTCTCTTCACAGATTGCAAACCCATACCCGATTGATTAAGTACCGTGCTTTCTGTCAGCAATCCAGCTTTCATGCAACATACCCTTTGTTATTATCAAAACGCAACCCCAAACCTACATGTAACAACATCTTTATAAGAAGTCGCAAGCATTGCGCAAAGCTAAAATCTTAGGACAAAGCGATATGCCTGCTGATTTGAAGGCGTTAACATCTCTACTGGCGACGAATGTACCTATAATGCGGATCGATAGTCGCGATACGCGCCGACCGATGTACTTGCCGCTTACGTTAAGCTGCTCCGCGGCAAGCAGCATGGCTTTGCGCGTTTGTAGGTTCGCACGATAAGTTCCCTGAAGCTAGATACTCGATAAGAGAGATGTATCGCGTAACAGGCGACATGAGGGTTGATGAGGAGCGCGTGGTGGAAGTGGGACGGGAAGAGAGATGGAGGGACGCGTCTTGGGCGGAATGGGCGCTATTGACACATTGGGTTAGCGCATTGCCTCATTGAGTGGACACAAGTATAAAGCAACTTCGATACAATTCGCCATTCTCAACGCAGATTTTCGATAGTCGGTAGAAGAATATAGCCTTATCTTATGAAGCCATACTATGCAAGGAGGTACGGAACATCGCCACCAAGACAGTTCCGATAACTCCCGAGGTCACCGCGACCAAGAACCAAAGTCTCTCTCTTCATCATCCACCACGCCTCAGATCCCATAAATACCAAATGCCGAGACCCAACCTCAGCCCCCTCACTCCAACCTCTCACTCGGAAACAGCCTCCTCTTCCTGTTACTCCCACTCAGCAAATGTGCAAACTCCGGCGCCACAAACCCCCTGTTGGCATTCCCGCCACCGCCCACCGGCATCGGCACCGTATACTTACTAACGCCCCCATCGCCCCTGTAACTGATATGCTGGCCATACGCGTCCACTGTAGGTCTACCCATCGGCCCATTAAACATGGGTCGGTTATGGTTGACCTTCATATCCCTCGCACGCAGTAGGCCAGCCTTCCTCTTCTCGACTTCTTCCGCGTCGGCGATGGCTTGGAGACGGGCTTCTTCGGCTTTGCGGGCGTCTTCGGCGTCGCGGTGGATGGGACCGCCGATTATGCCGTGGCGGGTGAGGGGGTGGGATATGGAGGGGAGGAGAGAGGTGCCGCGGACGTAGGTGTCGGATATGTCGCCGAGGACTTCGAGGCCGGTTGTTGTGCCTGTGTACAAGGCTGGTGATTGGGGGAGGCGACCTAGAGACGTCAGTATGTATGTCATATCGCTTTTGGATATGGTTGTTACTTGCCCATTGGCATGCCCACTTTCGGTTTTCCGTACCAGAAGGGCTCGATGTTGAGGATTTGGGCGCGCGCTTTTTGAAGAGTTTTGTCGTCGTCAAATCGTTCTTCCCAGGAGAGGAGGGTAAGGTCGCGGAAGGCGTGGCGGAATGAGCGCATGGCGGTAGCGAAGTCACTGCCGCGGGGGCATAGCTCGCCGTTGTACGGAGCCTCTGGTGTTGGGGCTGGCTTGGTGATGAGGGAGAATAGGCGGTTGGCTTCGGAGTGCTGAGTAACTTCGTTGCTACTCAGATA